>NC_142053.1:134997258-135311121 GCF_982192425.1 Myodes glareolus | reverse complement strand
GCAAATGTACAGAATGGTAGCAAATCCCCCTCTGAACTCAAGTCCGTGAGCACGTGGATCAGGGTTCTTGAGACTCCTTGCTGCCCCCCATGCTACAGAAGTGACCCCTGCCCTTGGCAAGCTGCCTGAGGCACTCAGTGATAGGCAGCTTATAGTTCTCAAACGTCCCAGAGGGTAGGAGCGTTGGCTGGGTGCTATTATTTTACAGATAGTGGGTTCTTGGTACATGCTGCTTGTAACCAAATTCATGATCGTTGAACAACGACAGCGACATTAGATTTGTGTCCCACTCGACTTGCTAGGAGAGACAACTGAGGCTCAGAGTGGGAACCTGCAGAGTTGCTTGTCCCCAGGGTGTCATCTTCAGCTACACTCAAAGCACTACACACTTCAAATAACAGTTGGGGCTTTGAACAGAGAAATCTCTATACCCCACTTCTGTTGTGGTTCTGGCGTTGGGAGTATCTTCAAATGTCACCATGTGGGGACTTCTGATATATGAGGCTCTCAACTGGAGAAGATATCGTTTTTGGCAAGGCGTGTTTAGAAATACCTTCTGCCACGCCTCCTGCTCTGGCCAAATGCAGGGGCCAGGCTTGTGAATACAGAGTCCCTGCTTTGGGCTTGATAAATTTTCTGGGACACCCCACAGTATGGTTAACCTGCCACGTGCCAGCACCCGTCACAGAAGATGCAGCCTGCCTGTTAGATTTGTACGTAGGAGGTTTGGGCCAGTCTTCTGGGGGTATATGGATAGCGTCCTGTGAACTGGGAGCTAAGTGAGAGGCTAACTCCTGGCATCTGTTACAACAATCTATGCCTCCATGTTGTCATTTGAAGAGACAAGAAGCTTCAAGTCACCAGTGGTCTCTGTTGAGGACATTAAGGAGATCTAATCCACGAGGTGAGAGAACTGGAGTACACTTTTCCACATTCCGTTCTCGAGAGTGACAAAACTCAGACCCTTTTAAATGGCAAAGACTCCTCCCACCCCTCACAAGGCGTTCACAATACCACCAGTTATTCATTCAGTCAGCATTTTCTGAGCTCTTTCCAGGTGACAAAATACACTTTGTACCAGTTAAACCAGACACATCACTTTATGTGTCAATCCTACTTGGCTCCAGGGTGTCTAAATACTTGGTCAAACATGATTCTAAGTGTTTTCTGTGGGGATGGTTTTGGGTGAGATTAGCATTTATAAGACTGAGTAAAGAACTTGACCCTCCGCCATCCAATGGATTGAAGCATTGAGTAGAACAGAAAAAGAGAGGCCTCCACTAGCAAGGGAGAAGTCTACAGTGACGACCTTCAGACGCCTGTTCCGTAGCATACCTGTAGAGGGTACTATTTCCTAAATCCGCCCCCGTATCTCCTGCAGGGCAGCCATCTTGCACAACACTCCACCAGCTCTAACACCCAACTGGCCCAAGGCTAAGATACCTCCCTCAATCCGAGTTGGGGTGTGTGTGTGTGTGTGTGTGTGTGTGTGTGTGTGTGTATGTGAATTTTTTCTTTTTATGTGTACATGTGTATGTTATCTGCATGCTTTCGTGAGTATGAAGGCCCAAGGTCAATGCCAAGAATCTTCCTTGATCACGATCTCCCTAATTCACTGTAGCAGACCTCGTGCTACTCAACTGCTGCACAGATTTCCCCGCCTCTGACTTTGGAGGCTGGGATTACAGGTGAGTGTGACACCCACTCAGTATCTCCGGGTTCTGGGAATCTGAACTCTGGTGCCTTTGCTTTAACCACTGAGCCATTTCCATGGTCCTATTAAAGAGTTTGAACCTGAGACAGGGGCGAGCTCTAAGCCAGGTGCCAGAGGCTTTACTAGGTAATGTTCAGGAGCCCTGCTAACCAGCTTTTCTTCCCTGTAGAGACAGTGAGGCAGTAAGGAGAACCTGAGCGTGCAGCCAAGGTTGGGGAGAGAGTCAAGCAGTTCTTTGTCCCAGCTCTACCTTGACCTAACACTTTCTTTCATAGGACATTCTAGCATCTTTACTATAAGCTCTCAAATTGGTTTCTATCACTTTCAACCTTATATATGTGTGTGTGTGTGTGTGCGCGCACACACACACACACACACACACACACACACACACTAAAGGAAAGGCAGAAGTAGCAAAAGAAGAAAATGAAGATGCAGTCAAGGTTGTTGGATGAATTTGAGGCTCTGTGGTCACATAGAAATGCTAGAAACTGGGCCGTATTATTATCTTTGAGCCCACATATGTACAAAATTCTCAGGGACAGCATTCATCCCAGTGCAAGCGTGAGAGCAGATGGAGCTGTCTCTATGTAGTATTAGAGAAGGGGCATTAGACAATTTGGAAACCACTCATTTTTCAATCATCTTTTGCACATATGTGTATATAATATGTGTGAGAGAGAATTTGTGTATGTGTTTGAGTATAAGTGTGTATATGCCATAGTACGTATTTGAAGGTTAGTGGCCCATGTCATATGTAGGTCCTTGCCTTCCACCTCATCTTAGACAGCGTCTCTTAGTCAGGGTACTTTATGCCACGTGAGCGGCCAGGGATTCTCCTGTCTCTGCTTTCCGTCCCGTCATAGACGTGCAGACATGTACTTCCACACTTGGCTTTATGTAGGTTCTGGAGAGTTAAACTCGGGTCCTTAAGCTTGCATGAAAACCACTTTTCTCCACTAAGCCATCTCCTTAACTCTAGAATAGTTCTTAAAATGTCACTTGAGTCAGTCAGGTGTGGTGGTTCATGCCTTTAATCCCAGTACTCAGAAGACAAAGTCAGGTGGATGTCTGAGTTCAGGGCCAGCCTGATGTATATAGTGAGTTCCAGTATAGTCAGTGCTATAGTAGGACACCCTGTCTCAACAAACAAACAAACAAACAAACAAACAAACAAACGAGTGTTAGTTGAAGCATCACCATCGTAACCTGGGAACGTGGTATAAATGAATATCATGCAATTATATTCTGGGTGTGTGGCCCTCTTCATGATTCTGAAGCAATGGTAAAGCTCTAAAAAGAGCACAGTGTGAGAAGCCGTGCCCCACAACCTTCCATCTTGGCAGTCAGCATGGCAATGAACATTCAGAAGTCTTCAATAGTGGCAATGACAGGCTGGTATCCCCATCTGTTTTGAAAATGCAAAAGCCCTCCTTCACTAGCTTCTGTGGTCTAGGAGAAGTGGCCATGTGGCACAGACCTGGCCATTCCTGGCTTGTGAACTTCCCCAACTATCAAAACTCTCTGTGCATGGCGAATTGCTAACTCATGTGAATCCGTGTCAAAACGGTAACACTTGCTTTGCTTGCCTAGGAGTCTAACCTTGAATGTGCCTCAGTTTTGGCATGCTTGCTTTAAAGGGGACACGAGCCTGTTGAGAGGGAACTCTTCTTTTCACGGCAAATGAAAGAGCTGTTTGGGGCACTGGAAGACGGAACCAACATGGAAAGAGAAGTAAGGGCTAGTGGGAGAATGGGAAGACGGTGGAGGGGAAGAAGAGAGGAGAGAGGACGGGACGGGACGGGAGAGGAGAGGAACTTAGGTGGTAGTATTTTATGTACCTGGCCCAAACTTCCTTGCCCTTAGCTGTAACTGACCCTCTAGCCTCTTGTTGCAGAAAAGCCTTACAACCTTTCCAGCTAGACTCAGGTCAGAGATTGAACTTTCTGTATATCTGACTTCCTGGGGATACTGATGTCACTAGAGCTGGTACACTTTTGCTGTCTGTGGATGGGAATCAGGGGATTTGCAGATGTCTGGGTTATATGTGTACAGTAGGTGGCTTAAGACCATAGTAGGGGGGGCAAAGGCTTCTTCAAGGAGGAACACCCTGTTGACTTTGCCTTTAGCCAAAGGTAGATGTTGCTCCAAGTTGCCCTTGGAAGGTATGCCAGGAAGTCCTGTGGTTCAAGGTTGAATAATGTATGATGGTATGTGTGTGTTCATGTGTTTGTATGTAAGCATATGCATGTGTCTATGTGTGGATGTACATGTGGAAGCCAGAAGCCAACCTCAGGTATGGTTTCTCAGGTGCCATCCTTCTTATTTTGCTTTTGAGTATGCATGTGTTTGTGTTATGTGTTTGTGGACGTGTTTGTACATGTGCAGAGGCCAGGGTTCAAGGTCAGGTGGATTCCTTGCTTGCTCTCTTCTCTTATTTTTGAAGATAGATTTTACCTTTGTCCTTCCCGTCTCTGTCTCTCTCTCTCTCTCTCTCTCTCTCTCTCTCTCTCTGTGTGTGTGTGTGTGTGTGTGTGCCTGTGTGTCACAGTGTGTGAGTAGAAGTCAGAGAACAGTTGCCAGAATTTTTTTCTTTCATTATGTGGGTCCAGGGGATTGAACTCAGGACTTCAGGCTTGGTAGCAGGTGCCTTTCTTTACCTTTTGAGCTATCTTACCAGTCTCCCTACCCTTAAAAGGCTTATTCATCATTATTATTTTTAAATGTATTTGTTTATATTTATTTGTATGCATATATCTAAGCCTGTGTGCGTTTGTGTGTACCTTGGAGGCTAGAAGAAGCATAGCATCCCCTGAACCTCTGTACCAGAGGTTTTGGCCAGCACATGTGTGACCAGTCCCACGTCTGTGACTGGCTGGGGCAGTCATCATTTGAAGTTGTCAGTCTTCGATGCTGCTGTCCATTGTGACCCTGCGAACTTCAGTAAAGAGTTCACAGTGAGCTGGAGCGGAGCTCAGGTGAAGCACGAGAACCACAGTTCCATCTCCAGAAGCCAGGGGAAAACGTCAGTAATGGTGACATGCCCTTGCAACCCCAGTGCTGAGGTGGTCAGTCAGACTCTGGGGGCTCGCTGACCAGCCAGAATACCCTAATCAGAGAACCCCCACAGCACTGAGAAATCCTGGCTCGGGAAATGAAGTGAAGATGAAGGATGTGGCTCAGTAAGTAAAATGCCTTCCTTGCAACCATGAAGAACTGGGTTCAGATCCTCACCACCCACATAAAAAGCCAAGCATTTACTGTAGTCCTGAAACTGGGAAGGTAGACTCGGTCGAACCCCTGGACTTCATTGTCTGAACACCCTGACTTTATCAGTGAGCCCCTGGTTCAATAAGAGACCCTGTTTCGACACATATTATGGTGGCTGGATAGCTGACTCAGCAGTTAAGAGCACTTGCTGCTGTTGCAGAAGACCTGGGTTCGATTCCCAGGACTTACATAGCAGCTCACAATCATTTGTAGGTCCAGTTCCAGAGTATCTAACACTCTTGCAGTCTCTACGGATAACAGGCATGCACATGGTACACATACATACACACACATATCCACAATCAAACACACACACACATAAAAGTAAAAGTGGGAGCTAAAGAGATGACTCAAAGACTAAAACACACTTACCGCTCTTCTAGTTTGGTTCCCAGGTCCCAGATCGTTAGCTCACAACTGTCTGTACAGAAGGGAATTCTGGATGATATGTGCATTGTCCTGAATGGATCACCTTTAATTTTCATCTGTTCTCCATGGATCTGTGGCCTAATGAAAACTTAAGATAGGGCCAAGGAGAGGGCTCAGTGAGGAAAGATGCTGGCCATGAAGCCTGGCCACCCGAGTTCAATCCCCAGAACCCATTTTAAAGTGGAAAAAGAGACCTGACTTCACAGAGTTGTCCTCCGACCTCCACATTCTGGCCGTGCCACTTGTGCACCCACATACGCACATCATGTGCACAGGCATGGGGTTGAGGATGGCGGTTAGAACATAGCAACAACAAAAGCTCACGATATACTGAACATTGTACTGCTCCATGGGAGGAGCTCGGGGATTGCGTTTTCTTTTCTGCTTTCAAAAAGGCCATAGAGTTTCCTGAGAAAAACTTTACCTTGGCTGATGGTGCAGCCACAATGGGAAGAGCCTTGTCCTCACCAGCTCATGAGCTTCCCCAAATGGGAAACCCCATGTGCAGGGCTAATTGTTAAAGCACACGGCTCCAGGTCCAAGTAGTGACACTTACTCTGTGAACTCTGCCATCCGGCTAGGAGGCTAACCTTGAATGCACTGTGGCGTACCGCCTGCCAAGGGCTTCGGAAAAAAAAGCAATATTTATGGAGGATTTCCTGAGGTGACAGTCCATATATCCCATCCTTTGAGATTTATCTTCGGATTAAGGCAGAGTTAGGAAGTGAACTGCTAAGGAGGAGTGGGCAGGACCAGATGGCATGAGGTCAAGCTCCGGAGCTATCCCCATCCAGCTGAACCAGCAGGGCCTGTACATCCAGCTACCCAGACTCTTATCCAGAAAATGAATGTGATGTGGATACCTACTTGTGTGTGACAAATTATCTCTTAGTTCATCAGCCCTCCCTGAATCAGTGCCCTTGCCTTGTAACTTGGAAAAACTTTGTGTCAACTGACTTGCTCCACTCATTAGGGCTTGGCTATATGACTCGCTTTGGTCACTGGGATGCTAGCAGGTGGGACACAAGCAGAAGGCTTGAAGTGGACTTATGTTGTGGCCTTCACTGTTTGATGCCTGTGCCATAGCCTTAGAGACACATCGGAGCAAAACCCAGTGGCCAGACTGTGACCAGTCCACACCCAGATGAGTAAACAAGCCCAGGAAAGACCAATTGCTAGAGCTTCCCAACCCAGCTAGCTCAGACAGCAAGCTCCATAGCAACTCTGGAAACAAATGCCAGCTGTTACGTGCCACTAAGGTTTTGAGATGCTTGGTTCAGTAGCAAAATCTTACAGACACGATCTTGATGGTGGCATGACAGTTAAATGGTTTCTATGTAGCTTTGGAAATGCCAGACAGTGACGGGCCCATATGCCTGCAAAGTCCTGGGCATGGCGCGTGTGCTTGTCTGCTGTGCATCAACAGAGTGTTTCCCTCTGTCTTCTAGACATCAGATCACAGCTGCCCCAGCTCTGGGAGCTGTGAGACGCTGAGATGATCCGGCTCCACACACCTAGCCCAGAGCTCAGGACTGTGAGCACCTCTCATCTAGAGGCAGCTCCTCCCCTTGCTTTCTCAGGCTCCCTTCTCTTTGGAGCTGCCATTATGAGAATGGGCACTCCATGAAACCAGAGACATTGCCTGTCTTGATGGCTGCGATTTCTCTAGTGTCCGAAACAGTTGCTGATACATAATGGGTTCTCAACGAACATTGTTTGGGGAGATTACAAATTCACTTTGATCGCATCAGTTTCTCCATTCCAGCGAACTCTGGCTGACTCTTGCTCCTTCATGCCAAGTAAGCTTAAAGCTAATGGGTGCTGAGTCCAGAACCTGAGCAGTGACTGATAAAGACCTGTCAAATGGAGTAAGTGCTGGCAGCTACTGCCTTTCCCCATGAGCCATAGACATGGCAGTCATTCTTGTAAGTGACGTTGAACGTTGGCTGAATGCGATTGGAGGAATACGCTCATGGCAGAGTCTTCTTTAAAATTTCTACCTCTCAATGACAATTAGAACTCTACACAGAACTTCTGTCTGTGTTAACCAGACCCCTTTCTAGCCGTTACTTTAAAAATGCAAATACTCCTGTGAGACGTGCCGTTTAGATGCTATAACTCATCACTATGGGTATGTTTCTAAAAGTTTCCTTTTTATAAAATTATAGAATTAGATAATTCATTCTGAGAGCGTGTTTTACACACCTTCTACCTGGCTGGGTACAAAAGCTGTGAAGCTATCCAGGCCCCCAGGGAGCATCAAATTGGTAAGAAAGCTGTTTCGTATCGACAGCTTTACCCGAGATGGGATAAGAGAAAGAAGGACTGTGGTTAATAATAACTATTGTAGACGACTGCAAAAGTAGGCCCAGATTCTCTCCACTTTGAATCCTCCAAATGGCGATTCATGAAGGAGGAGATGAAACTTCCTTCACTCCCTGGTGCTTGGGCTCTGCTCTAGACAGGGTGAAACGTTGTTAGCAAATGTGATCCAAATCAAGACTTGAAATGATGGATATGTGTCTTCTGAGGTTTTGTTCCATTTTGTATACTAGCTGTCACACCCTAACTTCAGTTAGTTTCTTCGGTTCTGAGAAACACATGGCCTTGTCACTATTACTGCCAGCAGCTGACTAGCAACTCGGGACCACTCCAAAGATGAACCTCTGCCTGGCACCAGATCCCCTTGGCCTGGAAATACTGAGCAGGATTGTCATTGCTTTCTGACATTAGAGTTTAGAGCAAAAGTTATCTGCACAGTAATGCAAAACTAAGGTACCAATGATCCTACTAACAACTCCCACTCGCCAGTGACCGATGGGCATGGAACTTGCTATGTACATTAGTACAATACGCGTCCATTTACTAATTGCAACAGTTCAACTAGGAAGGTAGGGACTCACTACTATTCCACAAAGGGAGACACAGTGCAGTTAAGTTCCTTACCCACGGCCATGTTGCTAGTTAATAGAAGACCCCAAATGATGCAACTCTAAGTTGTACACATGTGCTTGTGAGTGCACACGTGTGAGGAGGCTGAGAGTCAACCCTGGCTTTTGTTTCTCAAGAGAGATTCTTTTTTTTGAGCAGAGTCTCATTGGCCTGGGGCTTGCCAAGTAGGCTAATATGACTAGCTAGTGAGGCCCAGGAGATCTACTCGTCTCTGCCTCCCAGAGTGCTGAGACTGTAAGTGTGCCACCATGCCTAGATTTTTTAAAGTGAGTTCTGGGACTTGAGCTCAGGTTCTTGATGTAGGAGAGTCTTCTGTATTTCTGTTGCTTTCATTGGCTAATTAATAAAGAAAACTGCTTGGCCTGATAGGTCAGAACATAGGTAGGCGGAGTAGAAAGAACAGAATGCTGGGAAGAAGGGAAGTGAGGCAAATGCTATAGCTCTCCTCTCCAAGATGGATGCAGGTTAAGATCCTTCCTGGTAAGCTACCACCTCATGGTGCTACACACATTAATAGAAATGGGTTAATCAAGATGTGAGAGTTAGCCAATAAGAGGCTGAAACTAATGGGCCAAGCAATGTTTAAAATGAATACAGTTTCCGTGTAATTATTTCGGGGTTAGCTAGCCAGGCAGGTGGTGGGAAGTGGCCACTGCTCCTTCTACAGGTTCTCATGTTCGCAAAGCAAGCACTTTACTGTTTGGGTGATCACCTCAGCTTCCTCACCTCCACGTTTCTGAAGTTCCGCAGTGGTGCTGTGGTGGCACCTGGCCACCCACTGCTGGGCTTCAAAGACAAATGCTTGGAGTGAAGACACATGCTTTTTTATTTTGGGGACCTGTGTCAGAGGGGAGAGGAGATAGGAGTACTCCCTTTGGCTGCTTGTCAGTACAGACCCTCGGTGCTAAGACACACTTCCATTCTAAGGAGCGTCAAAATCATCCATCTCGTGTCCTCTCCAGGTGACAAAGTTTTTGCCTCCCCTCACTTGCTATGCATAATCAGACCCTTTCCAGAATGTCACCTAAGTGTTCCGCAGCCCCTGGGTAGGGCCCCGGGTCCAGCACTTCTCAGCTGCCAATCCTCTGACAAGCTCCTTTTTCCAACCCTCAGTGGCTGTTAGGGAGGTTTGTCAATAATAAATTCTGAAGCAAATTGAAATATTTTGAGACAGTCTAAAAACAAACGGGAGAAAACGGTTCCCATCCCGAAATGCTGATTGAATCAAATATTGCAATATCGATTGTATGATACATTTTCATATTTAATTCAATGAAAACCATGGGGTTCGAATGCTTTCCATTACCCTACAGAATTTTTTAGTTTGCTGGAGAATTTATTATTGGTTTGCCACCCAAATCGGATTACTATTGAATCAAAACCCTGCTATGTTATTCAATCAAAGACCGTGATTCTAACCCCGAGAGTCGATCATTACCACTTTTCCCAAAGTGTATTTTCCTTTCCGCGTTTCACACTCAAAAGGCTACCACCAGTGTATCGTCCACCTCCTCCTCCCTCAAATCTACCACTGATAAACCTTCACAAAAGCCCAAATGACAACAGAACCCTGGCTTTTCATGAGAATATCACTGTAGGCTTTTCTGGGAGTTCGAGCTTTCACCCCTTCATTTGTCATCTCCCCTCTGGGCTCTGGAACAAGCAAGTGTCAGTCATGTATGATGGGTAATTCACAGGAGGCAGTGAGTCCCCTCTGGGCGGGAACAGGATTTGGTGCCTCCGCACACCCCTTCAAGAGCCTTTCCTCATGATTTCATTGCCAACAGCCAGCACCTTTGTCATCTGTGTTGCAAGACGGCTGGGAGTCCCTGAGGCTTGAGGGGTGGCCTCTTTTCACTAACACTTCAGCTTCCTTCTCCCCTTCTTGGGACATGTTTGTAGGCGAATCCTGTCCTCTGATTCCAGAAATCTCTTGTGGAGCTGAACTCAAGGTCTCCTGTGTGGTCCTTTAGTTGGCATTGTATTCAATGGTTAGTGTCTCCTCCCCACTCTCGCATCAATTCCCCACCTGCTATTCAGAGGATAGATTGTGTACATTCTAAAGTCACAGAATAAGATTCTAACCCTCAGTACCACAAACTGCGACTCTATTTGGCATTAAGGTCTTTAAAGACATAGTCAGTTAAGTTGATGCTATTTGGGTGGGCCGTAATTCAATAGGATGGGTGGGCTTGTAAAAGGAAGAATTTGGACACAAACATTCAGGAAGAAGGTGACACAAGAGACCATCAAAGATGGCCAGAGAGCTGCCAGGAGCTAGGGACAGTGAGTGATCGCTGCTTGGGGCTGCCAGAAGGAACCAAGCTTGCTGACTCCTTGATCTCAGACGGCTAGCCCTGCTCTGAGACAACACATTTGTGCTGTTTGAGCCTCTCACTTGTTAACAGGCAACCCTGGAAAATGAATACCATGCCCGTTTGCTATTTCCTGGCAGAACTTAATAAAATGACTTCCGTGTGAATCCCAGTTTCAGGGCCTGCCATGGGAAACCCAGCAAAACAAGACTCCACTAAGTCCAAGCCGCCCAGAGCCCGGAACTGTAGCGGCATGTTTACATGCCTGATTGGGATTAGATTTCCAAAATGTAATTAAAAAACTTCCGCCTAGACAAACTCCCCTTGCAGGCTAGCGTCTGTGATGGTAGATGGCATTTAGTGGGGACATCCTGGTCACGTGGGGCTCTCTGACCTCCTCCTCACACACATCTTTCTTCTGTGCCCCTCACAGCTGTGGCCCTGGCTGCTTCACTCAAAGTTGAATTGAGTGTCCCTGAAAAATATAGCGTAGCATCCTTTCCCTGCCTCGAGACACTAAACCAATAAATTATAAATCAGCCAGCAGCCCCGTGACATGAGGATGTAATGAGAAATGCAAAATAAGAAAAGACATGGGGAGGAGGACACGCTCCTCCCTTTCCCCCAGCTTAGCTTCCTTTGGGTTCAGAGAAAACAATAGCATGGGTACACACACACACACACACACACACACACACACACACACACACAGCGCCACCACTCACTATTGACCTCAGAGGCTGCTATCAGCGACTTGGGGACAATCCCAGTATAACATAGTTATTTGGTTTCTGGGACTTTTACAACTGCTGGGCCAACCGACTAAACGGCCATCCTGGGCCAGTTGCCTTTGGCGAGTGATCAGCTGAACCCTACCCTCTTTTACCCCACCCTGACCATCACCTCCTGCTAAGGCAACCCCAGGAGTCTCTCTGCACACCTTCTGGACTGCTCAGTGGAAAGGGGCAACCGCCTCTCTGTTCGGGTGCAGAGCCCAGCTGCTCCCCTCTCCCCGCCCTGTTTGTTTATTTATTCATTGCTTTGCTTCCATTTATTCAGCTGTTCGGTGACGGATAGAGGGGGTCTGGGAATGAATATTTTCTAGGTCTCTGGGGAGCAAAACGATGCTGCTAGAAATGCAGGAACAGCCTGCCTTCTTTCTCCCAAGCCTCTGCCTGGTGGCCAGGTTTTCATCCACCTCCATCCCGAGGCCTTCTGTTACCTCCCCATTCCTTTCCGTCTTCTACCGCTCATGGTCAGGAGGCCCGCAGCCTCCTGATAAAACTATTAGCTCACCTGGAACATGACTCCCCCAAACCCCCAAACCTGAGTTTGGCCCAAACTCCTTTGAAGACTAAATCTAGCTTCAGTTGATGGGAGGCTATTTAAGGCTGTATCCAGCCCCAGTTAATGAGACTGTCTGAGCCTTTTACTGTAGAAATGTGAATGTGTTTGATCATGAGATGCTGTCTCAGGCACTGCTGGGATTTCCTTCATTGTGTGGTAAATGCTTAATATTGTCTTGGCTAAAATATGAAAAATGCAAAATTCTGAATCCCAGCCATCCCCACGGTCTGGATAAGTGACTATGAATCACACTCTCTTGAATGGATGGCAAGTTCCAGGGGCAGAGCTGATCTCTTTGAAAGACTCAGAGGTGAACAGCAGCCCTGCTTACAGCGTTCCTATCCCCACTTCCAGCCAGATGAAGAAACAGAGGTCCAGATAATTTAATAATTTGCCCTTAGGTAGCCAGCTACCAAATGGTGAAGACAGACATTGACCTCACCTGTACTTGACCTTTTGATTTTTTAAAATGTCTTTTAAATTCTGTGTATTTGTGTATCTATGGGGTGTAGGCATGTATGTGAGTGCATCAGATGCTCCGGAGCTGGAGTTAGAAAGTGGCTGCGGACCACTGATGTGGGTGCTAGGAACTGGGCTCAGGCCCTCTGCCTCTTAACCACTCAGTCATTTCTCCAGCCCAAACTTCAGCAGTTTTAATCACTGTGTTAGTGATCTCTCTGGCATCCCTAGCATGTACTTGAACTTTTGAGACACGTGGAAGTGAAGATGGATAGGAATGGGGAGGGTGTTCCAATCTAGACCATGGGGGTGGGGTAGATAGAGAAAGAACAAGGCCCCCTCCATCCTAAGAAGAAAGATTTTTGTTCCCATGGGAACCCACGGCTGTTTCCCCTCACTAGGGTCTGTGTGTGTGAAAGAATAAGCTTATTTGGGGTTCTCATATATGTCAGACATTTTCTTCCTTCTCTTTTCCTACCTGCCCCCTCTCTTTTGGCCCCCATGCTGTCTTCCTCTGTCTTATGGGGAAAAAAGATGTTTCTGGGCAACCTCCCTTCCAGCCACTTTCACTAGTTAAAATCATATTACCAAAGGAAAATAAAATTGGGTGTGTTCTTGAGCCCCTAAACTAATACCAGTAGAGGCTAAAACATCATCAAATCTTATTATAATGGATAATCTCAGTAGTTATTATTAATTATTCTAACTACCTAACTCTTCATTAATTACCGTCCACTGTGGCTTCCTACTCCAACTGCACCAGAGGCGATATGTATTGCCTTCTTGACACTGAGTCCCAAAGACAAAATGTGGTGCTCAATTAATTTAAAATTCAGTGACAGAAGAGGAAGGGCAACACAGTTACTAGGTATGGGCTCAGGATCTTGTGAGGTGCTCCCCCTCATACCTCTAGGCTGGGTTTAAGTTTTCAGGTTCTCTCAAGAATAGATTTCCCTGACTGTTGACCTTGGGCTAGGCCGTATGGCTTGCTTTGTCCAGTGGAACATAGGCAGGAATGAGAGGGTGCTAGTTCTGAGCCCAGGCCGAAGGGCCACCTTGTTCCTGCTCAGAGAGTCCCTTTATATGTTTGCTCTCTGGCCCAGGTAGCACTGCCCTAAGGGCAATGAAAAGGTGTATGCAGCCCCTGAACCTACCAGGCCTGGAAGGGCGGCTGTCTCTCATGACTCATGATGTGTACGGCTTATGATGGGGTTAGCCTGACAAGCTTATGAGGTTGAAGATACTGTGAGCTGAAAATGAATTTATGTTTTTGATACCCTCTGTTGCTTCTTGGGATTGTGTGGTGACCAGGAGCTGCCACTGCCTAGCATCTCAAGAGCCTGGGAATGACCAAGATACCCTTTCTACTGGATATGTATTGTGCTTGCACCATTGTAATGGGAAAAGATCGTTAAGGCAGGGACCATAGGTATAGGGAGATGGCTAAGTGGGAAAGAACAATTTTTGCACAGGCAAAAGCCCCTGAGTTCAGCACTCACATGAAGGGCTGGGCACAGCCACGAGCACCTGTAAACTCAGTCTTGTGGGGTGACGGTCTAGTTTGCTGGCTGTAAGCCTAGATCCAGACTCTGTGAGAAACCCGGCATCAAGGGAATAAGGTAAAGACTGGTGCATGTACCTACAGACAAATGTGCAAATACAACACACACACACATACACACACACACACAGGCACACACACACACACACACACACCCCACTGCACTACTGAGTTTTGAGGTCATTTGTTACTTGGCATGATTGTAGAATTAGTTGAGTAGTAACACCCAGTAAAGTGGAATTGAGCCTGAATGAACACCCATCTGGTACCTCTGCCATCTCCTTGTAATAGAGCCAGGTAAAGACCGCTTCTGCAGTTTGAGTCACTTAGCCTGCTCGAGCCCAGTTACTCTAGAGGCAGAGTCAATCCTTTCCGAAGTCAGCGGTTTGCTTTGAGCCCTGAGTAGGTCTGCTTTGGTCTGATTTACTGCCCACTTCCTAATGCCTCCCGAGTCACTGGAATGTTGCACCTCAGTATTTGAACAGCGTCTTTCATTTCTCAAATCCCTTTGATAGAAATTGTTTACACTATCAGCAAGGCCAAAGCTTATAATTCTTTCCATGTCCACAGCTCTTTGCTGGAAAATTCCTCCTGAAATGTCTCCCAGCCAGTGCCACAGAATGCTGCCACTCTTACATGTGTTGACCGAATCAAGGATGGATGCATACTTGTCCATGAGCAGCTGAGTCACAGACTAAGTCAGTGGTCTATGAGGTGGCCTTCCTCTAAGGCTTCACCAAACAGGGGCGTAGGTGACAGCTTGCTTTCTCTGCGGTGGAGAGGATGTCACCATCGGAGTCTGTGGTTTATTAAGATCAATGTATGCAGGGTGAACACAGGCCTTTGTAGTCATTTCTCCTCTCTGCCCTTTAAAGTGGTAGCATCAGCAGCATTGAACATGTTAGAAAAGCATGCTATCGGGTCCAGCCTCAACCTACAGAATCAGGATTTGCACTTGAACCTGATTTCCCAGGGGAATTTGGCTATACCTTAGCTTGAGAGATATTGCTTATTGTTCGAAGACATAGGTCAAGTTCTCTCCCTCGATAACGTTTTAAATGATTCCCTTCATGGATTGAATTGTGCTCTTCCCCAAAAGACACACTGAAGTCCGAATGTGACCTTATTTGGACATAGGTCATCGTCAGTGTAATCAGTCGAGATGAGGTCACAGTGGAATAGAGGCAGGGCTTAACTCATATGCCTGGTGGCTGTCTGTCAAAAGACAAGCAGTCCCATGAGCGCACACACAGCAGGAGAATGGTCATGTGACAGTGGAAACAGAGGTTTGGGTAATGCCTAGAGCTGGTGGAATCTGGGAGCAGCAAGGAAGTGTCCTCATCAGAGTCTCTGGAAGCAGCAGGGCCCTGGCTACTCTTTGACTTGGGAATGCTGCCCCTCAGACCTAGCAGGGAAACAGTTTTGACAGAAGTCACCTTATTTATGATACTTTGTTATGGTAGCCCTGGAAAGTCAACACCACCCCCATCAAATAGTAGTCTGTAGTTGTGGCAGACAGCTGGCCTCAACAGGCTGGCATCCTTTGCAAAGTATGTGTGGAGCCTGCCTTTGAATCACTCTGCTAGAAGGCAAGTTTGCATGCACCTACAGCCCCTGTCCCAGTTCACTGTGAGTTAGATCTGAGGTCATTTATTGCCTCACACTTTAGCGGCAAAGCCTGCAGGTGATTGAATAAGCTTCCCTGGTTAGGGTCATGACTTGTGCAGAAGCCAAGTGAGTCACGTACTTCAGGCATATGTGACTTACAGCTGCCATTTTGCTTCTTCTTCTTCTCCTCCTCCTCCTTCTTCCCCGACCCCCCCCCCCCCCCGTGTGTGTATATGTGTGTGTTGTGTTCACGTGGATCTAGGGGTTGAACTCAGACCTTAAGGTTTGATAGCAACAGCCTTTACCCATGAGCCACCTTGTCTGTGCTTCACCTTTGCTTTCCTGGTGCTGGGATTACACACATGTCCCACCATGCCTGGCCTTTTAACATGAATGCCGAGGGCCGAACTCAGGTCCTCATGTCACAAGGCTAGCCCTCCTCTGACTGAGCTCTGTTCCCCGCCATCTTGCCATTCTTAATAATTTGATCTTTGAAATTGCGTTTCATAAGTGGTTGCTAATGGGATAGTGGGAGCGTGCTCTGAGAGCGTGAAGCCTCCCAGCTTCCCCAGGACAGGTTCTTGGCCACTTGCCCCACCATTCCCACCCTGTCGCTGCTGCTGATCACCCCTGGCAGGGGCCTGGCAGCAGAAATGGGAAAGCTGGGCAGGTGCCAAGCTGTGGGCGGGGCTCCAAGAAGAGCCTGAGCCTGTCCTGAGATGAACACCCACCCGGCCAGAGGGAGTTCAGCTTCAAATAGCAAAGGAAAATCAGTATTACAGGCCAAGTGAGAGATCACCGAGAGGGAAAAGCCTTTGCCCTGTTTTTGAATCACGGGTCTGTACTTTTTGTTTTGCACCATGCCCTACAAATTATATAGCCTGGCTTGGCCTGGATTCTGGAGAAAGCTTTCAGATGGAGGAGGGAGAGAGGCAAGCAGTGCACATGTGAAGTTATTAGGCTGCAAGCAAACTAAAGTGTTCCAAAGGGACACGGGGTAGGTGTCGGTGGGTGGCTTCAGGGTCTTCCCTTTCTTGAAGCAGTTGCTTACACAACCTTACATTGCCTGTGGTTGTTTTACGAGTATTGGTGTCTCCCAGTGTGATGCTGAGTTCTGCCAGCACATTCGATCAGGATTTGAAATTACCTGTGAGCTCCCTGGGCGCCTGGCCTCATCACCTGCTCTGGATCAGTGAAAGAAACACTCAGTGCCTACAAGGAAGATCACTGGGAAGCCCTGGAGACAGTGAGCCCCAATGCAAAATAGCTGGTAGAATGCTTCTTCCCTCTGCTGTGAGCCAAGGCAAGAGCTTCCTAAGGCATAGATCAGGTGGGTGTCTGTCTGCCTGCCAGGTTGTTAGTGCAATGTTTGGCATAAGGGTGGCAGAGCCTGCCAGCTCTCAGTCAGAGGAGGGTAAAGCTGCAGAGTTTAGACCTCAGGGAGAGGGGCTCAGTACAGCCTCCAGCTGGGACTCCCGGTGTGAACAGAGGACATGCAAATGAAGTGGAAAGGATGTATGATGGTGGTGATGGTGCGGGGAGGCAAAGATAGGAGGAAAAGAAGGGAAGGTGAGGGAAGGGCTAATGGGGAGATGTGAGCAAGGTGATGGGCAGAGCTGCTCTTGGCTTGACCTGGGGCAGAGAAGGAGTCATTGGCATTCTTGGGGCAGCACTGGTTAGATTTCTGTGCCCTAGTGGGATCAAGGCTGAAGGAACTTAGCCTGGACATATGTCCCAGCCCTGCCATTCACTGAGGGCCAACTGCTGGAGGAAGAGGATGCGTGTTAATGTCTGCATTACGGGTGTGTCATGAACGGGTCGTGTGTGGCCTTCTTCCTCACACTGGGTGGGCACTTCACATAGTCGCTCACACCGGATTCTTTGGTCAGCAAGAGGAACACAAAGCCAGCAGGCCAAGAAAGGGGAGACTTATGTCCATGACCAAATTCTCTCAGGTTTGTCCATAGTTTTGTCTGTTGGTTCTTGTAGGCGTCTACCTGTCAGGTAGCTTAGGTTTCTCGGCAGATAGACGCCATGTGTAAATGACCAGTAGGAGGCATGGAGGGTGAATGCAGGCAAGGGGCTTGGCTTGCCAGAGTCCATGGTTGCAGGTGGCTGCTTTGTCCTGACTGGTCCTACTTGGGCAGAATTCTTTACATTAGTCGGAGTTCAGTGTAGTCACTATACAAGCAGAGAGGTCAGGGTGAGTCCAATTGTCTGGGCAGAGCATTTACCAGCTATGTGACATTAGGGAAGTTAATCACCTTCTCTGTGCTTATGTTTCCTTGACTGTATAAGAACCATCCTATCTTAGGGAAACGGTGTAGGGCTTCTATTAGTTAGAGCAGAAGCTTTAGCATAGTTGGGTCTAGAAAATGGAACGTATTCTTACTACAGGGCTTCAGAGCTAGGCTGCTAAGAGTCCTAGTCAAGACCTGCCTCAAAGGTGGCCCTAGGAAAGAATTCTGTTCATTTTCTTTTGCCCAAGAACCTGGGGTTTAAAGGCAAATGTAATAGGAAGTCTCAGCATGAGTTGACATTGTCTCCCACAAAGTCACAGAGACACAGTCACAGCTAAGTAAGCCTGAGCGTGACCAAGCCTTTGTGCCAATTCTGAGCTACTGCTGCAGAAGAGGGTTCCCAGAGGTAGTGGAGGGTTTTGTTAATTATGTGAGGGAGTTTGTACTTTACCCTCAAGACCATGGGGGAGCACTGAAGTGATGGCCCCAAAAATGGTGTTTATGAGGCTCATTTATTCACTCATTCACCAAGGAGTCACTGAAAAACAGCTCCGTACCTGACACAGTCCGAGACGCTGGAGTGGTGAGCAGATAGGCGCTCTTGGCCTTTCCAGAGCTGGCGGGCTTGTGTGCTTGAGTTGGGGGGAGCAGAGTTGGGAAGTCTTTGAGAAACAACAAGCCCCAGCCTTGTTGTTCCAGACCCTAATCCGGGGCCCCACAGCTGAGCTGAGTATCTGCATGAGGGCCTGGCGGAGGAATACCGGCCTGGCGGAGGAATACCAGCCTTCCGGATTCCTTGCGTTTGTCATGTTGCCAGAGGTAAAGTCCATTCCTATCATTCCAGAAATGCAACTTAGAACCAGTTTTCTTCAGAAAGGCCCACCGGGTTTCATCTCCACTCGCTGCTAATGGCTGCCTGGTATAATTATTTTCTTTATTACTGACCCCAGCCCCAAGTGTCCCTGGCAGTCAACAATGTACACAGTGCACTGTCACAGAATGGTCACCAAAGGCCACCTAAAGTGGAAATCTAAAAGCTTTCTTATGGAACAAATGTCAGTGTTAGGGTTGATTCTCCTGGAAGCAGGTGCTGAAATGGAGTTACTGATGGTGGGGGATGATTTAGTTGCTAAGTGGGACCCAGGAAGGACTGATGACATTGGATACAAAATAATAATCTGCCAGTAACACCTGGGTGGTGGGTAGGAAGCAAGATTAGGCAGGGGGATTCCAGTGGCAATGTAGATCTGAAGAGCTGCAGCCGGCGCAGCAGGAGCTGGGAGCAAAGGGTGACGAGCAGGGAAGCCCCACGTTAGGCAGAAATGGCCAGCCCTGAGGACCGTGGCCTGATTCAGCCAGAGGTGGTGGACTACCCTGAGAGAAACAGGACCTCAGCTCAAAAGCTCTGTTGAAGTCAGCAGCTGCAGCTGTCAGGCAGCCCTGCTTGGAGCAGCTGGTACAAGCCGCTTTCCTGAAGGGGCTCTGACTGATTCCTCTCTCTGTCACGGGAGCCCAAAGGTGCTCCTGGCACCCTGTGCATAATTAAGGCAAAGTGTCTCTGCCTTCAAGGCTCTTTCTTCCCTGTGACTCGTAAGTGTTCACAATCCTCCTCGAAGGGACATCCGGGCGAGAAACCCCCAGATCTCATTTTGTACGAGGCTGAGCTGCTGTGTAGGAGGTTGTTCAATTTGCTGGCACCCTGGGAATTTCCCCACACAGACCAATGAGAGTGCTCCTTTACCAGCGACGACGGAAACCTTTTCTGTTTCCCTTTTTTTCCTCATTTGGCGGAGAAGATGCAGATGGATATGGATCCCATCAAAACGCTCTCCCCAATGATAGATAGCCCCTATTTTGTTTCACTCCCGTTTGGGTTGTTAGCATGGCAGCAATTAAACTTGACAAAATAGTGATTAAAAAACAATGAGAGGCAAATGTACCCGCGCACCAGCGCGCATCTAGACCATTCCGAAAATGATCTCTTAAGTGTTTGAAATCTGCTTTATTTTCCTACCGCAGGAATGAGTTTTCAAAAAACAGCACTTAGGAAGGGCAATTTGCCACGAGCATTCCATGGCCCCAACAAACAGTATTTCTTTCTAATGGACTCTCCCCCTCCAAATTTTAGCTATAGTTCCCAAATCAAATTCATTATACAAAAGAAGGAACAAACGTCACAAAATGCCCAGAAACAGAGCCTTTTCCTGATGACTTTAATAATACAAAAAGTAAATGAAACTTCTCAACAGATTGAGGCTTGCTGCCTTTCCAGGGCACCAGCTGTTGGGCTCCCTTGGTCTGAGAGGTCACGGCCATGAGAGAGTCTGTTGTTCTAGCTGGTATCAACCCCCAAAGACAGCTGTTGCTTCCTTCTGAGCAGGTCATTATAACACCTGGCTGATCCTTCTAGGACTGAAGTGACTCACACGGGACCTTTTAGAGAGAGGAATGAGCAGCACAGGGTATTTCGCACCACGGGCATTTTGTTTGTTTGTTTTTGGAATCCTGTTGCATATCTGACTTGAGTGCAGCAGCCTCGGTCACGTCTTCCTGTTTCTGATGGGCAAGCAGCTTTCTGGGTCTAATTATAGATGTAGTCTGAGCATCTGTGATCAATAGTTCTGAGTGTCCTCCTGCCTTAAGAGCTGTTTAGTTCTTGCTGATGGCCTGGCATTTCAACCTCTCGCTCTGAGCCGGCTTTTCATTCTCCCGAGCCCCGTCGGCAAAGCCCAGGTTTCTCCCAGGGCGCCCTTTGAACTTTGCAGAGCTTGATTCAAGCGCCATCTCAGGAGGTCCCATCTGCAGGAGGCTGCAACAAACCCCACAATGTCCAGAAGATCTATAGCTGGAGACTAGGGTTCAGAGTAAGGCGACAGGCAGAACCTGGCTTGGCGTCAAAGAACATCCCTAGAGGTGTCCCTCCAATAAGGGGCCGAGGAGATGCCTGGCAGCAGTATCAGCCTGGAGAGCAAGGTACCCGTCCACATGCTCATTCTGTGCTCATTCTCAATGCTCTCATCTAGACTTGTAAGGAGCTCACTTCGGAGCCCCAGAAAGCTGCTGTTTAAGGCTTCTGTTTAATGAGAGATGCACAGCACAGGGGTAGCAGGGAAATGAAGAGGCAGAGCACAATTTGACCTACAGGGCACAGGAAACCGTGGAGCCAAGAGGTGCTTAATCACAGGGTTTTAGTGGATGAGAACGAGTGGCTGCCCCTGGTGTCTCAGCGCCTCCTCCCAGCGCGACCCCACCTGGGCTCTCCGGATGGGCTCTAGGTCCTCTGCCAGGCTGGTGAGCACTGTGGGAAAGCTAAACTGTGGACATTGAGTACCTAGTGAAGGAAGGAGGGGACACTGAGGTTAATAACTGCTCCAAGCAAGGTGCTATCTCAGATGCACTGTCGCCCTGGAATTCAGTGTTGGGAGAATCCCTCATCTCCCCTCTGCAGACATGGCAGGGTCGGGTGGGGGCGGAATACCCAGGGAGCATTTGAACAGCTTCCATGGCCACGGATCCGGCCCGCCTGTTTCTATGGAAACAGGCGCCAAGCTAGGAGCCTGCTGCTGGGAGCCAAGTCCCTGGCGGCTGTCAAGCTCAGCTGCTGGCTGCCCGCTGGGACCTGGAAGTGCCCTTTTCCAAAACCCATTCCTTGCTGGCTCTGAGTCAGAGGGGTCTCCTGGCATTCACTGTGTTTGGAGCCTGGTTGGAAGAGGAGAGGGAGGAGAAGAGAGGAGCGAACGAAAATATTTATGCTTAACAAACACTTTGATGTTTGAAGACTGTGTGTGCAAATGAGAGCTGGGAACATCTTTGGTGAGGGGTTGCTGTTTCCAAGCGAAGCTCTCCAAGCATACGGAAGCCCATCAAGTGCCCCCCCACCTTTCTGTCTTGATGGCTTTAGCTTAATAGTACCGCAGCAGAGTGTGTTGGCTGGTCTTGGGGAAAGTGTGGAGAGTGATGGGTGAATATCCAGGGGCCATCTCTCTATGCTTTGGCTGGTTCCCTTGTTAGTCTCCAGGTTGCCTGGGCTGGCTGTTTGGAGGGTGCAGGAAGCAGCTGGGGCTTTCTGGACATACTAGACGTGCAGAGGAAACATCCTGCTGCAGCCATGGTATGGCTGGGGCCTTTGTCGCTGGGAAGAGACAACCCTTAGGCTCGGAGTTCTTCCCCCTTCATGTGAGCAGAAAAATCCAAAGAGGCTTGAAACTCTTGGCTGGGTTGACTTTTATTGTATTGTGTGTGTCAACACCTTGTATGGTGCTCAGAGAGGGGTGATGGTGATGAGGGAGGTGGCCTTTGGAGCCGGACAGGCACTGGCTCCTTGGGAAAATGACTGACCTTGACTCATCCTCGATTTCTTAAGTTGAGGCAGAAATGACTACTTGATGATGTTATGGAACAGAGGCAAATACATAGAATTTATACCCCTCCCTCATAGATACCAGCCAGTGGTGATGACTGAGCCTGTCCAACATACAGGGAGCCATGCTAAATTGTGAAAGATACACAGGTACTCGGGGATATTATCTGTCCTAATGGACTTCACAGTCTAGTGAAGAAGTCACGAGAGAAGCATTAATAATTGTAAATATAGGCAGAAGATAGAAGGGGAAAGGTCACCATGGTTCTGCCTGCCCTACCTCATGTAGTTCCCTAGTGGTGAAAAAGATTAAGTATGCATTACTTAGGGAAGGCAAGCTGCTGTAACAAATAACCCTGAGATATCAGTGGCTAGATATTGGCGTATTGGTTTTTAATGAAGTGGTTCAGGAGCCTACACTCCTTCCATCTTCTAGAATCTAAGAATCCTCCACTGTCCTGTTGTTTGTTTTTGAGACAAGGTTCACTATGTGGTTTTGGCCAACCTGGGACTGGTTATTTTTTTTTTTCTTTTAGTAATTTTATTAAATTATAAAAAGTTTCCATTTACGCCCCTCCTCCCAACGCCCTCCCACTCCCCCCTCCCTCTCCTCCTCCCTCTTTGTCCCCAAGGGAAGTCAGGGTCTCCTGCCCTGTGGGAAGTCCAAGTTCCTCCCCCCTCACTCCAGGTCCAGGAAGGTGAGCATCCAAACAGACTGGATCCCAAAAATCCAGTATATGCAGAGGGACTGGTTATTTAGTTCAGGCTGGCCTCATTTAAGCTTTCGAGATTATATTTCCGTCTGTCCACATTATATGGTCCAGAACTCAATGACTTGGACCACCTGACTCTAAAGCTGCTGGGAAATGTAGTCTTTCTATGAGTCCAGAGAGGAAGAGAAACAGGGATCAATGAACACAGTGTCCTCTCTGCTACAGTTGGAGCTGGCCTTGAGAATTCAACAATCGTACCATTTTCGGGGAGTGAGGATGGTTGTTCTGGTTACTTATTACCATATTATAAACCACCACAAAACCAATAGCTAAAAAAACCCCGTCATTTTTCTTATAAATATACATTTTACACAGAGTTCTGGGGACAACCCTTCTTCCCCTCAAAGTTAACAGGTTTGGTGCTGAAACTGAAGGCTGAATTCTCTGGAGGACTGTTTGCTCACATTTTTGGTGAGTGATTCTGGCTATTGGTTGTATATCTCAGTCTGGAAAAGCCAAGACTCCTTTGGGATATTTTTATCTTTGTCTGTTTTAATTAGACTACTTATTTTTAATTACTAAGTGGAAATTAGGTATATTTATGCTATTCAATATACCGCCTTGATATATGTACATGTTATCATCTTTATTTGTTTGGTGTTGCTGTAATAGAATGCCTGAGACTGGGTTATTTATAAAGATAGAAATTTATTTCTTCTACTTTTAGAGAGTAGGAAGCCAAAGGATGAAGAATTTGCATCTGCCAAGGACCTCCTTGATGTGTTAGCTCAGGATGAAAAGCAAAAGGGCAAAGCTGTGTGTGTGTGTGTGTGTGTGTGTGTGTGTGAGTGTGTGTGAAATTTGCTCTTGTAGTAATGAGCCCATTCTATAAATAACAATATTAATCCAGTCACGACATCCAGTTTCTCAACACTGTTTCATTGGGGGTTAAGTTTTGAACAGTGAACTTTGAGAGACATATTTTAACCATGGCAACTGTAGAATGACTAAGTCAAGCTATTTAATCACTTTACATATTGATCATCTTTTGTGGTGTAAACAACTGATATCTACCTTCCTAGAAGATGTCGTGTCATTAGCTACTCATCACAATGTACAACAGATCTTTCAGACTTATTGTCTAACTGCTTTTGTGTCCTTTGATCTGCACACTTATATCCCTCTCTAGATTTTGTGGTGGTCTTTCCATGTGGTGTGTGCTGCATGGATACCTCGCTGGGTAGCATTATTTCTACATGCAGCCTCAGGGCTCCCAAAGCCAGTGTCTGAAAATAACACAGGTTACATGGCCTTTTCCAGATCATCCTTAGAAGTCAGTTCCACCAATGACACCAAGAGTTAAGTTCATACAAGTGTTTTGGTTTTCATGTTTCTTGAAGGTAAGAAATTTCATAAGACTTTATGGTGTTCACTTGGAGACCCCATTTGCCAGGGTCAGAGATCTCTAGGATGTTTCTTTATTTCTCCACGAGCTGTATAGTGAGTCCCTGGGATCTCCCTCCCCCTCCCTGTGTGTGTGTGTGTGTGTGTGTGTGTGTGTGTGTGTGTGTGTAGGCCTACAGATCAATATCAAGTATCTTCCTCAATCATTTTCTACCGTATTTTTGGTGATTAATGTCTCTTACTGAACCTGGAGCTCATAATTTTGGTGAGACTGGCTGGCCAACCCAGCCCTCTGGATCTGCCTGTCTTCGCCTGACCCCTCAGTTCGGGGGATACTAATACATCCTGTCTTTGATGCGTCTGGGAATCCAAACTCAGGTCTCTGCGCTTCCACAGCAGGCATTTACCTGCTTCTTGGGACTTTGGAAGACTAGAAACTGGAGGGAAGAGGCGTGGAGAGGACTAGTGGGTCATTGTCCAAGATTCTTGCACAAGCTGTCCGTTCTCTCAAGATGCATGGTGACCCCTGAGATCTTCATTGAAGATCCTGGGGTCATAGATCTTGGAGTCTAGACTCTAGGAGACAAGTAGCACCGCAAAGGGAAATTCTATTTTCTTCCAGGCCTATGTGGAAGCTTGAGACTGGTCATTTGCCACACCCAATGTCACTGTGTCAGTCCTGGACGTTCCCTCTGTTCCTCATCCTCCCACCACTTCTAACTGGACCCTCAGGTACTCTCCACTCAGTCCCTGTGAAAGGGAAGCTTTAGGAGGCAGGTTCTAGCTTTGGCCAGTCAGCATGAGGTATCTACATAGTGAATCTTACAAAAAGACTCTCTGAGGAGGCGACGGTCTACACGGAAGGAACTCTCAAGTCCAGTCAGATTCAATACATCAGTTTGAGGTGATTCTGGCCTCTGTTCCTCACAGCTCTGTTGTTATTTTCCTTGCCAGGTTCCATCCAGCCAGCCATTTCTAAGGAGGTTCTCCTGAATCTTCCAGAGTCCACGTCATGTGCTCTAGAGACCCAGGGGAGGAGAACGTCACTTTTCGGTGTGGGAAGCAGTGAGGCTTCCCTGGTGGTACTGCCCAAGACTGACCACCTGGAGAGAGGCTGTGTGTGCCTAGGATTGTTGTGTACGCAAGCTGTTTGAGATGAGACCCCTGCAGTGCAGTAGAGACGTGGAGACCTGGGAGAGGGGCAAGGACGATGTCAGTACAATACCTGCTACGGAACAGCTGGGGTTCAGTGTCCCTGAGCCCCGCTAGGAGATGCTGAGTCATATCCGCAGGCTTTGCACACTCCAGAGGGAGGAAGCCAGGGTTTCATCCACCTACCCCACACACCAATCCTACCCCACACACCCATCCACCTACCCCACACATCCATCCACCTACCCCACATACCCATGCACCTGCCTCACACACCCATCCACCTGCCTCACACACCCATCCACCTGCCCCACACACCCATCCACTTACCCCACACACCCATCCACCTACCCCACACACCCATCCACCTACCCAACACACCCATCCACCTACCCCACACACCCATCCACCTACCCCACACACCCATCCACCTACCCCACACACCCATCCACCTACCCCACACACCCATCCACCTGCCTCACACACCTATCCACCTACCCCACACACCCATCTACCTACCCCACACACCCATCCACCTACCCCACACACCCATCCACCTACCCAACACACCCATCCACCTGCCTCACACACCCATCCACTTACCCCACACACCCATCCACCTGCCTCACACACCCATCCACTTACCCCACACACCCATCCACTTACCCCACACACCCATCCACCTGCCCCCCACACCCACGTGTGAAGCTGCTGTAGGGAATGTTAGTTCCACCCACTCTGCAGAAGAGCAGAGTGGACAGGAGCTGTGGATATTGTAGAAACAAGGCTAACAGGGACGGGAGAGAGGGTTTCGTGGGTAAAGTGCTTGTTGCACAAGCATGGATATCTGAGTTCAGATCCCTGGGACCCCATGTGAAAAGCCAGACATAGCAGTGCATACCAGTAACCTTAATGCTGCACACCTGTTACCCTAGCCCCGAGGTGGGGAAATGGCGAGATCTCTGGAGCTTGCTGACCGGCCAGTCTATCCAGTTGGTGAGCTCCAGGTTCAGTGCGAGAAAGAAACCTTGTGTCAATAAATAAGATGGAGAACAGGAGAGTAGGATACCCAATGTTAAACACACACACACCCACGAATACACATACAGAGAGAAATGAAGACAAAGAATCAGAAACAGATACAGTTTCTTAGCTTTGTGCTGTATAGAACATGCCAGATGTCTACCAAATAAGCAGAATAGCATAATGAGCCCTGACAGGTCGGGTCCATCCTCAGTCAACGATGATCCACTCCCTTCCCTTTGCTTTCATCGCTACCTCTAAAGTGATTTTTATAGGCTAGAAGACACATGGTTATTAAAGGACGGCAGGACTATAGGCCAAAGAAACACCAAAGTCACATCCATGCACAATCAGGAAGATCATCAGCAGGGCTCCTTGACTCCTGTCACCTGCGTGATAGAGAAGTGAGGTTCTGGTGGCAGAGTGGGCTGGAGCCTTGGCTATCAGGCTGAGGAGGGTGTGGGAGAGCATTCTCTGAACAGTTGCTATGGAGTTACATCAGCCAGGAGGCTGAACCCAAGGTCTCTTGAAGGAGAGCCAACAGATGGACTCGGGCTCGGGAGTTTTCTTGGACAATGGAGA
Source organism: Myodes glareolus (assembly GCF_982192425.1). Taxonomy (NCBI): domain Eukaryota; kingdom Metazoa; phylum Chordata; class Mammalia; order Rodentia; family Cricetidae; genus Myodes; species Myodes glareolus. The sequence continues at coordinate 135,283,992 of NC_142053.1, read as the reverse complement.
AAGGAGCTAGTGAAGCAGAGATGAGTGGGTGGAGAAGCAAGCCAGGAAAGGGAAGGCAGATGCAAAGGGTGCTACAGACCCAGCTGCTGCTGTGGGCCACAGGAACTCAGTCCTCTAGAAAGTTCTGGTAGATTATGCGTGCAGCAACTCAGTTATCCCAAGTGAGCAACAGGGAGTGGGGGGAGGGAGGTGTATCGACACCCTCCCCCATCATTGTTAGGGGCTGTTTTCTGAGGGCACTATCTCCTTGACACTTCTAATTTGTGATCCTGAAAAAAACCCTTCATGAGTAGAGATGCACGTGCTGGCAACTGAAAGTCTGCCAGAGTACAGCAGACTGGGAAGCTGTGGAGGAATCTGGACAGGACTCTCGCAGCCTACCCCACACTGGTCTCAGCTGGGGCTCACTGGGAAGCCGGATGTCCAATGTGTGAAGGGACATTCAGGGCACAGGGACACCACAAACTGGTTGTTGCTGGAGCTAAGAGTTAGGAGAGAAGGGAAAAGAGGCGACAGATGGGGGAGTGAGAGATTGGGGAGGAATGATCAACAGGATTTGGCACCGGATCTCACATGTACACACGTAGGAGGCAAATTACCAGAGATAGATTATAAACAATGCTCAGCCACAGTAGTTACATTTTTAAACTTCGGGGAAAGCAATCGAATTCATCAACAGTCCTGCTGGGCCCTTCTCCGTTCCAGCAGCTCAGCCAGGCACTCCAAGGGGCTGACTGAGAGACTATCTTCTCACGTGCGGCCAACAGACCTGGTCCATTCCAAACTGTTCCAAACTGTGCCTTTGCTAGGTCGGGGAGGACAGCCCTTGGTAATGCATTGGTGAGGAGATTCAAGAGCAAGCCTTTCTCCTCCACTGTGCTTCAGAGGTCAGCTTACTGGCCTCAGTTTCCCTGGCTCTAAAGTGGGAACAGCTGTGTGCACCCTCCAGCTCAGGCAAGAGTTCCCTCGAGGACGCAGTCTGGTTAGGAGCTGATTGTTCTGAGGCCTCTGTGGCCACGTGTTCTGCCAGGAGAAATGTCTTGTGTGCTTTCGCTTTTCTATACTGTTAACAATTGCTCAGCTTCCAGCATCCCTCCCCTGGTCACACTCAGCCACTCTTTCTGTCTGTTGGAGTCTGTCTCTGGAGGCTTCTCTCAGCTGGAAGGCATTCTTCTTATGTGGGCTAGGCCTGAAAGATCTGGTGAGGGAGACCAAATAATAGGCTCCAAGAATATGGATGTCCTCGTCCGGAGACCTGTGATTTTGGTACTTGATGTCAGAAGAGACTTACAGATGTGACTAAATAAGGCTCTTGAGACTGGGGGGTGAGGGGACGATTATACCAAATTATCCAAGTGGGACTTTATTTAAAGACAGGATCTTACGTAACTCAAGCTGGTCTTGAAGTCACTAGTAACCAAAGATGACTTTGAATTTCTGATTCCTCCTGCCTGGGCCTCCTGAGTGCTGGGGTTACAGGCATGTACTACTATGTGTGATTCTATGAGGTGCTGTGCTTTGCATCAAACCCAGGGCTTCACGCGTGCTACCCAGGCACTCTATGAACAGAGCTACAGCCTCAGCTAGGAGTGAGCTCGGAAGAGGGCGGCAGGAGAGTCAGCCTCGTAGACTGCATTGTGATGATGGAAGTGGACGGACGAGGCCCTGTGCCCACAGTACCGTGATCAGACTGAAGCGGGCCTGCTCTGGGCTGGATGTATTACTTGCCCAAAGGCCCCTGTGTTGAAAGTTTGGTCCCCAGTACAGCAATCTTGGGAAGTGAAGCAGAACCTCAAGGGGCGAGACTAGTGGCAAATCCTTTGGGATTCCAGGACCCTGGTCTTTTCTCTTCCCTTTCCCTTCTGCTTCCTGGTCACGAGGTGAACCCTGTTTTGCCACGTTCTCCTTGCCATTGCCAAATGGGACCCTCACTGGAGGCTCAAGGCAGTGGATCATCCGATGTTGGACAGGAACATCCTATATTGCAAGCCAAGATAAATCTTTTTTTCTTGATAAGTGAATTATCTCAAATATTTTGTCATAGTGATCGAAAGCTGACTAACACATGGGCCAAGAGCCAAGGTATGGGGTGACCTTTGGAAGCAGGGAAAGGCAAAGAAATGGATTCTCCCCTGGAGTCCCCAGAAGGAACACAACCCTGCTGATTCGTTTTGCTCTTCTGACTCTAGGAGCTAACACATTCGTGTTGTTTTAAGACTCAAAGTTCAGGGGAACATGTTCCAACAGCAAGAGGGGTTCTACACTGCTTCAACAGCAGCCTACAGCTGATACCTGCTGGGCAGGAGTTGGTAATTAGCCCAGTGTCCACACCCTAAAGGCTGGGTAACTTAGGCACCGATCTAGACTTTCTTTCTCAGTTTTCTTACTGGGATTACATTCTTGCCATTGCTCCGAGGGGCTTAATAATGCGCCCCCTTTCACCCTTTCTTACCTTGTGTCGCTTTGGTATTTTATTGATTTATTGTTTATGATCTGTGTGTATGCATGTGTCCATGTGTGTATAGATGCACATGTATGAAGGACAGAGGTTTACGTCAGGAGTCTTCCTCAACCACTCTCTACTTTTCCTTTTTGTTCTTTTGAGCCATGGCCTTTCACTGAAGCTGGAGCTCATTGACTTTGCTAGACCGTGGCCAGTGAGCTTTAGGAATCATACTGTCTGTTTTCCGAGCGTTGGGTCATAAGTGCCTGGCTTTTTATGTGGGTGCTGGGGTTATGACTTCAGGTCTCTAAGCATGCATGACAAGCATATTACTGACTGAGCCATCTCCAGACCTTGTGCCATTTAAATTATTCTCCGCTGAACGCCCCCAGAACCCTTTCCTAGAGAAATCACTTGCATCCAGAGCCCTATTCAGGCTCTGATTCTGGGGTCATCCATCCTAAGATAGTCCACAGAGGGTACCTCCTGACCTTGTGAAGCGTGTTGTGTTTCCATTTTTCAAGGGAGGAAGGAAGCTCAGAATCTGGGTTGAATCCGCCAGTTGCCAAGTTGAACAGCCCAGATGTGAAACCAAGTATAGGAGAATCTCAAGCTGTGCCCTGTCTGCTGAGGGAGTTTGCATAACACCTGATACTCAGGACAGCCCATTTCAGGGACCCCTGGCTTCTGCCTCGGTTTTATTTTTGTTTTATTTATTTATTTTTTGTGCTTTTGGTGGTCACCGAGGACCAGAGGCCCCCCCTAGTCTCATTACCACAATCAGCAGTCACAATGCATTTGTCCGCTAGAACTGCTGCAACAAAAAGTACCACAACTTGGGTGCAAATATATTTCATCGTTCTGGAAGTACAAAATCAGGAGTTCGGGAGGTTTGGTTCCTTCTCGGCTATGAGAATCTGTTGTAGGCCTTTCTCGTTGACTTGCAGATGGATAGCATCGTGTTTTCTCATTGTCTCCCCTGTATGTGTGGATCTGTGCACACATTTCCCTGTTTGAAAAGAGCAGTAGCTATACTGGATGAGGACCCAGCTCTTCTCCGCTTGATCCTTGTCTTATTTAGGGTTACTATTGCTGTAATGAAACACCGTGACCAAAAAGAAACTTGGGGAGGAAAGGGTTTACTTCTCCTACAGTTCCATATAACAATTTGCCATCCAAACCCCAGGGCACGAGCTCACTCAGGGCAGGAACCTGGAGGCAGGAGCTGGTACAGAGGCCAGGGAGGGGTGCTGTTTACTGGCTTACTTCCCCTGGCTTGTTCAGCCTGCTTTCTTATAGAACCCAGAACCACCAGCCCAGGGTTGACTCCACCCACAATGGGCTGGGCCCTCTCACATCAATCACTAATTAAGAAAATGCCCTACAGCCTGATCAAAGAGAAACTGCCAATGGTGTTCCCCTTTTTTGATTATGTAGTTAATTTCTCAATTGAGGTACCCTACTTTCAGGTGACTCTAGCTTCTGGATGTTGCTATCAAACTAGCCAACACAATCATCATCAATGCTGTTTGCACCTGTGGTCACACCCTGCAGTTCTAGGGATCCTCGCCTTAATAGAGAATTTGAGAAGGGCGTAAATCACCCGAACAGTCTTTCAGAATAGCCTGTTGGAGTTCCATGCATTTTTCAGGATCCCAATTTTATTTGGAGGAGAAAGGTCTAGAATTCATAATTACTTAAAAGTTGTTTATTTTTATGTGTATGAGTGTTTTGCCTACATGCACCACATGCGTGCCTGGTGCCCTCGGAGACCAGAAGAGGGTGCTGGATCCCCTAGAACTGGAGTGACATGCAGTTGTGAGCTGCCACATGGATGCTGGAAACTGAAACTGAGTCCTCTGAAAAAGTACTAAGTGCTCCCAGCCACTGAGCTGTTGATCTAGTCCCGGCTATCTGTCTGTCTGTCTGTCTGTCTATCTATCTATCTATCTATCTATCTATCTATCTATCTATCTATCTATCTATCTATCTATCTATCTATCTATTTAAAGAAAGCCAGATTATATAATTTAGGTTGGCCTCTAATTCACTACATAGCTCAAAATGGTCTCAACCTTGTAGCAATCCCATTTCTGCCTCTGAGTGCTGCAGTTATAGGCATGAGCTGCCACCCTCAGGTTCACCTTTAGTTTTTGAGGGGTTAAAATGTTGAGTCTACTCAGCTGATGGCTGATAGCAAAGGGGGGTGGTCATGAGCCGATGGCTTCCTGTGGAGGAGAAAGAGGTCAGATTGTCAACCTCAGGTTGTGTCCCCTAGGGCCTGAAGCAGAAGACTCATTCATTGAGATCTTCCTGAGGGCAAACAATAGTCTTTCCTGTTTCTCATTATGTCCCAAACGCAGGCACAGTGCCCAGCACCTAACAGGGCTCCAATGAGTCTGTTGGTTGCTTTAATGGAGACTAGCCCTCTGGCCTCTTGGTAGAGGCACATGAACCTTGGATATGTGGGCAGGACATGAGTTTGGAGCCAGAGGAGAGCACGCATAAAAAGAAAAGATAACTGGGGTTGGAGGAGGGCTGGAGAAGTGGAGGAAACGGAGGGAAAGAATCCACGTGGAGTCATATATTCACTGAGCACACATGCCAAAGGCCGTGACGCATCCATGAGGTTGGTAGGGCAGCTCACTTGTGTAGTTCTTCCTGGCAACATAAAAAACAGGGCCAGAGAGAGAGAGAGAAAGAAGCCCTCTTTGGGGAAGAGAGAGGGGAAAACGCTGCCAAAGGGGAACACCGATGGAAGTTTTTCTTTGATTAGTTCCCTGGAGTTGCTGTATCAGATTACCACCAGCTGAGTGGCTGAAAACTGCATAGCATGACCATTTCCTGGTCATTTTCTGGAGGCCAGAAACGTGAGATCAGACAGTGGCAGGGTAGGCGTGCTTCCTCCTAGAGACCAGGCAAGAGATTCCTTTCCAAACCTCTTTCCGGGCTTCTGGGGGCTCTTGAAAAACTGTGCCCTTTCTAGTCTTGCTGTCTCTCATTCCTGCCTCTGCCTCCAATTTCACAAATTGCCTCTCCTTGCTTTGTGGAAGACATTTGTTTGGATTTGACTTTGCCTTAATCCTGGATGATCTCACCTTGAGATCCTTACTTTTGCAAAGCCCCCTTTCCCCAGGATGGGCCACATTCCTAGCCTCTGGGTGGACATATTCCGCCTACTGTAGTGTTCAGGCTGGCCCCAGGCCAGGATTCCTTCAACTTGGGCTGAGGCCTGTCGAAAGGTTGCTGGCCTGTGTGTGTCCTGAGCGAGTTCACTGTGCCACAAAGGGTACCAGTGGGCATCTCTGGTGCTCTGTCAAAAATAGGTCTTAGGTGAAGGAAGACCTGTGGCAGGTGTTAGGTATATTTCTTAAGATGAGTCTCTCCGACAATGCAAATAATTCCAATTAGACCAAGTTAGACTGAAAGATGCCCATGTTTAATGCAGCACTCTGGGGTGGTCCGGAGCATGATGAGGAAAAAAGGGGGAGACCATGTGTTCCTTTTTTGGGCGGCAGCCTAAATAGCCTGTGGTCCTGACCCTTCCCTAGGGAGGGGTCAATGATTGGAGGGCTTTCCTGGAGGTGGAGTATGGACCAAGGCGACTCCCAGGGCAGAGGGCTTCCAAAGATGGATGTTGGAGACTAGGATGAGGCCCCTAACTTAATATTACAGCAGAGTCTAGTGGGGGATGAAAGTGGGAAACCAGCAATATCTCTGGAATTGAGCCTCCAAGCTAGGGCACAAAACTATGTGCTTTAATTGGGGGCACCAAAGACAATAGCTGAGTGCTTGCAGCAGATGAGCACACTGCAGACGTGTTTTCAATATCAAATAGCAAGGAAGTACTCAGAGAATTCTAAATCTAGAGGAACATATAAAAGGTTGAAGACAGGAGTCACTGAAGTTTTCTGTGACCAGGTTCTTTGCTGAGAACCAATTTCTTGCTGATGTCGGAGGACCCCACATAGAAAAATGGGTTAAAGTGGATGTGTGGTGTGGGGAAGTGGTGTTTACTGGGTGCCTATGACAAATTATATCAGCACTCCATTTGGATGGTCCAGTGATACTTGGTTCTGGAAGTTATCTGGGTACTATGACCTGAAAGTTCACACACACACACACACACTCACACGAGAGAGAGAGAGACAGAGAGAGAGAGAGAGAGAGAGAGAGAGAGAGAGAGAGAGAGAGAGAGAGAGAGAGAGAGCCACTTCTGTAAAGTAAATGACTGGACAGTGGTATATATTTGGATCTCCTCCCAGACAGGTGACTCACACTGGCTCATCCTTGTCCCAGGATCTGTAGGGATTTCTTTGAAACACCTGTGCAGGCTTGTAAAAGGAGTGGCGGGTTGCATTTGCCCGGCTCATGCACGGCTAGCTTTACCCCTGAAATAATTACACGGAAACTGTATTCTTTTAAACACTGCTTGGCCCATTATCTGTAGCCTCTTATTAGCTAACTCTTACATATTGATCTAACCCATTTCTAATAATCTATGTAGCACCACGACGTGGTGGCTTACCAGGAGGATTCTAACCTGCAGCTGTCTCGGAGAGGAGAGTCATGGCGACTGCCTCATTGCCTTCTTCCTCCCAGCATTCTGTTCTGTCTACTCCACCTGTCTAAGCTGCTGTCCTATCAAAAGCCAAGGCAGTTTCTTTATTAACCAATGAAAGTAACACATAGACAGTTAACCCTCCTCCATCACAGGCTGGCTTTGTATACAACAGTAGTGGGTGTGATTCCAAATGTTTGTGCAAGTGGGCCTCACAAAGAGCGGTGGAAGTGCTCACTCAAAGAAGGGCAGCCAGCACTGTCATGGGAGGCTGAGGTCAGAGGTCCTGAAGAGCCCACAGAAGCTTCTGTGAAAGAGCCAAGGCCTCCAAGTCCTGGGAAGGCCCAAGATGCCATCTGATGATAGACTTGCCATGTCCACTTGCTGTACCCTTTTCCCCTATCTTCACCAACCCACTGATGGACACCAGGAAACTAAAAGCTACTATCAGACAGGAAGGAAAAAGTGACAGATCCCACCCTTATCTCACCCTGAGTTCTCAAAGCTGGTATTCACTTACAGTCATGCTAATGTTTGGAGTGGATTACAGATGCAATGTCAAACAGTGCCAGGTGTTGCGGTTATTTGCTTGAGTTTGGTAAACCAGCTGCAAATTGGTTCTCTCTCTCTCTTTCTCTCTCTCTCTCTCTCTCTCTCTCTCTCTCTGTGTGTGTGTGTGTGTGTGTGTGTGTGTGTGTGTGTGTGTGTGTGTGTGTACAACAGTGTCCTTGTAGAAACAAAATCAGAGGAGTCGTGGGGCCTGGGATGAAAGGAGCTCTTCCTGTCCTGAAGTTGGTTGAAAGGCACAGAGAGAGTACGATAGCTGGAGCAAATGATAGCAAACTGGCTGGACTGAAATAGCAGAAATGGATTCTCTTCCTGTTCTTGAAAGCAGAAGTTGGGGATGAAGGTGTTGGGGACATGATGTTTCCTTTAGGAGCTGCGGTGGGAAACCTGTTTTAGGCCTTTCTTCTAGGTTCTCGTGGTCAGCAGTCCTGTGCCTTGTCTCTGCCTGTGTTCACACAGCCTTCCTCCTGGGGTGGGTGTGTCTACATTTCTCTCTTCACCTAAAGACTCCAGTCACTGTATTTGAACTCACTCCAAGTCCTTCAAAATTCATCTTAATTTGACTACATCTGCAAAGACCATATCAACATATTTTTTGAGGGGCATACTTAGCTCAGAGAGTCAAGTTAAATATACTTTTGATGTTAGCTCAAAAGAACTTTTGGGGAGTGTCTGATAGGCCACATCCCCTCAACCTTCCATTCCACCAGGCTGTGGGAAAATGAACATTCCAATGTTTTGCCTCTTGATGGTGCTCAGTAGTTGCAGTGACTGTCTATTGTTGCCTTCTGGCCCACACCAGTCCAGTGTCTACAAAACCCTCCTGCACCAGCCTCTACAGCCTCTACATGTGATCAGGGCCTGGTCAATTCTAGGATACTTTCCTTTAGTCCATCGGGATTGCTTTAAGGGAACTATGTGGCTTACTAGGCTCTCAGGATCCCTTGAGACTTTAGGAAAAGTGGAGACCCAAGGGAAGTCTGAATGGATCCACTGATGACCATCTCCATGGTCCACCTGACAGTATGCTGTAGGTGAATTGTGTCCCCCAAGAATTATATGAAAGACCTAGTGGGAAAATTTGGGGTATCTTTAGTTTTATGGAGGCTTTTCCTCTTGTTTCAGGTGGACTTTGCTTGGGGAACAGGATCCCAGAAAACTTAGTGGCCACCAAAGCCACTTTAAATCAGTGGTTTTGGAGTTCTTGATCCAAGAATTTAAAGAATAAAAGGCACAGAGCACAAAGGGTGACTTTTAGAGAGAAATTTATTAAAGGGTCATAACTGAGAATGTTGTAGAATATTACTTTATCTATGTAAAGGTGTGTTACATTTCTTTATGCTGCATTTGTTTAACTATGCAAAGATGTGTTGCTTTGCCTGCCTAAGGAACCTGATTTGTCTAATAAAAAGCTAGATGGCCAATAGCTAGGCAGTAGAGGGTTAGGTGGGGCTGGCAGACAGAGAATAAGTAGGAGGAGGAATCTTGGCTCTAGAGGAGAGAAGAGAGAATGAGGAGAGACAAGAACAAGGGAGAAAGAGAAGGAGACGCTCAGGCCTAGCCAGTCAGGCAGTCACCAGCCAACCAGACACGGAGGAAGCAGAAAAAGTAGAACACAAAGAATAAAAGAAAGGTTAAAAAAAAACCCTGAAGCAAAACATAGGTGAAGAGAAACAGGTTAATGTAAGTTATAAGAGCTAGTGGGACAAGCATAAGCTAAGTTGAGCATTCATAACTAGTAATAAGTCTCCGTGTCATGATTTGGAAATGGCAGTCCAAGAAAGCCTTCTGCAAGAGATAGAGAGAGAGTGCAGAAGTCCTGTATAGCAAGTCCTTGGGAGGGAGGTACTATTGAGATGCTGACTATTCTGGAGGATTTCTTAAGGACTTAAAGCAGAAACTGAGGTGATGAATTGTGTTGTGTGTGTGTGCACGTGTACACGCGCGTGCTACAGGATATGAACCAGTCAGTGCAGTCAGCACAACCACAAGGTGTTCAAGTGCCCCCTCTCACCTCTACGCAAGTCCTCACACGTAGCTTCCAGGCAGCTGTAAGAGATAACAAGGAAGCAGGAAGCTGGTCCCCCCCCCCCCCCGGCCTCCCCAAAGTACAGTTTCGGAGTCGCTGCTTTGGGTTCCCTGAGCAACCTGACAAGCTCCATCCTTTGTTCTCATCCCTAGTCTCTGACACTTGCAGCCGTGATTTCACTTGTAAGTGCGGTGTCTGCAGATCATATTGTGACATGGTGGGCCTGTCTTCCAGTGATGCTGTCCTTATGAGGAGAGAGAAACTTGGAACAAAGCCATGTGCAGAGGGCAGTAGAGACTGGGAGCGGTGTGTCTCCAAGTCAAAGAGTGCAAGGATTGCTGGGTGAGACGAGCTAGGAGTCGTCTTGAGAGCCTTCTGAGGGAGCACGGATACTGGCAGAACCCTAGCTTAGGCTTCTGGCCTCCTGCATGGGCAGAGACTCAGTTTACCTTGTTCTAAGCCACCCAGGTTGTGCTCACTGGTTATGGTGACCGCAGAAAACAGATGCAGTGCTTGTGCCAGCCTCGTGTCCTCGTCGAAGAGCACACTTGGTTTATTTGGCCTTGCAACTTTCCTCTCAGTGGAGAAGTTCCTCACACTGACCAGGACCCCTTCGAAACGGGTCACTCAACTGTTCTTCACGACATGCTGACAAGCCACATGCCTATGTGCCCACTTCTGTCCTTCTCGTGTGGTGGGAAAAACAGATCAGTCCTGGACTTCATTTTTCCAGAGGCTCAAAAATATCACCGAGATCCTACATAATTTAGTCCTGCCCCCCCTTCTTAGCCCTGTCATGACGCACACTCTTTTACCAGGTCCAGATTCCACCTTTAAGAGCTGGAATATGTGGACCCATTCCTGCTCAGAGCTCTTTGTATATATGCAGGTTTTGCCCATATACCTCGAGAAGAACTTTTTAAAGTGGAAATTTCAAACATATATTATTGCAGTTTCCACTACTATAAGAATACCTAAAGATGGGATTTTTTCCCATTACACTTATGTATTTGTTTTTGGTAGGGGGTGTGAAAATCTCCAGTTTTCATGTGGCAGCCAGAGAACAACCCAAGGGAGTCTGCTTTTTCCTATCCCGGGGGTCCTGAGGATAAACTCGGGCCATGAATCTTGGCAATAGGCACCTTTGTCTGTTGAGCCTTCTCGCTGACCCAAAGAGAAGGTTTTTAGCTTCTTTCTTTTAGGGCTCAAGGGTGTTGTGAGTGAGTTTTGTAGTAATAGCGTCACAATGTGGGGAGTGGGTATAAGGGGTAAGATGATCACAAGGCAAGAAGCCAGAGTGTGGGCTCAACTTGTCCTTTCACGGCAACTCAGTCCTAAGGAAGCTTATGGGGTACCACGATAACTACATTAATCCCTTTGGAGCCCAGTTTCCCTATTACCTCCCTTAGGTTCCACCACCCCTCCCAGCGCCGCACCTAGACCAACCTTCCAACACTAAGTCCTGGACAGGCATATTCAAACTTTATCTAAACCATGGCAAAGCATATTTAAAGCACCTTTAGCCAACACGGAGCTATAACAATGGCCAACTCATGGTCACTGGCCTTCCCCTGCATCCTTGTCAATGCCTCTATTCCCCAAACAGGAAGTAGAGCAAATCACAGTGTTACATCATTATGCCCACAAATATTGTCACATTTATTTCTAAAAGATTAGTGACTTTCAAAAAACTGAAATACCATTATTATGTGTAAAGATATTTAACAATTCTTAAGTAGTAGCATATATCCAGGGGGTGCGGAGACTTCCAACTGCTTCATCAATATGATCATATTTTAATAATTTTAGAAAGATTTTTTATTTAAAATATTTAAGTATATTTAAATACTATTTTGATGATGTACTTACTTTATTTGGTATAGTACTTCATTGTTTTAAAAGTATGGGTATGTATGTGTGTCTGTACGTACTTGCGAGTGAGGGAAGAGGCGGTCAGATCCGCGGAGCTGGACTTACAGGAGACTGACTGGGAGTCACCTGATGTGGGGATAGGACCTGTGCTCAGGTCCTCTGCAAGAGCAGTGCATGCTCTTAAGCACTGAGGCATCTCTCGGGCCTCAGTGTGAGTATTTTTAGGTGGCTTGTCTGTGTTAGTATCCAAATAAGGATACACATATGAAACCATTTCCGTTGAGCTGTTCCCTTTCCTCTCTTGCCACATCTTCGAGGGAGGACACTGGGCTGTTTGTCCCATAAAGCTTCCCCGTGTGTTTTCTCCTGATTGCTCCTGTAATGTCAGAACATGCATGGGGATGCAGGTGGAGGTGAGGTGGTCCTTCTTTGGTGTCGGTCACTGTGAACTGGCTGTGCAGGGACAGTCTCTGGATGGCTCTCCTCCTCTGCTGGCGGTTCTCTTTTCCTGTTGAGGATCACTGTCTACATCCGGCTAGCTCCTTCACTCCGGACACTAGCTCACACCCTATGGCAGAAAGGCACACAGCATCTTCCTTCAAGATAGACTCCAGCTTTCTTTAGGGCTCTTTGCTGCACACAGTGCACACCCTTGAAGGACGGGCTATGTTCTTTTTCATTGTATTTCCACTGCCTGGCACAGGATAGTGGTTCGTGAATATTTGTTGAATGAATGAGTCGGTTTAGAAAGCCTGAAAAAGCCTGGAGAGGAACTGGGACAGAAGTGAACTCCAGAATAGGTCTGGGGTATTTTAGGACCCTGGTTATCTATGAAATGCTTTTGCATGAACATGCTTACTTCATGGTCTCACCCTCTGAGGCTGCTGCAAAACACAGCTCACCCCTTTTAGTACTGGATGGCAGTGGGAAACAAAACAAAACCCAGACTCCCCTTGTTCTCTTACCCCAAACCTCAGAGACTCAGAATATCTCATCTTTTAGCACCGCCTAAAATGCAGAAGTTTTACTTCCTGGATAGAAACTGTTTCCTTCCCAGAGAGGCCTGATGTGCCTTCAGGGGAGCCCTTTCCTCTCCCTTTGATCTTAGTACACCATTCCACCAGCCCCTGGCTCCCTGTGAATTAAACAAGAAGAGAGAAACTAAGGCTCCGGAAGAAAGTTCAGCTGCCCAGTTGTGCTGGGAGGGCACCTGGCTGGCTGCTGAGCAGAGTCCAGGAGGGGGATTTCCGGCTTCTTCCTGGGGATCAGCGCAGGCTCCCGGGCATGGGAAGGTCACATTAGCCTATAGTCTCTGGGGACTCCTTAGAGGCTGCAGCTGCAAAGCAGGGAAGGAGGACAGGGACAATAGGGCCTCCCCAGGTGGTCTCTGCACGGACCTCAGGGCAGGCTAGATGAAAAAACTTGAAGCAGCCTGGAGCAGATTCTCCCTGGCACTCATCTCCATGCTGGTACTAAAAGTGCCTTGGCAAAAACTGGAGGGGTTCGAGAGTTCCCAGCTTCCAGTGCTTGCTTGCAGTTCCAGGGCTCTGGGTTGCCAGGCAGTGGAGGTATACAGAGGCCAGAGACTGAGCCAAGAATGTTAAGAGGGGCTGGGCTCCAACAAACTACTGGACCAATGGCTGGCTTTGGCCACATGGCATTGGGTTTTCTCAACAGTCAACTCAGAGCCACCTCACACCCTTGAGGACAATGCCATTCCAGGCAGCTGAGTGGAAGGAATCTCTCACAGTTTGCTTGCAGGATTGGTTTCCTTTGGGACGCTGTCAGGGGATGTAGTGATTTCTTGTCCATCTTTTGTCTGTCTTTTTGGTTCAGCATTGGTATTTAAAAAATAAAAAGAATGGTGCAATTTGAAGACAATGAAACCTTGCATTAAAACCATTTCTCTCCAGTTGCTTCTGTTCCTGGGCATGGTCCTCTGAGTGAGACACTTATGGGGAGGCATTTACCAGTTGCCAGGTGGCCTTTATCACTCAAAAATCCTTTGGCGGGGTGAGTAGACTGGAGAGATGCTCTGTGGTTAAGAGCACTCTCTATCTCGCAGAGGGCCAGAGTTTGGTTCCTAGGTGCCTCACAACCATCTCTAACTCTAGCTACATAGTATAGGAGCTCTCTTCCGGCCTCTGAGAAGACTGCATTCACTGGCACAAACACATATTCATACAATTTACAAAACAGAAAAATAAAATCTGTAAAAATGTTTCTGGGACACATCTCATGGATGTATCTTTCAGAGCCTGTGCCGTGTCCTTTTAGGTGGCTTCAGAGACAGCAGGATTGGGCTACATTTTGGAGATCAGGTCAGAGTCCCCTTGTTAAATTCTGGTTTATGTGGCTGGTGATACTGAATCCAGCACCCCACTGAGCACTTGGGGATTCATGAGAAATGATTTCTGTAGGGCAATTCATCTGAGCCACGGGCACCTGACTTTCTTGCTTAGTTTATCAGAACTGGAAGGTGTTTTCAGAAATGATGGACTGGTGGGACATTGCCTTAGTTAGCGTTCCTATTGCTGTGAAGAGACACCATGGCCATGGAAACTCTTATAAAGGAAAGCATTTATATGGGGTCACTTACTTACAGTTCAGAGCAGAGGTTCAGTCCATTATCATCATGATAGGGAGCATGGCTATAGTCGGAGGCTGTGCCTTCGTTTCTTGGCTGCCTAGACCTGAATAATCACACAGAAACTATATTAATTACAACACTCTTTGGCCAATAGCTCAAGCATAATCCTAGTTAGCTCTTATATCTTAAATTAACCCATTTCTATTAATCTATGTATCACCACAAGGCTATGGCTTACTGGTAAGGTTCTGGCATCTTTCTCCTTCGTTGGCTAAATAGTGTCTCCTGACTCCACCTTCTTTCTCTCTATGTCTCTGTTCAGATTTCCTGCCTGGCTTTTCTCTGCTAAGTCATTGGCCAAAAGAGCTTTATTCATCAACCAATAAAAGCAGCACTCATATAGAAGGAGCTCCTACATCACATGGCAATATACAGCAGACATGGTAGAAGAAGATGAGAGTTCTTTATCTTGCAGACAACAGGAAGTAAACTATCTCATTGGCTTGAGCACATATGAAACCTCAAAGCCTGCCACTGCATTGACACACTTACCTGCAACAAGACCACACCTACTCCAAGGAGGCCACACCTCCAAATAGTGTCACTCCCTTTGGGACCCATTTTCTTTCAAAGCACCACAGTCACCCTCCTGGCATGTTCCTGGTGTGTGTGCCACTGACCAGCATGGCAAGAAGGAGCATCACATTACAGAAGAAGCTGCCTTTCCAGATCCTTCCATTGTTGGGATTCTGACTCACCACAGTTTTATTTGCTCCACATCTCCAGCCGCTAGCACAATGCCCATGACCAATACCCTAGTTAGCCTTCTCTTAAAGAGATGCCTACAAGGCGTTTATGTGACAAGAGGTCCCAGAAGCTCAGTAAGTGGGTGCAGAAGTAAGGCAGGAAAGGGAGGAGAGCCCATAAACAGTATAAACAGTGGGTAAGTGAGGCACAGACCTGCTGGGAACCTTCTGGAAAGTAGTGAGGAATGTAGGTCTGGGTTGCCTTTAGCTGGCATTGGAAATCTGGGGTAAGCTCTCCTGCCCTCCCCACCTTTGTCTGAATATGGTTCCTGCTGTATCATGTCTGGAGTTTCCAGGTTGCCTATAGTATGGGCTGAGTATACTATACCCAGAGGAATGCTATATTTTTTTATTGGTTTTATTGGGCTATCTATCTTTCTCTTTTCTCCTCTCTTCCTCCCCCTCCCCTTCTTCCCTCTCCCATGATTTCCATGCTCCCAATTTACTCAGGAGGAGATCTTTTCTTTTTTTACTTCCCATATAGATTAGATCCATACATGTTTCTTTTAGGGTCCTTTTTGTTGTCTATGTTCTCTGGGATTGTGAATTGTAGGCTGCTTTTTCTTTGCTTTATGTCTAAAAGTCACATATGAGTGAGTACATATTATATTTGTCTTTCCGGTTTTGGGTTACCTCACTCAATATAATGTTTTCTAGATCCATCCATTTGCCTGCAAACTTCAAGATATCATTATATTTTTCCTCTGTGTAGTACTCCATTGTGTAAATGTACCACATCTTCCTTTTCTGTTCTTTGGTCAAGGGACATTTAGGCTGTTTTCGGGACCTGGCTATGACAAACAAAGCTGCTATGAATATTGTTGACCACATGTCCTTGTGGCACGGTTGAGCATCCTTTGAATATATACCCAAAAGTGGTATTACTGGGTCTTGAGGAAGGTTGTTTCTTACTTTTCTGAGAAATTGCCACACTGACATCCAAAGGGGTTGTACCAGCTTGCACTCCCACCAGAAATGCAGGAGTGTTCCCTTTACACCATAACCTCTCCAGCATAGTTTGTCATCAGTGTTTTTGATCTTGGCCATTCTTATAGGTGAAAGGTGAAATCTGAGTTGTTTTGATTTGCATTTTTCTGATGGGTAAGGATGTTGAGCATTTCCTTAAGTGTCTTTCAGCCATTTTAGATTTCTCTGTTTAGGTCTGTACTCCATTTTTTTTAAAATTATTTGTTCTTTTGATGACCAATTTCTTGAGGTCTTTGTATATTTTGGAGATCAACCCTCTGTCCAATGTGTGGTTGATGAAGATTTTTTCCCATTCTGTAGGCTGCCATTTTACCTCGTTGATTACACAACTTTGCTTTACAGAAGCGTCTCAGTTTCAGGAGGTCCCATCTATTAATTTTTTCTCTCAGTGTCTGTGCTTCTGGGGTTATATTTAGTGATCTCCTATGCCAACATGTTTAAGTGTACTTCCCACTTTCTCTTCTATGAGGTTTAGTGTTGTTGGTTTTATGTTGAGTTCTTTAATCTATCTGGACTTGAGTTTTGTGCATGGTGAAAGATATGAATCTATTTTCATTCTTCTAAGTGTTGATCTCCAGTTATGCCAGCACAATTTGTTAAATATGCTTTCTTTTTTTCATCTGATATTTTTTGCTTCTTTGTCAAAAATCAGGTGTTTGTAGGTGTGTGGATTGCTATCTGGGTCTTCGATTCAGTTCCATTGTTCTTCCTGTGTATTTTTATGCCAATACTAGACTTTTTCAGTATTGTAGCTCTGGGGTAGAGTTTGAAATCAGAGATTGTGATGCCTCCTTTGTTGTACAGAATTGTTTTGGCTATCCTGTTTTTTGGCTTTTCCATATAAAGTCGAGTATTGCTCTTTCGAGGTCTGTGAAGAATTTTGCTGGGATTTTGCTGGGCATTGCATTGAATCTGTAGATTGCTTTTAGATATAAGAGGCCATAGGTGAGTTTGGAACTTTTCCTCAAGGGCCAGGTTCCCCTCCAGGCACCATTGGGCAGAAGGGATAAGGAACAGAGCAACATGCCCTATAAGTAATCAAATGTTTGTTGACTATATTTGTGGGGTGGCTGTGTCTACAGTGCAGATTTTCTAATGTGGGGATAATGATTTAGGGACATATCAGTTAACAGGGTCATGCCTTTCTAATTTTAATTCCACACACATGAATGTATAGAGTTGCCAACCCTCTAGTCTTGAGTGCAAATCCCATATTAGATGGTTTGTAACTAGTTCTTCACTGTACATGGCATCGGTTTTCGTGTTCTCACCAACTTCTGCACACAACATCCTCTTGTAAATGTGTAATGGAAAAGAGGTGTGGCTTGCAGTCGCAGTTCTGAGTTTGAATCTGGCTTCTACCTCTCTGTGACCTCAGACAAATTGTTCCGCCTCTTTGAACCTCCTCCTCTGGGATGAAGCAATAATGTCACTTCCCTGAGCTATTTTGAGGAGCAAAAGAGATACCGTTGGTACAGACAGACAGACAGACAGACATGTATCCAC
Organism: Myodes glareolus; assembly: GCF_982192425.1. NCBI lineage: Eukaryota > Metazoa > Chordata > Mammalia > Rodentia > Cricetidae > Myodes > Myodes glareolus. Next base: position 135,266,631 of record NC_142053.1, on the reverse strand, counting down.
CACTGTAGAATGTGTTCTGTGTTCAGATCATCAACCCCTGATGATCTAAGTAGGTAGTAGAGGTCTACCATGACTTGACCTCTGTGGCGATTTGAAAAAAAAAAAACAGCCCCCTTAGGGAGTGGCACTCTTAGGAGATGTGGCCTTGTTGGAGTAGGTGTGGCCTTGATAGAGGAAATGTGTCACTATGGGGGTGGGCTTTGAGGTTTCCTATGCTCAAACTACATCCTGTGTCACAGTTCACTTACTATTGCCTGCAGATCAAGGTGCACAACTCTCAGCTCTTTCTCCAGCACACGCATGTACCTGTACACCCCTGTGCACCTGCATACACAAACATGCATGTATGCACACATGCAGACACACATGCTTGTACAAACTTCAACCTTTTTATAGCGTGCTAGAAGCTGATACATTTCTTGGAAAAACCTAAGTCTGGGGAGGGGAAGGTGACATTAAGCTGACGTGAGGATGAGGGAACAGACACAATGACATTAGATTTACTTGAGTAATGCGGGAAGGTCTTATCTGGAGATCTGTAACTCAAACACACCTGTAAATATCTTACTTCCAAATAAATATATGTTTTAAATGTATAGTTTGAGGATCACCATTTGGCCCATGCCCCAGGGAAACTGGAGAAGAGAGAATCAGGCAGAGCCTTGCCTGGAATGAGCATGGTTGGGGTCTCTTGCAAATGTTGGCCTCAGCCCCTGACCCAATGGCAGAATTTCCCGCTGCATTTACCAATTCTGGCTTCCTGCGTCCACATCTGTGGTTGCTTTCCAGCGTTCTGCTTTTCCTTGCTGTCCCCATTGATGGATCAGAGTTGGGCTGATGGAAGAAGGCAAGGGCTTCCTGATTGTAGTCAGAATCCTTGTCTGTTATCAGACACAGGGACTGACAGGACCTTTCGGGCCAGCCACATGCAGAGTCTAAAGTGTCTAGCCACTTCTCTGTGACCTGCTGCTGAGCTGGGGGATGGGAATCGCTGCCAGGCCCAGGCTGGGTGTGTTCACCTCTGCCCTGGTTTCGTCCAGAAGGTTAACTGCCAGGCGGTCTCTCTCTGTACCGCTAAGGAAGAAGATAAAGAGGAGGGTGGCAGGATTCTTGGCCGCGAGGTTCTTAGACTGTTAGCTGGGATGATGAATCTTGCTTGTCACTTTGGTTTGATTGAAAGATACCCAGGAGATTAGTCGATCTTACCTCTGGGTGTGCCTGTGAGTCTTTCTGGAGACAATCAGATGGCAGGGCTCTGACTAATCCATTGTCGAATTTCAAGCTTAAGTTGAGAGCTGGGAGGCTGGAGGAAAGTGGAAGGTGGGGCCTAGCTGGAGAAAGTGGCAGACAATTGAACCTTCGAAGGCTGCATCTGGGCTCTGGGCCCTTCCTGCTGTTCCTTGTTGTTTCCTGGCTCCCATGAGGTAATTCACCGTGCCTTTCTTCTAGATGGTATTTCTTCACTTAGGCCAAGCAGCATGGACCAAAACCTCTGAAACGATGAGCCGAAAGAAAGTCTTCGCCGGACTCATTTCTCATGACTTCTGTCACAGCGACGGAAATCTAACACACTGGAGAAGTAAAGCCTGCATCTAAGTCACTACAGTTGTCCCCTCCTGCATGGGAAATACTTCGGGTGGATGCTTAAAGTCATGTGTAATGCCAGCTCCTCTATAGACTACGATAAAGTTTACCATGAATTAAAAGATTAATAGTAACGAAAATAAAATGGAATTATAACAATAGAATGAAATAATAACCATGAATGCAATGTCTCTCACTCACACAACATCTTACCTTCTCTCATACCTAACTCCCATTAGGGGCAGTTCAGTATTTCTGTGATGAGACCAGTAAGGCAAGCAGCATAGCAACGGTGACAGCAAGAGGCCACCGCTGAGGTTCTTCATTGATCTCCTGTGAGCTGTTGTGCCCAGTGTGACAAGTCTCATGCCATCCTATTCCATTCTGCCTAAGACAGCAACTGTCCCTCCTCACCTGGCGGACCCATGCTGTATACACGAGCCACCCATTATTCGCTCTCAGTAGAGGTGCTTGGGTTGTACTATGTCAAAGAATAGCAACCTATTCAAAATGTAGGAATTACTTCTTTCTGAAATTTCCTCTTTCATATTTTCAGAGTGTGATTGACCTTGGCTAAAATCCAAAATAAAAGGGTGGGCAAGTGGGGGCCCACAGGGCATCACAAAGGCACACAGCAGGTACTCCTTCTTTTCTGTGCTTTTTCTTGGCCTCCCAGTCTTCCTGGGCACTATGTCAGTTGACTCTAGCATACTGTCTGTCTGCTTTCCATTTCAAGGGCTGTGGTTCTCAGTTCTACTGCCTGAAGGCTTTGTAGGCATGGGCAGCTTGCCTGGGCCAATACTGGAACGGACAGCTAGTGCCCTAGGATCATGGTCCAGGAAGATAATTGATCCAGCTGCCTTGTCTTGCAGCCAAGCCCGAGCCTGGGGCCACAGGGATTCACCCAGGAGCTGAGCTCTCTCTACCTGGTAGTGGGTGTGAGGGTGTGGAGATATGGGGGGGTAGGAGGATTGGGGGTGTGGGGTATGGGAGTGTATACGTGTGTTCTCCCCTTATCTGTTTTCCTTGCTGTTGAGTCTTACTCTCCCCAGGCCCTCAATGGGATTCCTGAATTTGCTTTACAAGTTAGCAACCAGTTCCCCGATCCTTATCCTACACCAAGACTGTGACTCCAAGCAAAGTGTAACAGCTTCCAACAGCTTGCTAAGACGAGGTGGGAGAGGACACAGCAGGTCTGTGTGGAAGGGTCTTGAAAGATGTCTCAGTGGAAGTGAAATTTGCTATGGGTGCGGAAGGAAGTGTAGGAGTTGAAGCTCCGGTATCTATTGGGAGCCAAGAGAGTGGACTGCCTTTGGGGCTGGAGAGGAGTCAGCAGAGCAGTGTGCTCAGAGCAGAGCGCAGGGACAGCAGCCCGTGAAGCCACTGCTGGCATAGTAGGTGCAAGCAAGTTGTGATGGGCTTCCCAAGCCTGGGAAGAAATTAGCACATTCGCTCTGCAAACCTCTTAGCTTTGCTTGAGAGACAGAACACTGTGTACAGACACACTAATGGAGGGCAGGGCGGAGGACAGGATGGAGTGCACTCTCCTGCACCCAGCTGCTGCTTCCTGAGGGCAAGGGCACAGGAGGGAGCCGCTCTTCTCTTCCTATGAATTCTCCATCTCTATCATTTCAGCCATTCAGTCTCACAGCATCCTGGGTGCTGGCAGCAGAGTGAAACCAGAGAAGGCAGTTTGTTTGGGGACATCTTTCCCTCTCTACATCCTTCACCATTTCTCCCTCCCCCAGCCCGGTCAGTGTCGCTTTCTCCTGAACCATTTACTTCCAAGCACATTCATCCATCCTAAAGAGGAAGTGATAGATTGGTTGTACTGCATAAATGGACATCAGGAAAGACTAATTGAGGCTGGAGAGATGGCTCAGCAGTTATAAACAGATGCTGCTTTTACAGAGGACCTGGATTTGGGTACCTAGTAACCACATAATGGTTCACAACTGTTTGTAATTCCAGCTCTAGGGATCCAACACCCTCTTCAGACCTCTATGCCCCCCACCAGACAAACATGCAGACAAAATATCCATGCACATAAAATTAAACAAAAATCCAAACAAAATATTATTATTATTTTTTTTTAAAAGAAAGACATAGCTGAAGTTCTTGCTTGGTTTACGGCGTAAGATAATGTACTTGTCTGTTTCTATTTAACTGAGATAAGGCCTTCCTATGTAGCCCAGGCTGGCCTCCCTGGCAAGTGCTGGGATCCCAGGTGCATCCCACCCTCCTGGCTAAGCATCTGATTTAAGTGAGATATAAACAAGGAAGGCTGCTGGTCTGCTTCCCTCCTGGAGATTGCACACAGCTCTTCCCCTTTCTGCCCTCTGACTGAAGGTGTGGCCTGTGTGTCTGTGCCAGGCTGATATTGTTGTAACACCAGTTCTGGCTCCTGCCAAACGAAAGGAGATGCATCTTCACTACTTCCTACTTGAATTCTCACTGGAGGGGAAGCTCCAGAGAGGTTGGAAAGGTAATCTCTAATTCTGCTCCCTGTTTACCCAGCGCTTTCCTCAGCCCTAGGGCTGCTTCCTAAATTCTTTCTACGAGTTGGGTACTATAAATGTACTCTTCCTGTGTCTGAGGCCAAAGCTGGCTATCCCAAGGCAGATGGAATCCTAAAGACCTCCTTCACGCTTTCCAGGGATCCAATACAGCTGTCCCTTGCCTGGGACTTGCATGTGCCTTAGTGGCTGCCTTGTACTAGATCGTCATTGTCTTCTTCTTTTCTTCCCTCTTTCTTTTCCTCTCTTTTCTCCTCCTCCCTTTCCTTCTATGAAAATGGAAAAAGTTAAAGAAAAAAAGGAAGGGGGTTGAGGGCCACTGTGCCTTGCGCCTGAATTTCCCAGCAAAGTCACCTTTCCAGCGCTCACAGGCTCTCTGCCTCCGCTCTCAGCAAACCATATGCTGTCGCTGCTGCTGGCCGCGTCCTGGGGATGGCTTTTTTCCCCTTCAGCAAGCCTCCAGAAATGTCACCGAAATTTATACGCTTATTCACAGAGGCGCTAAAGCAGAAAACCGGCTTTTCAGCTATTTTTGTTTTGCTTTGCAGATGGGGAGTGAGAAGCATAAATCTCTCCCTCATTGGACTCGGGGGCCCCCACTCTCTGCTTGGTATCTGATGCTGTTCAGCCCATGGTGGTGATCGCCAACCCCCACATTGTCATCTGCGCAGGGGAGCAAGAAAGTGACCCTACCTCAGCGGCAGTTACTTGCTACTTACAGCCCAGGACATCAAGGGCCCCATCTTCACGTGGTCCATGGGGGTGTTCCGGAAGAGGAAAGAACTTAATGATGACTTTGGTCTGTTCTTGTGACAGTTGCCGCTCTGTAAGTGGGGATCAGGGGACCACCAGGTCTAGTCTACCAATGGGCCTTCTGCAACAATCAGTGCTATTTCTACTCTCCTCCCTTCTCTCCCCTCCCCTCCCCTCTGTTCCTTCTCCTGTCCTCTCTTTCCTTCCTTCTCTATCTCTTTCCCCTCTCCCCTCCGCTCTCCTTTCCTCCTTCTCCTTCCCGATACTCTCTCTTCTTCTCTCACCTTTTTTCTCTCCTCTTTCCTTCTTCATCCACCATCTCCCCTTCCTGCTCCATCTCCCCATCTCTTCTCTTCTCTTCTTTCTTTTTTTAATTTTTTTGAGATAGAGTTTTGCTGTATATCCCAGGCTGGTTTTACACTCACTCTGTACCCCAGGCTGACTTTACACTCGCTCTGTACCCCAGACTGGCTTTGAACTCTCAATTCTCCTGCTTCAGCTTCCTGAATATTGGGACCACAGGCGCCTACAGCCAAACCCAGTTGTCCACTGCATTTCCATTATTATTGCTGAATGCTTAACAACCAGTGGTCAAACTTCAAGGCTTCATTTTATTCGTGGTCTCACGGGCCAGGAACTGGAGAAGGGCTCTGAAGGCAGGTCCTAGTGGGCCTTGGTCAGATATGGAACCGGGCTGGAGTCATCTGAAGGCTCAGATGATGGGCGTGTCCTCAATGTTTTTAAAGAACAGGCCACTTGCTGTGAAACAATCTTTTTGTACACTGTGAATATTTGTTGCTCTCATTGGTCTAATAAAGGGTTGAATAGCTGGGAAGGTAGAGGTTAGGTGGAACTTGTGGCCAAAAAGAGAGTGTGGGGAAGAAGGACAGCAGAATTGCCAGCCAGATGCAGAGAAAGCAAGAAATGAATACACTGTGCTGAAAAAAGATACTTCCACATGGTAGAGAGCAGAGAAGTATTATGGGTTATTTGAGTTGAAAGAGCCAGTTAGTAATAAGCCTAAGCTATTGGCCAAGCATTTATAATTAATAATAAACTTCTATGTGGTTATTTGGGGAGCTGTCTGTCGGGACAGAAAAAACTCCATCTGTAGCTGCTTACATGGTTGGTATTGAAGTCTCCTAGGAGTTGCTTGAACTCCTCTTAGATGTCCCACAGTGTCACTTCTACTACATTCTACAGATTCTCTGATTCCCTCATGTCAGCCCAGGGTACAAAGAAAGCTCTAGCTGACCTCTGACCCAAAGCATCTGAGAGGGTTCTGGGCAGGGGAACAATCTGATGGTTTAGGTTTGAGGAGCACTCTGTCTGCATGTTTGCCTTCAAAAGGGACTCTGAACTACCCTGGAGTTTTTTGTGACACAATGCATTCTGGGAACTGTTGCTGTGGTATCCAGCTGTTGACCCTACTTTGGCGAGAAGATCTTTTCCTTATCACAGGTGCTCATGTCAAAGATTTCTGACAGAAACAGCTCACAGCAAATGCTTCCTAATCTAGGCATTCAGAAGGCAACCCTAGGACAAGCTACTTTGCTTAGGGACAGGCAGGGGTGGGCCCAGACTTTCATTCTGCTCCCTGTTTCTGAAACTAGCACCTTGCTGTTGACTCTGGCTTGGGAGAGAACATCCACTACTCAACTGCTCCCAGGGTCTCCACTTCACTGCTCTGAGTTACGCTCACCTTTCCTCTGGCCCCCTGCTACCTGTCCAGCCTCCACAGTCTTCCCTCCTGAAGCCCAAGTGGACACCAAATATTCTTTCTCTGCACACAGCTCTCCTGTGATAATGAGGTGTTCTCAGAGTCAAGGCTAGAGTTCTCTAAGAATATTTATTTTTAATTTTCATTGGTATATATTCGTTACATATGATACTGGGTTACATAAAGCCATTTTCATACAAATATATACTGCATATTGAGCATATTCCCTGAATGCTCCCGATCTTCTCTGCTCCTATTAGTCATTTTTGTCCCCCAGACAGTTTCATTTCTATATTCATATGATACATACATTCATGATTTCATCTATATAAAATCTAGGACCCACAAATAAAGAAAGCATGCAACACTCAGGTTGTCTCTGTCACACACCTATTGTGAATATAACGCTGCAGTCAACACTGATGAGCAAGTGTGTCTGTGATGTGTTGGCATGGAGACCTTCAGGTAAATGCCCAGGAGTGGCACAGCTGGCTCATATGGTTTGTATATTCCTAGTTCTTTCTTTCTTTTAGTCAAGGCTAGCCTCTTTCAAAGGTCCTGGGATCCAGCCCCTGTGGTGATGCTGGCTTCACTTCTGTCCCCATGCTCCACTGTAGCCACGCTGGCTTCCTTATGTGCCTGCCAACGGCGCTGCCTCAGGATCTTTGCGCTTGCGGCTCCCTCTGTGCTTCTGCAGAGCCCAGTGGATGAAAAGCTTAGCTCCACCTCACCTCCCTCCCTTTGTCTCATGATCTACTTTAATTTTCTATGCAGCACTCACCCGTCCACATGGATTTTTTACTGTTCCTGTCTTCTTCATTCTGGGTGAAAAGAGACCAGGTCGGCTTGGTTTACTACAAAGATTCCAGTATCTACATGCAAGCTTTACATCTAGTGTTTGTTGAATGACTGCATAAACTCCAGTCCTAAGCTGTTGTTTGTTTTGAGTTTAGTTTTATTTTTTATTGTTGTGTATGGCAGATGGGCTCAAGGGTAGGCACCAAGAAGTCGCTTAGCGCTCTCCTTCCACCCCTTCCATCTGGCCCTGGAACTTACCTACTCAGTTAAGTTCATTAATTGCTTTTACCAGTAGTAAGCTGGTGCTTTGAGAGACAGGGTGTGTGTGTGTGTGTGTGTGTGTGTGTGTGTGTGTGTGTGTGTGTGTGTTTGGGTATGCACATGTCACAGTGCCAGGCCCTTGTGGAGGTCAGGGGTCAGTTTTTGGAAGTCAATTGTCTTCTTCCATTGTGGGTCCCAGGGATTGAACTCAGCTTGTCAGGTTTGTAAAGTGAGGGATTTTACTGCTGAGCCATCTGGACGTCCCTCCCCCCCTCCCCGTCCCCGCCCCCTGGGCTTTTGTTTTGTTTTGTTTTTTTGAGACACAGTTGGCCTTGAACCAGGTAGCTCAGATTGGCCTTGTACTTACTACGTAGTCCAGTCTGTACCAAAACTTGAGATCCTCCTGCCTCAGCCTGTTGAATGTTGAGAGTCCAAGCACATGTCATCTAGCTGGTGAGGTCCTATGTTTTGAGGAAAGGGTTATCATAGCTCCTCAGCTTGTTTTGACAGGGCTCAGCTAGCTTTTTTTGACGAAAGGCCAGAAAACAAACAGGGTTGGTTGGCTTCATTGGTCATCAAGTTCTGTCACAGCGCCTTGATTTCGCCACAACCACCTGGCAGCAGCTGGAATCAAACACACAGCCGTGGCTTCACTTCAGAAAACCCTGTTTTAGAAAATGGACAGGGAGCTGTGTTGAACCCATTACCAACACAGCTTTAGCTGTAAGCAAGTTCTCAAATCCAAAGTGTGGGTTCTGTTTCCTAGTTATAGCCCTTGGAGCACAGAGAAGTTGAGTAGTTGATCTGAGGTCATACAGCATGCTGAAAGCAAAGTTTCCCACTCAGGGCTTAGCTTTCCTGAGTTGGTTCCCGTGAAACATTTAGAAGCCCTGCCCCCCTTCACTGAGAGGACTCTGTTAGCATAACAGAAAAGCTCATATTAAGTGCTAATTGCATTAGGTGCCAATTACACACACACTGCTTTGGTGTGAAGAGATGGAAAGGGAAAGGATGAGGTTGAACAGCTGGGAGAGAGGCCAGAAAGAAGGTTTATGGCAGGATGGGCCTACTCAGTATGATAGGCAGATTCTGAGAGGTCCCAGGGACTGAGCCAGGCCTGGGAGAAGGAAGCTGGCATCGGCACACGTTGAAGTGGAGCTGCCAGGCAGGCCTGGTGATAGCCCTGACCTCACATGGGGAGCCCTGAAGCAGGGGTTAGTCCCCAGGGGTGGACTGAGTCCTGCAGAGGCTAGGAGGCCTCCCTATCATCCCTGTCCCCCAATTCAGTGCTTCATTTGGTCATCTACATTGGCAACACTGAGAAGAAGCATGAGCTCAGGGGCAAGACCCTCAAGAAGACGAAAGGCAAAAGCTACCTGTTGATGTCACTAACCCCAGCTGCAAGAGCAAGCTTTTTATTCCTTAGGACTCTGTACTCTAGAATATGGAAGAGTTAGGAGGAGAACCGAGGCTTGGCTGTGACTGGCGGAACCTCCACACTAAAAGTGGCTTACATGAAGCCGAAATCTAATTCTTTGACCGTGAAGCAGGGTTCACACAGTTCATGGCTCTTGAAGCTGCTCTGCTGAGTTGTTACACACCAAAGGTTACTTGCATCTTTTTGTTCCACAATCTTCAGCGCAGTAGGTTCACATCTCAGGCCAGAATGGCTGCTGAAGCTCCAGCCATCACCTCTGCGATCCAACAACCAGCTCAAAGGAGGCAAGGATAGTTCCTGGAAGTCACACCAAACACTCTGCTCTCACTGGCTAGCACACTTAGTCATATGGTTACACAGAACTTCAAAGGCACCTGAGAAACTTTTAGTCACTGCGCCCTTTCATCTGTCTGAATGTTGGGAAGAAGGAGAGGACAGATGTTGGGGGCCTTTAGCAATGTCTGACTCACCCTGACATATTCTTCACCTATGATGATCAGATTCTCAGGGAAACCCATGGGTTCCTCTTGTCCCAGCACCTTGCTTGGGACACAGCTGGTGTTATTCTCTTAATTTCTTCAATTTTGGCAGGTGTTTGCGTGTCCATACCCAGTGTCCCCAGTGACTGGGAAGCTGCCTGAGGGGAGGAACCTTGTGCTGCCCCTCTCTCCTCAGCCCTCAGTGCTGAAATTCTTACATAACAGGAACTCAATAAATGCTTGTTGCACAAATTCTTGGAGCTCCCCACCATGCCCCGTCGGAATGTGCTGTATTTACGCCTCTCTCCATTCCACAATAGCTTGCCTTTAAAGGTGCTTACTAATAACTTTCATCGGAATGCATATCTCACTAAGGAGTCCTTGTATTTTGAAAAGAAAAATGACAGCTGATTGGTGGTTATGGATGGGAGAGCGTTTTCTCGTTTTTATCAAAGCTTTGTTGAATGGGGAAGGCAGCAGGAGAGTGTAAATATGAGGCATTGCGCCTCCTGTTGTCCATGGCTGGCAGACCCCTGAATGTAACCCAGAGCCCTTCTCTTGCTTGTATCAAAGAGGCAGCAGTGAAACCTTGAGCTAATGCCATTAGCATCTACATAGCTGCAGAAATGAGTCCATTTATCCATCCCATTCCCATCCCATCCCCCATCCCATCCCTTGCCCCCATGGCTTTCTCCTCTGAACATACAGCCCGGTGGAAGAAGCTCCAGCCCTTCCGCCCAGGCTGGAGATGTCTGTTGGGGGCTGTTTGCAGCTGTGCTGGCTGAGTATCTGGCCTCCCTCAGGTACTGGTGGCTTTTACCTCTCTAAGCAGTAGGCACTGTCAGCCCCTTGTCCAGAGTCCTTTGGGCTGGCTGGTGCTCCCATCTGTCTGGAGTGGGGATAGGGTTGCTGTGTACCAGCTCACAGTTGCCTCTGCCTCAGGGGATTGCCCTTCTTGGATGATTTCCACTTTACCTGGAGACAACTGAGAGATTACACCTTGGGCGGGGAGTGGGTCTGGGCCAAAGACCTCTGTCTGGAGTATAGAAATGGGGCCCCTTAGTTCAAAGTGAAGGGGACAATCGTGCAGTGACTTACACGCATCAGAGATAACCTGTGGGGTTGGGTTGAGGTGGGATGAACAACTTGTCTAGTCTTCCTGGTCTGTCCATTTTAGGGCAAGCCTTCAGAACTGCTCCCCAGACTCCGTGTCTCCTTTTAGGTTTGCTTCGTTCCCTGGCTGCTGCCTCTTCTCACCAGGTGGGATCCCCCCCACCCCCCACAAACCCTTTGCCCAGTGTGTCAGCTTCTGTCACTGGGACAACAACCTGAGGAAGTCAACTGAAAGGAGTAGCGGATGGCTCCGCCCACTGCCTCCCAGCTCCCAGACTCTGAGAAGCTGTGCTGAGGCTGAGATGGAGGGTGGGGAGCGTGTGGTGAAGGCTGCCCACCTCCTGACTGCTAGAAGGGAAAGAGAGATGGAAAGGATTTGGGTTCCCTAAGTGACCTAGTAACCCCACTCCCTCCCAATAGATTCCACCTCCTAAAACTTCCAGCATCTCCTAGTGTGCTACAGGCTAGGGACCAAGCCTTTAATACACACTTCATGGTGGTCAAGAAGCACATAGGGAGAAAAAGACCAAAGTTCCCTTGGAGAGCAAGGCCTCGGTGACCCTTCAAGACCTTTCACTAGGCTCCGCCTCTTAAAAATTCTACCCCCTTCAAGCCATTAACATAGGGGCCTGTGACACAGGCATTGTGTTAGCCATGTTGTCAGGGAACCCAAGTGAGGCACCCACCACCCACCCGAGACCACCCCCACCCACCCCCGTCTCTGATTGGGCCCAGTTCACACCAGGTGCTTGACCACAAGCCAGAGGGTCTTCTCTTTGCAAATGGGGATCTCAGTTAAAGCCAGCTTTCCATTCTTCTATGCCATATGACCATGGTTTGTGGGGACTCTCAGTGGTTGCCCTGATACCCTAGTAAACAGGTCTGGGCTACGTTCTCCACCTTGGTTGCAGTAGGGTAGGAGTTACGAGAGAAGTTACCTCTTCCATTTGTGCCCTTTGGTCTGGAGCCAAAGTCATGTCTCTCTGGTGACTGCGGCCAGTTTCTTCTCTCTGGAGAGGGAGCCCAAGCAGAAAAGAACTTGGATGGGATCCTGGGGTGGGCTTCAAACCCTGAACTTGTGTAGGCCAAGTTTCAGCACCTTAGAGAATTGGCTCATTGTGTTGTTAGGTAGATCAGTGGTGGGGTAGGGATTATCCAGACCTGGCAGCCAGGAAAGTCACTTCTTCATGGCCTGTGGTTTCAGTTTCCTCCCTGTGAAAAGAGATTGAGTCAGTAACCCCTAAGGCTGTGTTCTTTTCCATACGTCAACAATTCTTTTGGTGTTGGCTTTGTGTTTCCCAAGCTTCTTTGCCTGTTCAACCTTGCTGCTCACTTCTACCCGTTGGAATTTTCTAGATGTTTGCTGTGTTTTGGGTCCTCCGTTCCTCTGTCTTGGACATTGCAGAGCCCTTAACTGAACCAATGATGCCAAATTTTCTCTGGTGTATCTTCCCCCAAATGACACTCTGCTTGTCCTCTCTCTTCAAGAACTTACTCTGGTCTCCAATTAGGTACAAAGGTAAGGCTAAATATACTGGCAAGGTGCTCCCTCCATTGTAGAGTCAGCTCTGGCTGTGGAATTTAGGGTCTTGTGTGATTTAGTTCCTTTTTAATGAAGGTCTAAATGCAACATGAAGGAGCCAGTTTCAATTCTGAGAAGTTATGACCCTGCCCTGGGGCAGAATATGCCTGGTAGTCAGCTGCTGGGGAGCAAGGCCTCTTTGTCCATTCCATTTCAGTTACATATTTACTTTGGGGACACTTAGGAGATAGAGATGGCTGGCTGGCTGGCTGGCTGGCTGGCTGGCTGGCTGGCTGGATAGATGGATAGATGGATAGATGGATAGATGGATAGATGGATAGATAGATGGATAGATGAATGGAGAGAGGAGTGGAGAGGAGAGGAAAGAAGAGGAGAGGAAAGGAGAGGAGAGGAAAGGAGAGGAGAAGAGAGGAGAGGAGAGGAGAGGAGAGGAGAGGAGAGGAGAGGAGAGGAGAGGAGAGGAGAGGAGAGGAGAGGAGAGGAGAGGAGAGGAGAGGAGAGGAGAGGAGAAAAGAGAGTTTCCAGCTGGGGATTCATCTTACAACCTCAGCAGAAATGCCTGGAGGGTTAGGTCTGAAATTGCAGACTAAAATGGAATGAAAACTTGTGAAGTCCTTTGAAGCTTTTGCCAGGTCCTGTTCTGAGTTGTGCCGGGGTGGAACCCAAGCCGGAAGTGTCGCGGAGGATCCCTGAGAGAAACGGAGTGCTGAGTGGAGGCAGGTGAGCTCCCTTTCATAGCAGTCATCTTAGGGACTGAGAGGCTCAGCACATCAGCAGTGCAGTCGGTGGGATTAAATGGGGGCTAACAGTGATGTAGTAACTATTGTGTTTTCTCTGAGGAGACAGGGCCCTGTGTGCCACTTCACCTGTGGGGGGCATTTGGAAAGTTGGATCGGAGCCACGGGTTGCACAGAGTTAGGCCTCCCTGGCCAGAGATGAGTTCAGAGATGGCTGGTTGTGGACACCTCAACCTCTCTGCTCTTCACCCTCAGGTAGCTTTAGAGACCCCTGGGGTTGGACAAGGGGTTGAGAATGTGCATAGGCTAAAAAGGCCTACACCAAGGCCTACAGACCTCGTAAAGATACAAATGAGGGCTTTCTGTGCACACAACACTCCCAAGGGCACAGCTTCCTAAAGGGCATATTTGTCATATTGTCCACAGGAAGCCACCTCCATCGCATGTCTGGTGCTTGGCTTTCCCTGGAGCTGAGAGATGGCAGCCTTCTCTTCAAGCGAGTGCGGAGATGGCTGCCTGGAACTTGCTCCTGAGAAGAGCCAGGTCTGCTCTTTTTTTCTCCCAAGACAGGGTTTCTCTGTGCAGCAGCCTTGACTGTCTTGGAACTCTCTTTTGCATACTAGGCTGGCTTTAAACTCACCGAGATCTGCCTGCCTCAGTCTCCCGAGTGCTGGGATTAAAAGCGAGCATCACCATGCCTGACTCAGGTCTGCCCTTTGTATGTCAGTTTTCGGAAAGCATTCAACTACTGAACTGCCTGTCCCACACATCTGGGGCTCTTGCATGGCCGGAAGAGATTCTCTATGGTAGATCATCTTCTGAGCTCCCCAGAGAGGGAGAGAGGGGTAGAGGACTATGAGATTTCCTTAGGTCCTCTGGGTCAGGGATCCTTGATAGAGTAGAAATGGGACATGGTAGGAAGATGGATGCTCTCTGGAAGCTGCACTGCCTTGCTCTGCTTGCTTGTGTAAGGCTCTGCGCAAAGGTACTTTGAGATCCAGGCTCCCATGGGAGACACAGAAGGAAGTCTGTCCGTTTGAAGGCTCACCAGAAGGTCTTGGTCTTGAAACCCAGGCACTTGACTTCTAAGTGTGGTAGGCCCAACTGCTCAAGAGCAGGTCAGGGGAGTTTAATTTCCTTTGGAGTGAGATAAATCCTTTCCTCATGGGGCCTGAGCTACAAATGGACATTACCTTGGAGGGAGGCAGAGATGCAAGGCAACTTTGTATGAAATACCATTAACAGAGCCCCACAGGCCACCCCGACTGTGGCCACTTAGAGGCCATTCCAGCCTATCAGCTCATGTTCGCTATAGAGCATGTTACAACACTAGGGATCAATAGATGGATTCAAACTGAGAAATTAAAGGCTGGGAATGGCTTCCGTGTAATAGCCCAGGCAGAGAGCATGCCAACTGATGTGCCTTCACTTTTACTTTGGAAAAATTATTAATGTGAGGTATATCATCAGATAAAACATCCCAATGAAGAGTCCACATCTCCCAAGTGCTTACTTTGTGACTTATTACAAACTGAACACATTCTTGGAAACACATCTGGAACAAGAAACTTCCCATGGGCCAATGAAATGGCTCAGCAGGTAGAGGTACTTGCTGCTAAGCCCAAGACCCTGAATTCGATCCTATGACCCACATGGTAGAAGGAAAGAACTGACTCCCCGAGCTTGTCCTCTGACCACTACACTCATGCCACGGCATGCATGCATGTGTGCGAGTACATGCACACATACACGTGTGCACGCGCACACATATACACACACACAACACATCCCACATCAGGACCTCAGAGGTTCGCCGGTGCCTTCTTCACTCCCTACTACCTCGGAGATAAGCACTATCCTGGCTTTGAACACCAGGATGTTCCAAATTTATCTGTTCTGAAATTTTCTATCAAAGTAGACATGCAGTAGGCATGATTCTCTCCCTCTGCGTGATGTGTATGTATGTGAACTTCATCCAGTGTAATTCCTGTTCTCAGCACATTGTGTGTGAGCTCTAGCCAGTGTGTTTCTCAGCCTCGGGATTAAGTGTGTAGGCTCTATACTGTTTGATCCCTCTCACTGCAGAATGCCGGGATTCCCCAACACATGTACACCTAAGGTCATTCCTTCTCCCAGCTCACTGGTGTTTGGGTCAGCCGTTAGTCATCACCGACTGGACATTCTTTGTGGGGCTTTTGTGGTAAGTGCCCTCAAACATTCCATGGAGTGTGTCCTTCAGAGTAGAGTGACTGGGTCACAGGGTCTGCTGACACGCAACTTCAGCTCAACCTTTTGGAATAAAAACATCGTTAAAATGTGATTTAGGACTACGAAACAGTCCAAACATAGAACATTACAGGAAGTAAGATGAAATGCCCATGAACTTGCCACAGAGGTTATACAAATAACATTTTGTCATCTTTCCTTCATTTCTTCCATATATTTAAAGAGTCTAGATTTACAAATGAAGCTAAGCTCCTTCACACTCCTTAGGTCAGCACTGGTCAAAGGCTTGTATATCACTGGATTCTACTTGCTAGGTGTATGTTTGCAGAAACTCACGCACCTCTGTCTGGAGTGCTTTTGCGTTTCATAAAGGCTGGACCATCCTGACGACATGGTCGTAACTTTCTTCTTTCTCTCAACCTATATTTTCAGCAGCATAGCATAGAAATCCCACAGTAGAAGGTTTATTCCTTTCACTGCAGTGATGGAAAACCTATTGATACAAGTGCATAAAATGGTGCATGCTGGGATATGGGATTTTCCTGCCTTTTGGCTAGGTGAGAAAGGGGTGTACAGGTACCCTGGTACCTAGGTTCAGCAGGTCAGGCTGCTCCGATGAACCTGAAATGCCATGAATCTTAGAGACTGCTTGATAGCCAGACCGATGCCTACTCAATGAAGTGCACAGCAAAAAGAAGGTTTATAAAGGATCCAGAATGCAGTCACATCAAACTCTTGATCCCAGGAAGCGGCCCAAGGCCTAGAAACAAAGGTTCATGAGATTGATTCTGGCCCTTCAGTGTCCTGTGTCAGTAGACCCCACATCTATGCTTCTTCTTGGACCTAGAGGCACCTGAGACCAGGCTCCTGGCTGTCTGCAGTTATTGAGGTGCTGGGGGATTATAATCAAAGCAGGCTTGTTTATAGAGTCTCACAGTTAGTCTCAGCTCAGGGACCAGACATGGTGTGTCCTCTGGTGTAGTTGGTTGTTTTTTTACCCTTTGGAGGTCTTACATCAAGCTCCCAAATAAATGCCAAGAAGACTTATTTATGAATACCTGGCCTTAGCTTGGCTTGTTTCTAGCCAACTTTTCTAAGTTAAATCATCCCATTTCTCTTTAACTACATTTTGCCTCTGGGCCTTTTATCTTTCTTTATTCTATACATCTTTATTCTATACATCTCATTCTGTGGCTGGCTGTGTGACTGGGTGGTTGACCCCTGGCTTCCTCCTCTCCTTCTCCTTTTCTTGTTCCTTCCTCTTCTTCCCTAGATTTCTCCTCCTATTTATTCTCTCTGCATGTGGCCCTGCCTATCCTTTCTTCTGACTTGCTATTGCCCATTCAACTCTTTCTTAGACCAATCAGGTGTTTTAGACAGGCTAAGTAATACAGCTTCACAGAGTTAAACAAATGCAACATAAAAGAATGCAACACATCCTTGCATCATTAAACAAATATTCCATGGCATACACAAATTAACATGTCTTAAACTAATATTCCACAACACTCTGGGAACAGAGCAAGAAGGTATAACCACAATTGGTTTCTCTTTACCTCCTGGCTTGTGGTCATGCCATCTTACATACAGTCTTTTGCTAAGCAATGTTCAGGAGCCTAGATAATTTTGCCTTCCAAGGTTCAGTCCTTAAGTGTTTACATGGCTAATCTTCTATCTACCTATGCATGAGTTGACTTGACCAGACAGCCAGGTCTCATCCCTTCAGCCATGGCTAAGCTGTCTGGTGGGTGGAAACAGGCTGTTACCAATTTCAAGCTAGCCTAACCTCACAGTCCCAGGGATTTGCATTCAGCCACAGATATGGAGCAAGAAGATTTCCAGCTTCAGGGGCCTTTGCAGCCCCCAAAGTGCTGCCCTGAACATTGGCACCTCCCTAAGTACAGCAGACTGAAAGTGTCTAAGAGCTTTTTGTTCCCGCTTCACCGTTGCCTCCATCCACCCTGGGTATCCTAGCTAGTGCCAAGTGTGCAGTAAACAAAACAAACACAACGCCCCCGGCTCGGGGCGGAGGGGGGGTTGCCTAGTCAAACATGTGAGCTCTAAGTTTAGTGAGAGATCCAGTCCCAAAACTGAAGTGGAGAGTGATTGAGAAAGACACCAGCCACCTGTAATCTACATGCGTGTGTATGTGCACACGTGTGTACATGCGCGCGCGCACACACACACACACACACACACACCAATACAACACTAAAATATGGTTAAAAACAGGCTTAAGGCAGACAAACTCTGTGGTGTGCTTTACCTTCTCGAGTCTCTCTTGTGGGATGAGGCTGAGGTGTGGCTTTGAGTTTGTCCTCCATCCTGGCTTTCTTCAGTTTCCACTTTAGTGAGTCCATCCTTTATTGGCTTCTCCCAGAAATGCGCTCGTAATTCCTGAATTCTTGCCTCAGCACTTTTCGGGGGGAGTTCCCAGCCTCTCTCATTTACATGTATTCTTCCTCCTTCCCCCACTTAACTGGGCTAGGGGAGCATGCCGGTGACCAAGAGCCACCTGGAGACTTGGGTTCCATCTTGCCACCACCTGTGAAATTTTCCTCATGTTTCTTAAGCCCTCTAAGGTCCATGGTCCTCATACGACTAAAATTGCTCACTGCTGTGGAATTGGGGATGCAGTCACGAGGGGCAGCGTGGACAGTGTCCCCAGCATGGCAACTGCGGATGTGAGAAGGGCACTTAGGAGCAGCCCATCCATTTCCCACCTGCCCCTGCCTTCCGGGGAGAGCAGCGCAGGAACTCATGGGCAATTTTCATGCGCCGATCAGCAGACACAGTGAGACCGCTTGTGCTGTGACGGTCTAAATGACAAAACAAGGGAAGGACAAATGCCAAGAAAATGAAATCTAGTGACCCTCCCCATAACTCATTTCTGGGAATGATTTTTTAATTTGTATTTTTCCCCAATAAAAGTTTTAATTAAAAACTATCTGAACCCTGGGGACTTACGATAAATCTGAATGCAAAGCTCCTTGGAGAACATGTCTTGGCAAAATACATGAAACAGATTATTATTATTTATTATTATTTCCATTCCAAGAAATGGTGAACATTCTTCTACACTTTTCTTAGTGATTTGTGGCTTCAGCAACTCTGGTCCCCGCTATAGGGAGTGGAAAGCGATGCCATTTAGCTTTTAGAGATGCCCCGGGTTTGTGCTAATGGAGGGGAAGCAGGCTGTGCTCTGCCTGTGCAGCTGTCTCAACTCCTCATTTATTACTTCAGCGCTCTGCCTTGCTGGGGCCTCTTCTGTTTCCAACCCAAATCAGGCAGATCCCATTGTTTACCTCAGCAGAAGGATCAAGGTTGCACCCACAGTAACACGGAGAAAGGCGACCCTGGAGCTTGGCCCAGAGTCCAGCTCTGACTTTGGGGCTGCCTGCCAAATTATTCTCAGCCCTGGGAATTACCTTCCAACCCTGGGAACTCGGGACCTCTGTGCTGCCTGCAGAATGATTTATGTGCCAGAGACATCCCTTGCATCTTTTCCCAGGGCTTTGAGTCCAGAGTCCTGTTCCACGTGGTCAGACTGAGTCCCTGAACACTGGGGACATTGAGGTGAAGAATGGGGGGGGTGAAGAAAGATCAGAGAGGCATGGCAGTGAGGAGGGATGAGAGAGTGGAAAGATATCAAAGAAAGAGAGGAAGGGGAGGGGAAAGAGGAGGAAGATGAAGAAGAGGAAGACAATAAGGAAAGAAGAGGCTAGGCAGTAACCACTTGCCTTTAATTCCAAACATTCAGGAGGCAGAGACTGCAAGTTTGAGGCTAGACTGGTATACAGAGTGACTTCCAGGATAGTCATGGTTACACAGAAAAATCCTATATCACCCCATCCCCGCCAAAAAAGGGGGGAAGAGAAGAGAGGCCCTGGAGGGCTGTCAGAGACCCCCTCTCTCTGCCTGTTACCCCGACACTCACTCAAGTCAACATCTCAGAGGAACTTCCAGACTACCTGAGTGCTTTGCACCTCTCAGGAAACTGGAAGATGGCTAATCTTTGGGGTGCAGTTTATTTTTATTTTTATTTATTTATTGGGAGACTGTGGGCAGACCCCTGTAGGTCCAATGGCTTCTGAAGACAGTCCAGTTCAATGTATTCTTACTTGCCTCCATGCTTAGAACTTAACCCCATTTAGGTTTATTTATTTATTTATGTTCTTGTTATTTTAAAAATTTTGCACTTACATATGTGTGGTGTACAAGTAAGTATGTTTGCCTTTGTGTGAGCATCCATGTGTGCACATGTGTGGAGGCCAGATGTAGACACTGTCTTCTTTGATAGCTTTATATATTATATATTGAGACAGTCTCACTTGACCCCAGAGAGCCAGCTTTGGGTGTGTGTGGGTGAGGTGGGACATTCTGTCTCCATCCTCCACAGGCTGGGGTTACATGTGAGGGGCTGTAAACACTCAGCATTTTCATGGGTGTTGGGGATCTGAACCTAGGTCTTCATGCTTACAAGTGCTTTGCCAACTGAACTATTTCCCAGCCTCCATTCATTCATTCACTCACTCACTCTTGGCACTGCTTTCCCTAAAGAGTTCTCTGAGGAATGCCAGTGCTGGGCAATGCTCCCTGGGCAAGACTGAGCCCTGGGATCAAAAGACTTTGGGAAATGTCAAAGGCTTTCTCATCTTTTGCACAGATGAGAAATAAATACAGTACACATAATCTCCTTTAGGGCTTCTAGATGTCTGTCAGTGATGAAACCTTTGGCTTTTGCCCTCCTGAACTTCGTCAAATGCAATGACGAGCACATCCCTCTCTGGAACCCACATGTACTTAAGCTCTATGGAGCCAGTATTCCCTGAGGAACAGCCCAGAAAGGCTCAGGCTAGCATACTTGTCACCATCATGTCCTAGCACTTCCTTTAGTCACCTTATTGGATAATTGGATAATAATTGTCACCTTATTGGAGAGGGGTGTTGTGGGAAGAGTTTGGTGCCTGGAGATGGACTCATCCCAGGAGCCATTGATGGAACACAAATGTCTTACTCAGGGGATAGAAGGCCCGAGAAAGATGGACAGCTGCACGCGGATGTTCAAAGTGGACAGATAGCACAGGAAGCTAGAATAGGGTGGGTCAGCTTCTTGCCCTGGGAAAAACTTGACCCAGGGGTTTCCAGGCCCATACTGTCTCTGATTGACCATGTGACTCCTAAAGACATCGATCCCCAGTTAGACCAAGAACTGCTTGAGCCGTGAGCTGTGCTCGACACTTCCTGATGGTTCCTATACTAACTGAACTGCTGCTAGGCGCTAGGTAGGCCCCCAATAAAAACTTATCGGATGTCTGTATCCATGGATGAATGAATACATTGCCTTCTAGGGGGCTGCTGGCCAAGTTCTACTTTGGCACAGCTGAGGTGGAAGGCCGTGCACTTCAACCTGAGCACCACACAGTCAAGAGGCATGATAGGCCCAGGACTGAGTTTAGTAGTGTTTCCTTCCCAGTCTCTGTGGGCTGCGTGCTGTTAGGACCATTTTCTTCAGGGAAAGATCAAAGTTTTGATGTCTCCGGGCTGGTCAGTGGTGAGGCTGGGGTGGGTTCAGGAAAGCCCATCTCCAAAAGGGTCCAGATTGCTATGCCGGAGACACTACATTCCTCATGTATCCTTTGGGCCTGTAGCTCCTTCGGGGGATTGTGTATGGAGGAAGAGGAGAGAGGAGAGAGAGAGAGAGAGAGAGAGAGAGAGAGAGAGAGAGAGATCAGTAGATCAGTAGATCTTTATCTATGCAGATGACATACAGTGAGAAGGACAACACATCTTGGGGACAAAAGAGCGCCTAACCTGTGATGTCATTTTCTAGGCCTGCATTGATGAAACTTTGTCCCCTCTAGCTACAGAAAGAGAGGGGGCAGAGAGGAACTGAAGTTCTCTCTCTCTTTTGGTCTGTTTCTGTGCTTGTCTCTCCCTCTCTCTCTTTCTGTTTCTGTTTCTCCCCATCTGTCCCTGTCTCTGTGTGTCTCTCTGTGTTTACTATTACATAGAGTGGCATGGTCTTCTGACTTTCACTGCATGGAGGCATCTGGACTGTCTTATGCGCCTGTCACTTTTTGGGGATGCCCTGTCACCATGAAAGGTTTGGACCATGGCTCTCTTAGACTGCTTGAGAACATACATTTCCTGCCCCTTGTCTAGTCTAGAAGCTTTCCTGCATTCCCGAGTCATCCATGATAACCTTGGGCCTACATTAAAAATGATCTGGGAAATCTTGTGGATTTGAAATAAATAGACTATCACTCCCCCACCATGTGTTGCTTTTATCTTACTAATTGGTTTTATTTTTCAGCAGGGTTTCATATGTCCCAGATTTGCCTTGAACTCTGTGTAGCTGAGAATGACCTTGAGTTTTTGATCCTCCTGCCTCTACCTCCTCAAATGCTAAGATTTCAGGTCTGTGCTACCACACTTGGTTTTTGCAGGGCTGGGGATTAAACCAAGGGTTTGGTATATGCTGGGCAAGTGCTCTACCAACTGAGTTACATCTGCAGCTCCTCTGCTAACGTCTTGAAGAATCCCTGTAGTGGGTTGTTTCCTGTTACTCTTCCCTCCCTCTATGCAAACCCATTGCCATGTCTCTCACTGGAGAAGTGTCTGTTTTCCTTATCATTACTGCAGGACTCTCCTGTCCAACTTGATGTGGCCTGGAATGTAACAACCTACCAGTTCATTCTAAGCTGAAGCTACAGACATTTCCACTGGATAGCCTACCCCAGGCAGCCAGTGGTCTCAGAAAAGTTAGAAGACATGTGGAGGAAGGTTTCAATCCGTTTCAGATTGGACTAACTGAGTTTCAAGAACAAAGCTGACCACCAGACCTGTGAGCCATGGAATCATGCTTAGGATCATACACTGCCGGACACTGGGCTGGTCTTCGTTACTGGGAAGTGGCTGGCTGAGACAACTAGTGCCCACTCCGCTCTACTTCTCGACATTCTGTCTCTAACGTTACTTCTGGACATTTCGTCTGCAGAGCAGCAGTCATTACAAAGAACAGGGGAAAGGAAAAGAAACAGAACACGGAAATGTTCTTTTCCTTGTGAACTTGCTTCTGCTAAATTCTCTAGTCTGTCCAGGAGTGTTAACTTAATTTCAGAGGTCATATGAATAACAGGCTCACAGGAAGAACCAGGGGGCCTTTAGTACAGGTGGGCCTCTAGCACAGCTGGGACGACATTGCCTAGGTCCAGCACCTCCTTTTGCCACTGATTTGTCTAGGTATGCTTGGGAAAATAACTTTTCTTTGCTAAACGCTTCATTTTTTTTTTAACTGAAAAATGGGTATTTTTCTCATAGCATCATCTGGAGGGAGGCTTACGGGAAAAAACTATGTCAAGTGTTTAATGCAGTGGCCAGCCATTGGCAAGAGTTCCTGGACCCAGTTAGCTGCTGGTATTTTTACGTACTGTAACAGAAAAGGCATTGAATGATCCTTTAAAGAGATGACTCATCCCCTCGCTCACATTTCCATCCATTTTTCACCATTATACCCTTGCTAAAGAAGCCTCTCCAAATCATACCTTTGTGCAGAAAAATAATAATCTAGTAAGCCATGACCCTTGAATTGTGGCTCTGGTTCTTCCATTAGCTTGCCGAGTGACCTTGAAGAAGGCTTCCTCATTGTCTGGGTCTCAGGTCCCCTCCGGTGAGAGATCAGGGTTGAACTCATTTCCAAGGACTCTTGGCGTTCATCACTTTCCAAAGTTCCTTTGGAAAAGATCTGGAAGAGTTGAAAAGAGCTTTCACAAAGAAACCAATTATGGTTCTGGGATAATAAGGGAAGATGCTTTCTTCTCATAGACGGTCAGGTGTGGAATTGACTCATAGAATGCTTGAACTGGAGGGACCTCAGAAAACTTCCGGTCCAGTGATCTCACTTTACAGAAGAAAAAGTAATATTCCAGCATCACCAAATGGCTGAACACAAGGGTATTAGTATATTCAAAAACATACTTGTTGAACACCTTGGCCTTGGGGCGCTGATTAGGTAGAGTGCCTCTCTATAGCCACCAGCCCTAGTTGGGAAAAATGGTGAATGTATGTTTGCCATACCTGTGTATACAGGTTGTTTTGGGTGCTAAAGAGGAGCTGAGAGACATGCTTAATATGATCTTAGGTATGGGAAAGATATAACAATAAGAGTTAGCTCCCCTTCATTGGAAGCCAGTCTTCTAACTTATCCAGTCCTCAAAATGACCCTGTAAGTTCAGTACTCTCCTCACCATGCCTGTTGACTGGGGAATGAACTGAGACCCAGAGAAGATGTCTTCTTTCAGCTCCAGCAAGTGGCAAATGGGAAAACTGAACTGTGAGCTCCAGTCACGTGGGCCCAGAGTCTGTGTCCTCACCATGTTGTCCTGGCCTTCTAAAGACATCAGCAGAGCTTTTCCCTGCATGATAACTATGCAGGAGAGAAAAACGGGGCAGAGGAAGTGCCACTGAGAGTGGAAACATCCTGAAGGGTAGCATGAGTGTCATGTGTCCCTTCAGCTACCCAATGGAAAGTGTGTGTGTGTGTGTGTGTGTGCATGTGTGTGTGTCCATCCTGGCAGGCCTGGATATGGCTCAACCAATGTGCTAGTGTGCATACTCTTATGTGTGTGGTGTCTATGTATAGGCATGTATGTTTCTCTCATCTTGCTTGTCTCAGTGTGTTCTGTGAGTGTGTCTGTTTGTACAGGCCTACTGTGTTTGCATCTATTCATGTGTTGGCATATGTGAGTGTGTGGTAGTGCTGGAGGTATAGATGGAATAGATAAGTGACCAGAACTCAGATCATGGGGCTCTCTATAACACATACTCGCAGAGTCCAGGTGAATCATCTAACGAATTGACACTATTTGCTCACTGATAACACTCATTGAGCACTTACGTGTCAGGTACTGCTCCAGATGTCAGGAGTGACACGGTGATCACAAACACCGTCCCTGTCCACAGGGAACTTACATTCTGGTGAGCAGAGCGATATATAACACTGTGTAGAGGTGAGCGCCCTGAAGAAAAAATTCCATTAAGGGGAGAGATGATGGAGCAGCCGTTTGGGCAGAGGCCTCCCCATCATCTCCCAGGAAGTGAAATCATAAGCCTAGGGTATGAAAGAGGAGAACATTCCAGGTGACGAAACAGCAGTGCAAAGGTCCTGAGGTGAATGTGAGCTTGGCATACTTAAGGCCTGCACATTTGTCAGGAGCCCTGGAGTGAGGTGGAGAAGGGCAGAGAGGAGGGTGCTGAAAAAAGGGTCATAGCTGGAGCCCCTTCCTTTAAGGCTCTGCAGCCATGGTGAAGATTTTAGATGATATCCCTCAGGAATGGGGAGAACTGAAGAAACCACACTCCTGTGGGAAAAATTGGAAAGACTTTGGGCAGTTATACTTCTAAGTTAATGCCCCTTCCCTGCTTCCATCTTGAGAATGAAAATGAAGGTTGATTTTTCTTTCCAATGTCACATGCAATTCCTATTCCAAAAAAAGCAATCTGTTTTCATAACATTTTCACATACCAATTGATTATTCCTTTGTTTTAAAACCTCCCAATATAGTTAGGCTTGATCCCAATCAAGCCATCCATTTCATAAAGCCCACTTAGGTTTTCAGTGGGAGGAGGTTTTCACCATTTTGCAGACTTAAGGAGCAAACTCTGCACAAATAGGGTATGGCACAGTGTCTGGACAGCCGTGTCACTTGGCAAGCGTGCCTTGTCCTATCATTTAATCCATTCATGAACTCTCTGAAAAATGTGCTAGGCATATTTTATTTATAGGGAGCATGAGACTTTGAAAGTTCACACAATTAGCCCAAAATCACACAGCTACTTAGTGACATCTCAGTTATAAGTCAAACGCAATTTCTAAAAGGAGTTCACGCTTTTGCTCACAAGTGCACACTCGTGAGTGGTGCTCCTGGCATCAGTGGCTGGAGAAAGTCCACGGGAAGGTGGACTTGGGCAGCCCATGGGCAGTGTATGTCGGGGGAGTGCTGAGTTAGAATTCTAAACAGTAGTGTCATGGTCTGTGTCACCACTAATGTGCCATCTGTCTACAAGGCTAGGCTGGGCTGGCCCCTGGGCTAACCATTCTCGCTCCAGCAGTGTTCCTAGTGGGAGTGGCCATGCAGCTGGGATCAGTCCCAGGGAGACTCAAAACATCTGAGTGACCTCTCGAGAGGTCCCACTTACAGATATGAGTGCTGGAATGGATAACAGTTCTGCAGACACTTGCTTCCCGGCCACACCACTTTTGTAATTTTCTGTGGACACTAAGATCTCTGTGAATGTGGTAAATTGGCTCTTGGCTGTTAGTGGTTAGTGGGAGAAAAGTAGGCTGCCTCCTTGGCCATGGGCCCTACGGGGTTGGTCATGCCTTGAACTTCTTGTCAGAACGAAAGATAAGGCCAGGTGGGATTGAAAGATAGCACCATCCCTTCAGACTGGCCTTTGGATTCTAACAGGCTACTGTCATATTAGCTTCTTTGAAAGGATACCACTGACAATGCATTCATCGGGCATGCTTCTTTCAGGCCTGGGAGTCAAGTGATGGTATTAGGAAAGATGTGAAGGGCCATGACTATAAAACAGAAGAGAACTTTCCAGAGTTGTCCTCTCAGGGATAAACCAATGTCAAACTTATTTAATCGAACCCAAATCAGCCCTCCGTAATCCAATTAAATCTATTTTTTAAAATTTTATTGTTTTTTATTGAGCTCTACATTTTTCTCTGCTCCCCTCCGTGCCTCTCCCCTCCCTTTCAATCCTCCCCCAAGGTCCCCATGCTCCCAATTTACTCAGAAACTCTTGTCTCTTTCTACTTCCTATGTAGATTAGATCTATGTATGCCTGTCTTAGGGTCCTCATTGTTGTCTAAGTTCTCTGGGATTGTGAATTGTAGGCTGATTTTCTTTGCTTTATATTAAAAAACCACTTATGAGTGAGTACATGTGATAATTGTCTTTTTGGTTCTGGGTTACTTCACACAAAATAATGTTTTCTAGATCTACCCTTTTGCCTGCAAACTTCAAGATGTTATTTTTTCTGCTGTGTAGTACTCCATTGTGTAAATGTACTACGTTTTCCTTATCCATTCTTTGGTAGAGGGGCATTTAGATTATTTCCAGGTTCTGGCTATGATAAACAATGCTGCTATGAACATAGTTGAGCACATGCTCTTGTGGCACAATTGAGCATCCTTTGAATATATACCCAAAAGTGGTATTTCTGGGTCTTGGGAAGGTTGTTTCCCAATTTTCTGAGAAATCACCACACTGACATCTAAAGGGGCTGTACCAGTTTGCACTTCCACCAGCAATGCAGAAGTGTTCCCTTTTCCCCACAACCTCTCCAGCATAAGTTGTCATCAGTGCTTTTGATCATGGCCATTCCTACAGGTGCAAGATGGAATCTGAGTTGTTTTAATTTGCATTTCTCTGATGGCTAAGGATTTTGAGCATTTCTTTAATTGTCTTCCAGCCATTTTGGATTCCTCTGTTGAGAGTTCTCTGTTTAGGTCTGTATTCCATTTTTTAAATTGGATTATTTGTTCTTTTGATAACCAATTTCTTGAGTTCTTTGTATATTTTGGAGATCAGCGCCCTGTCTGATGTGGGGTTAGTGAAGATCTTTTCCCATTCTGTAGGCTGTCGTTTTGTCTTGTTGACTGTGTCCTTTGTTTTACAAAGCTTTTCAGTCTCAGGAGGCCCCATTTATTAATTGACACTCTCAGTGTCTGTGCTGCTGGGGTTATATTTAGGAAGTGGTTCCCTGTGCCAATGTGTTCAAGCGTACTTCCCACTTTCTCTTCTATAAGGGTCAGTGTGGCTGACTTTATGTTGAGGTCTTTGATTCATTTGGACTTGAGTTTTGTGCATGATGATATATATGGATCTATTTTCATTCTTCTACATGTTGATATCCAGTTATGCCAGCACCACTTGTTAAATATGCTTTCTTTTTTCCATTTGATATTTTTTGCTTCTTTATCAAAGATCAGGTGTCCAAAAAGTGTGTGGATTGATATCTGGGTCTTCTATTCGTTTCCATCGGTCCTCCTGTCTGTTCTTATGCCAATACCAGGCTGTTTTCAGTACTGTAGCTCTGTAGTAGAGTTTCAAATCAGGGAATGTGATGCCTCCAGAAGTTCTTTTCTTGTACAGAATTGCTTTGGCTATCCTGGGTTTTCTGCTTTTTCATTTGAAGTTGAGTATTGCTCTTTTGAAGTATTTGAAGAATTTTGCTGGTCATTACATTGAATTTGTAGATTGCTTTTGGTAAGATTGTCATTTTTACTATGTTAATTCTGCCTACCCAAGAGCATGGGAGATCTTTCCACTTTCTGGTGTCTTCTTCAATTTCTTTCTTCAAAGATTTAAAGTTCCTGTCATACAAGTCTTCCACTTGTTTGGTTAGAGTTACTCCGAGATATTTTATGCTATTTGTGACAATTGTGAAGGGTGATGTTTCTCTAATTTCTTTCTCAGCCCATTTATCATCTGTGTACAGGAGGGCTACTGGGGTTTTTTTTTGAGTTAATTTTGTATCCTGCTACATTACTGAAAGTGTTTATGAGTTGTAGAAGTTCCTTGGTAGATTTTTTTGGGGTCGATTACATAAACTATCATATCATCAGCAAATGTGAGAGTTTGGCCTCTTCTTTTCCAATTTGTATCCCCTTGATCTCCTTTTGTTGTCTTATCATTCTAGCTAGGACCTCAAGAACTAAATTGAATATATTTGGAGAGAGAGGACAACCTTGTCTTGTTCCTGATTTCAATGGGATCACTGAGTTTCTCCACATTTAGTTTGATGTTGGCTGTTGGCTAGTTGTATATTGCCTTAATTATGTTTAGGTGTGTTCCTTGTATCTCTGCTCTCTCCAAGACCTTGATCATGAAAGGATGTTGTATTTTGTCAAAAGCTTTTTCAGTATCTAATGAGATGATCATGTGGTTTGTGTTCTTCAGTTTGTTTATATGGTGGATTACATTGACAGATTTTCATATGTTAAACCATCCTTGCATCTCAGGGATGAAGCCGATTTGATCATGGTGAAAGATGGTTCTGATGAATTCTTGTATTTGATTTGCCAGTATTTTATTGAGTATTTTTGCATCAATGTTCATGAGTAAGATTTGTCTGTAATTCTCTTTCTTAGTGATGTCTTTCTGTGATTTGGGTATTAGGGTGATTGTAGCCTCATAAAAGGAGTTTGGCCATGTTCCTTCTGTTTCTATTGTGTGGAACAATTTGAGGAGTATTGGTATTAGTTCTTCTTTGAAAGTCTTGTAGAATTCTGAGCTGAAACCATCTGGTCCTGGGCTTTTTTGGTTGGGAGACTTTTGATGACTGTTTCTATTTCTTCAGCAGTTATAGGTATGTTTAATTTGCTTTTTCTGTCTTGATTTAATTTTGGTAAGTGATATTTATCCAGAAAGTCGTCCATTTCCTTTAAGTTTTCCAATTTTGTGGAGTACAGGTTTTTGAAATATGACCTGATGATTCTCCGTATTTCCTCCACATCTGTTGTTATGTCCCCTTTTTCATTTCTGATTTTGTTAATTTGGATATTCTTTCTCTGCCTTTGGTTAGTTTGGATAAAGGTTTGTCTATTTTGTTGATTTTCTTAAAGAACCAACTCTTTGTCTCATTGATTCTTTGTATTGTTTTCTTTGTTTCTATTTTGTTGATTTCAGCTCTCAATCTGATTATTTCCTGCCTTCGAGTTTTCTTGGGTGATTTTACTTCTTTTTGTTCTAAAGTTTTCAAATGTTCTGTTAATTCACTGGTGTGGGATTTTTCCAGCTTCTTTATGTAGGCGTTTAGTGCTATGAACTTACCTCTTAACACTGCTTTCATTGTGTCCCATAAATTTGGGTATTTTGTGTGGTCAGTTTCACTGAATTTTAGGAAGTCTTTAATTTCTCCCTTTAATTCTTCCTTGACCCATTGATGATCCAGGTGAGCATTGTTTAATTTCCACGTGTTTGTGGGCTTTCTGGAATTAGTATTGTTGTTGAATTCTAATTTTAAGCCATGGTGATCTGATAAGATACATGGGGTTAGTTCAATTTTTTTTTTAATCTGTTGAGGTTTGTTTTGAGTATGTGTTCAGTTTTTGAGAAAGTTCCATGAGGTGCTGAGAAGAAGGTATATTCTTTTCTGTTTGGATGGAATATACTATATATGTCTGTTAAATCCATTTGAGTCATAGCATCTGTTAGTTCCCTTATTCCTCTGTTAATTTTTTGTCTGACTAACCTGTCCAGTGGTGAGAGTGGAGTGTTGAAGTCTCCCACTATTAGTGTGTGGGGTTTAATGTATGATTTAAGCTTTTGAAGTGTTTCTTTTACATATGAGGGTGCCCTTGTATTCGAGGCATAGATGTTTAGTATTGAGATTTCCTCTTGATTAATTTTTCCTGTAACTTATATGAAATGACCTCTTTGTCTCTCTTTTTTTTTAAATATATTAAAACATTGTCAGGTAAGCAAAAAAGACAATTCTTTTTTTTTTCCAAAGTTTATTAAATTATAAAAGTTTCCATTTCCGCCCCTCCTCCCAACACCCTCCCACTCCCCCCACTCCCTCTCCTCCTCCCTCTCCATCCCTAAGAGCAGTCAGGGTTTCCTGCCCTGTGGGAAGTTCAAGTTCCTTCCCCCTCCCTCCAGGTCCAGGAAGGTAAGTATCCAAACAGACTGGATCCCCAAAATCCAGTATATGCAGAGGAAACAAGTCCCAGTGTCATTGTCAATGGCTTTTCAGAAAGACTCCGGGCCAGCCACATTCAGAGAATCTGGTTGGATCACGTGCTTGTTCAGTCCCAGTCCAACTGGCCTTGGTGAACTCTCATTAGATCCGTCCCCTTGTATCAGTGCGGTGATCGCACCCCTCGCGGTCCTGATTTCCTTTTTCATGTTCTTCCTCCTTCTGCTCCTCAT
The DNA here is from genome assembly GCF_982192425.1 of Myodes glareolus. Taxonomy (NCBI): domain Eukaryota; kingdom Metazoa; phylum Chordata; class Mammalia; order Rodentia; family Cricetidae; genus Myodes; species Myodes glareolus. Next base: position 135,236,512 of record NC_142053.1, on the reverse strand, counting down.
TTGGACCTTGGGGGGCTCAGTCCAGTGCTCCAATATGGGTCTCCGTCTGTATCGCCATCCATCGCCAGATGAAGGTTCTCACTCAGTAAAGTTTGAAGTATATTTTGTTAGATATTAGGATAGCTACACTAGCTTGTTTCTTAGGTCCATTTGATTGGAATTTCTTTCCAACTCTTTATTCTGAAGCCACGTCTGTCTTTGAGATTGATGTGTGTTTCTTGTATGCAGAAGGATGGATTTTTTTTTCATATCCAATCTGTTAGCCTGTGTCTTTTTATAGGTTGAGTCCATTTATATTAAGGGATATTAATGACCAGTGATTGCATTCTCCTGTTAATTTAGTTTCGTTGTTGGTGATGTTAATTTGTGTGCTTTCCCCTTATTTGGGATTTGCTGCTCTGCAATCATCAATTGTCTGTGTTTTTGTTGATGTAGCCAACTTCCTTGGGTTGGAGTTTTCCTTCTAGTTTTTTGTGTAGGGCTGGGTTTGTGACTAGGTATTTGTTAAATCTGGTTTTGTCATGGAATATCTTGTTTTGTCCTTCTATGGTGATTGAGAGTTTTGCTGGGTGTAATAGTCTGGGCTGACATCCGTTGTCTCTCAATGTCTGCATAACGCTTGACCACGACCTTCTGACTTTCATTGTATCCAATGAGAAGTCAGGTGTAATTTATATTTTACTTGGTCTTTTTCCTTTGCAGCTCTTAGTATTATTTCTTTATTCTGTATGTTTAGTGTTTTGATTATTATGTGGCGAGAGGACTTTTTTTTTGGACCCCAGTCTATTTGGTGTTCTGTAAGTTTCTTGTATCTTCATAGGTATATCTTTCTTTAGGGAGGGAAAGTTTTCTTCTATGATTTTGTTAAATATATTTTCTGTGCTTTTGAGTTGAACTTCTCTTTCTTCTATACCTATTATTCTTAGGTTTGATCTTTTCATGGTGTCCCATTTTCCTGGATATTTTGTGTTAAGCTTTTGTTAGATTTAATGTTTTCTTTGACTGATGAGTCTATTTCCTCTATTGTATCTTCAGCACTTGAGATTCTCTCTTCCATCTCTTGTTCATGCCTACATTTGTGGTTCCTGACCATTTTTTCATGATTTCTGTTTCTATAATTCCCTTGACTTGTGTTTTCTTTATTGTCTCTATTTCAGTTTTCAAGTCTTGAATAATTTCATGTTTGATTGCTTTTTCTTTAAAGGATTTGCTTATGTGTTCCTTTTTTTCTTTTCCTCCGTTTCTTTGAGGGAATTTCTCATTTGCTCTTTAAGAGTTTCAAACATTCTCCTGAAGTTATTTTTTAGGTAATTTTCTTCTGATTCATCTATATTTGGTTGTTCAAGTCTTGCTGTTGTAGGGTCTCTGGATTTTATTGGTGTTGTGTTGCTTTTTGTAGTGTTGCATGTGTTCTTACCTTTTCTACCCATCTTTTCTTCTAATAGCTGTGGTTGGGGCTGTTTGTGATTTTGGTGTTTAATCTCTTAGGTGCCAGTGAATCCAAGGCTCAGATGATTGTTTCTCATGGTACAGTCAGTGCCACGGTTCTAGTTGCCCCATTGGTCACTCTGTGTTCCTGGAGGTCACTCATTGCTCCCAGGCTTTGCTCTGCTCCCTTGGATTTTACTGTCTTGGCCTTCTCTGGCCTAGGTTGTTGGCTCAGACCTGTTTCTGTAAATGTCCCTGTTTTGGATCCACTCCTGCAGAGGTCCCTGGTTTGAGGTTGGACCTGCATTGGTCTCTGACTCTAATCTACTCTCTTGAAATTCCCAGACTCAGATGTGTCCAGACCCGCAGAGGCCCTGGCTCAGGCCTACTCCCTCAGAGGTCCCAGACTCATGCCTGGTTACACAGAGATCTCCTGTTCTTGCCTACTCCCTTGGAGGTCCCAGACTTATGTGTAAGACATACAGAGGTCCTGCCTCAGGCCTAGTTCCTTGGAGGTTCTAGACTCATGCCCAGACCCACAGGTCTACTCCCTTGAAGGTCCCAGATTCACACCTGGACTCACAGCAGTCTCTGGCTCTGGACCACTCGCTCAGTGGTTGTTCCCCTGTACCTGCTCCTGTGGATTTCACTGTCTCAGATCTGCTCTGACTCAGGCTTAGTCCTGTCTCAGCAAATGTCTGCTCCTAGACTGGATCTGCTTCTGATCCTATGGAGCTCACCATCTCAAGCCCACTTCGACCTAGGTCGATGGCTCAATCCTGTTCCCATGGAGCTTACCGCCTCAGGCCTGCTCTGGCCTAGGTCGCTAGCCCAGTCCTGCTCCTGAAAATGACCCTGGTCTGGATCTGCTCCTGCTCCTGTGGAGTTCACTGTCCCAGGCCTGCTCCAGCACAGGTCGTTGACTCAGTTTTGCTCCTATGGAGTTCCCCAATTAAATCTTACTTGATTCAATTCTATGTAAACCAACACAACTCTACCCAACTCAGCTGAATCTAACCCAACTCAGTACTGGAGATTTGAGAAGCTCAGTATGTAGCTACTATGGTTAATAGCAATTGATTGTGTGAATTGTGGAAGTACCAGATATGCTCCTTTTGGGACCTGTGGGTCAGGTGACAGTGTTATGAAAGATGAAATGGGGGGGGAATCACAAATCTGACACAGTGGATATCTTCCTGGAATTGTTCTCTTTGGGACAGATAAGTATCAGCCCAACCTAACCCTACTCACTACTACTATCTTCACCCATGCTTAGTGGATTAAAAAAATTTCTCACACCCCATGCATGCATAGGGCATGTCAGGACAGCTTGCTTCTGCCCCCGATATCTGGATCTTTTGTTGAAGGCTTTGAAGTTTGGCGTCTGGAATGTGGTAGTTTGAATGTAATTGTTCCCCATAAGCTCATAGGGAGTGGAATTATTAGGAGGTGTGGCCTTGTTGGAGGAAGTGTGTCACTATATGGGTAGACTTTGAGTTCTCCCATGCTCAAGGTATGCCTAATGTTTCTGTTTATTTCCTGTTGCCTGAGGATCAAGATGCAGGACTGTCAGCTCCTTTTCCAGCACCATTGTCTGCCTGCACACTGCCATGTCTTGCCATGATGGTAATGGACTGAACATCTGAAACTAAGCCAGATCCAATTAAATGCTTTTCTTTATAAGAGCTGCCATGGTCATGGTGTCTCTTCACAGCAATAGAACAGTGACTAAGGCATGGGGATACCTGAAGGCAGATACACTTACATCTCAGTCAATCCTGACTAGTGATTGGGGCTTTGGCTCTTCTCTTCCTGTTGGACTCTCCATGGGCCATTTGGGTTTACTCACAGCATGGTGCTTGGGTTCTCAGAATGAGTTTCTGAGAAAGATAGGAGCCAAGTGGAAACTGGATCCTTTTTTATGACCTGACTGGCCTTGGAAGACCCATCACAGCATCTGCTTTATAACATACAAGTCATAATAATTATCATCCCTATGTAGATTCCAGAGGAGGCTGTTTCTTTGAAAAGAGCATCAGTCACGGTGCCAGACAAGCATAGGGGATGAGATATAGAAGTTTTCGTGGTTACTACTGAAAAATACCATCTGCTACATGATCACAATCCGTTTGGGCTGCTATAACAAAGTACCAGAAACTGTAAAGACTACAAATGATGCAAATTTGTTTCCTATAGTTCTGTAGGCTAAGGAGTCCAAGGCCAAAAGATCAGCAGCTTCAGTGTCTGGTAAAGGCCTGCTTTCTATAGACACAGAAGCTGCTACCACCTTGGTCCTGGCCTATTAGCCTCCAGAACTATAAGAAACCAATTTATATCATTGCCACTGCCCCCTTCTTTCTGTGCCTGCACATGGTAGATGTGGGTGATGCCACTCTATAGGATTTCCCTTAGTAGGGCATTGTGATGCTTGATTTTGGCCTGAACACTGACTGTATTCCTGTAGTTTTGCCAGGAAGGGCTATGGCCCTAAGGTAACATTCTCTGCCTGAGAACTCTGGGTGGAAATAATCTAGTCTGTCGAAAGTGAGGTGATGCCCCTCTTTAGCAGCCAACAAATAGCCTTTAGGAGCCTTACACTCTTGTGTCAATGAGTAGCATACAGCTTCTGCTGGAGGCCAGGTGAGCCTGGGCTCACATTTGCTGTGACCTCACTAATGTCAGTCACAGTCTTGCTGTCCACTGCTAACTGTGCTTGCTCCTTCCTTCATTCTCTTTTTCTTTTTGTAACAGTGAATTTTTGCCAAATCTCATAGTCCAGTTACTTTTTGTCTAACAATTTTAAGTCAAGCTATCTAAAAGAAGCAAGCCATACCTTCCACATTTTGCTTAGAAACTACTCACGCAAATATCAAAGCCCATCATTCCCAAGTTCTACTTCACACAAAAGAAGAACATGAGCTCAGTTAGTTCCATCCCCCACTCCAACCTTTTGGACCACTGTGTAACAAGGTTTGCCTTTACTCCACCATCCAAGAATATGGCCCTTATTTCTGCCCATGACCTCAGGAGAATGGTATTTCCCACCTGTATTTCTAACACTCTGTCTGTGGTTGCCTAGGCATTCTCTACAGGGCCTCAAGCCTAACCACCAGCTCGCTTCTTTTCCTCTGTGCTCTGGGCAGAGTAGCGTTAATCCTTAGGGCCCCATTTTTAGAAAAGTGGGCTTTTCCTAGTATGAACCACAAAAGCCTTTCAGTTCCAAAGATGCTGCCACCATCCAGCTCCCCATTGTTAGAGTCCCCATTTTTTTGAGGTCTTTTGTTTTTATTTATTTATTTATTTACTTATGATTTTTCAAGACAGGGTTTCTCTGTGTAGCTTTAGAGCCTGTCCTGGAACTAGCTCTTGTAGACCAGGCTGGTCTCGAACTTACAGAAATCTACCTGCCTCTGCCTCTTGATTGCTGGGATTAAAGGTGTGCACCACCACCACCCAACTATAGTCCCCATTTTTAACAGCAATATTATCACTTCTTGATACCCCTCTGCTGTCTTGGTCCACAGCTGCCACATACTGGGTAATAGATGAACAACAGAACTTCCTCTCAGTTCTGGGCAGTTCAAGGTCAATGTGCCCAGAGATTTGCTACCTGGATAGGCAGGCCTTACTTCATACTTCTTACTGTGTCCTGTGTCCTTCAGTAGTGGAAGTGGAGGGAGTTCTTCAGTCTTTTAAAACTTTTAAATTGTTGATTGATGTATATTAATTACATATAGTAAAGAGATTTGATGCGATATTTCAATACATGTATATACTACATACTGATTAAATCCAGCCTCTTTTTACTCATTTCCTCTTTCCCAACCACTAGTAATCACTATTTTGCATTCAGATTTATTTTTAGCTTTCACATGAGAGAGAACATGTAATATTTATCTTGCTGTGTCTAGCTTGTTTCACTTAATAGAATCTCTCCCACTTCCATACATTTTACCGCAAATAACAGGGTTTTATTCTTCATGGATGAATAATATTCCAATATTTCTCTCTCTCTCTCTCTTTCTCTTTCTCTCTGTATGTGTGAGCGCACATGCATATATGTATGAAAATTTCCTAATTAGTTCCTCCATGGCTGTGCACCTAGGTCGATAAGTTGATGCTATAGCTTACCAATTGTGACTATTACCACAATACACATGGGCATGTTGGTGTCTCGTTGGTGTCATTGCATTTGGATATCCATGAAATGTTAGGAGCAGCTACTCATGTAGTAGCTATTGTGAATTTTGTGAGGAGCCTCCACATTGCCTTTTTATAACGCTTGTTTTGATTTGCATTCCTACCAAAGGTATGCGAGGTTGAGTGATCTTTTTCATATGGAGGCTTCTCCCACTCGTGAGGGCAGAGCTTTTCTGGCTTGATCACCTCCCCGAAGCCCCACCCACTAATACTGTTAACATGCTGAGTTAGAATTTCAACATAGAACATGAGGCAAGATCAGTCCTCAGTATGCAGCATACACCCTGAACGTCATTATGCAAGGTGGGAGACTCTTCCAGGAGATGGCAGAGGACAGTCTCTCATCCCTCCAGCAGCTCACTAACCTAATAGTAGGCCTCCTTTCTCTGGGTGAAATAAGGAATTAGTGGGCCCTAACTGTTCACACTGCAATAGGAGGAGGGTCAGGAAGTCCAAAGTGGTCAAGTAATATGATATGATCCCTGAAAGCTTGCCTGGAGGGAGTAGAGTACAGACTCGGTGACCTTCACAAAGGCAGCTTGGGTGTCTGGGAGTGCTTCATCCTGAGGTCTAGCAGAAGCTTGCTGGAGGGACAAGTGGAGAATTCCAAGAGCACAGAGGGCCTGAGGATGATGGGCCAGGAGCTCTTGACTGAGGAGAAACACACACTGTGAGCAGTGTGGAAGATTACCAGGCGTGCCAGACTCTGTCTCGTGTTGAGCCCCTTCCCGGAATGACACTATCCCCAAAAGTCGGATTTGACGTGGGAGTTGCATCACTAGCAATCCTTTCTTCTCTGGAAAGTATTTGAGAAAGAGCAACTTGTGTGGTCGGTGATCCTAGAAAGTCCTGGTAGGAGGTGAAGATGTGTAAAGACAGGAAATTGGAACATTCTGTCAAGCAAGTGACTGTTTTGAGTGACCCACAATTCAACAGTGGGGACTGAAAGAGTGGACACAGAATTCATGCCTTACAGTTACCTCACTCATGGCACAAGGGGAATGAGGGGTGCCTGTATGTCCTTGGAATGTCTGACTTGCCAAATGGGTAATCACAACAGGTTTTGGCCACAGAAGTCCTGAGGAATAGAGTTACAGGTACAGTCATCTTTGAATCCAGACCCTGTGCTCTGGCAAGGAGAACACGGGGAAAGAGAGGCAGGATGTATGTAGCCTTGCTCCAAAATCCTTTAGCCTAATTCTAGTTTTGCCCATTTGCTATTTACCCAACTCTGCCTTACACTGTTCATTCTGTGTCAACAGCCCTTCCCTAAGTGTCTCCCCGTGATATTTAAAGCCCTTTGTTGTGGGGTAGTGAAATGTGGGGGTCACACATGCCCAACGCAATATGGACTCTGTTGGGATCATGGTTTTACCACTACTGAACTGTACGGCTGAGGGAAAGTCCTCTGCTGAACTGCTCTGTGCCTCAGTTTACACATCTGAAATAGGGGTATGAAGAACATAGCGTTATAAGGGTGCGATGAAATAGATGAGAGCTATTTCAACCAGTTCTGGGCACTGGGCAGTTATAAGGTAAGTTTCCCTTTACTTCCAGTGACTTCCTCATCCCCTGAGGCTTTGACCACATGGTACTTACAGGTTCCTACCTCTTAGCCTGTGAACAGGCCATAGTCTCTGGGGAAGGTTTTTGCCCACCCATCCAACTGCTTTTCTGACTTCAACCATTTCCCCAGGCAAGCCTTCCTTCCTTGATCTTCCAGGCTAAGCCTTATTCTGTCAGTTCTCCTTATACATGCTGCTACACCCCCACCCCCACCGTGGCTTCTAGGCACATCTTCAAATCCTCCTGTGGTCAGTTAGATAACTGGACATCTAATCTCCACTGGTTTAGTTGTAAGCTAGGGACTAAGTTTATCTTATCATTTGTGACTGATCCAGGGCATTGTCCTTATATGGCATATGGACTGAGTTTGTAGGCCCAGCAAGCCTTGGGGCCTGAATTCCATGGTCGTTACAAGAATCAGTGGAGTAAGTGCTTTGTTAGGTGGACTCAGCAGAGACAGTGAATAGTCAAGGACAGTGACTGCTTGGCCACGGAGGCTCTTAACTGGTGCAGAGCCTCCGTCTACAGCTCAACCCCACAGTGGGATCTGAAGGGATTAGCCGCTCAGGACTACTGCAGTCACTGTAACAAGTACCTTTGGCTCAGATAGCGTTAAGTGGATGCTGTTCTCTGGCCACTGCCTCTTACATTGCCTCTGCCTTTCTCAGAAGGAAGATGGTGCCCGGTACATGATTGGTACTCAATACGAATAAGGAAATGATCAAAAGGACCAAAGTAGTATTTACCTGCATCACGAAGACTACCCTCTAGATACTTTTCAGCAAGTTTAAGGCCACCAGGAAAGTTCTTGAGCCCTTTAGCTCTGTTCTGTTCTAACCAAGAACGAACTCTCGACAGGTGTTGGTACTTACCTGAATGCCACCTTGCTTTTTTTTCCTTGAAGTTCAGTATCAGGTCCCTTGGCCTTTTCAGACCCGAATTAGCTGCAGGAACACCTGTCCTCACTTCGAGAGTTGAAAAGAAGAAGAAACTGTTCAGTCTCTACCATTCAGATGTGACTGATTCCTGGGCTTGCCAGATGTTGTCAGCGAAGCTCCCCACCTCTCGCTCTCATTGCCACAGTAGCTGACTTCGTCAACGTGATGGTTCATTCATGTATCAACTTGTTCATACTATGGACTGCCCAGAGAGATGAGGCTTGTGATTTCCAGGCGTGTTCACAAGGATATTGCTGTGAGAGAAGAGACTAACTTTTGAATTGGGAGACTTGAGTACAGAAGTGAGTCCTCCCTAAAGTGAGTGGGCACCATCCCATCCATTGAGGGCTTAAAGAGCAGATGAAGAATGGATTTGAATTCCCTCTGCCTGACTGTAGAGCTGACCCATGAATATTTCCCTGCCTTCAGTGGTCCTGGTTCTTGGGGAATCCTATACCTACACTGTAGTTTATACCACCTCTCCTTCAAGTTTCAGGCCTTAGAATTATACCGATGATTTTCTTCGGTATAATTTTTGATGGTGGGATAGCTCGGCCCCTATAATCCTGTGGGCCAATACTTGTCAGTAAGATTTTTATAATCTATCAATCATCTATCTTTATACTTATTACCTATTTACCTATTGCTTATCTATCATCTATCTCTATTTACCTCTCATTTATCTATCTATATATCTATCATCTATCTATCCATATATTCATATATATCATCCATTTTTGTTATTTGTCTTTCTTTCTGTCTGTCTGTCTGTCTGTCTGTCTGTCTGTCTGTCTATTATCTATCTCCTATTGGGTTTGTTTCTCTGGAAACCCCAAACTAACACAATCAGGAATAGAATGTAGCCAACTAGATAACTAGCCTCTATCTGGACCTTTGAGTGGCCAAATGTATTGCTCACCTCTGTCTTAAGAGGGGCCCGGCTAGGAGTATCCAGGAAGCAGTCTGTGGCTGTCAGCTTCGAGAGCTACACACAGCCATCATGCTCTAAGTACACCAGCGGCAGCGTGCTCCACCCCAGACCTCTTGTTTGGGCACCCAGCACTGGGATGATGATCCACTCAAGAAGATCCAGATGCTGTCCTGGCCTTGAGTTGTGCTACCTTCCCTGGGCACATTCACATCATTGTCTACTGTGTGTCACTTGGCAAGGACCATCAAATAAGTGCCTTTGGGGAAATACCTTGATTGACATGAGCTAAAGGATCCTCCCCCATCTACAAAATAGAACAGATTGTCCTGTCATACCCCAGGGAGATATACAGCAGACTTCTGTGTCAGGAGATGACAGGTGTACTGGTTGGCATTGCTCAGTTTCAGCAAGGCACCCTTATGCAGAGACATAAGTAGAATGAAACACTCAGTTTTTTTCTTCCTTCCCTCCTTCCCTCCCCCCTCCGACCCTCCTTCCTTCTCTCCTTCCTTCCTTCCTTCCTTCCTTCCTTCCTTCCTTCCTTCCTTCCTTCCTTCCTTCCTTCCTCTCTTCATCCCTCCCTCCCTCCCTCCCTCCCTCTTCCCTTCTCCCTCCCTCCTTTCTTCCTCCTCTCCCTCCCTCCTTCCTGGGATCAGTTCTTAGGTCTTCATGGCGGTGCAGCCAGAGCTGCCCCTAACTAATGGCCCATCTCTCCAGCAGCAGATCTGTTGCTGTGATACCGTTCAGTGTTCAGTCCATTAATGAGACCAGGGTTATATGAAAAGCTATGCAAGTTTGTCATGCTTGCCATTGTCTCACAGGGATGTCACGGTAATAGTAGAAAATTAAACCTGAGATAGAGCTTAGATCCAAGTATCTAAGATAAAGTGGACTAGGAATGCTGGTCACCGCAGTTGAGGTGGTAGGTTGGCTTCTGTCCTGGTTGGTTTTTATGTGTTTTGTTTCTGACCAACTTAGCACAAGCTAGGGTTAAATGGAAGAGGAGCCTCTACTGAGAAAATGCCTTGGTCATATTGACTGTTGGCAAATCTAGGGCATTTTTTTGGTTAATGATTGATGTGGAAAGGGTCAACTCACTGTGGGTGGTGCCACTCCTGGGCAAGTTGTCTAGAAATGTACAAGAAAGCAGGCTGGGCAAGCCACGGGGAACAAGGCAGTAAGCAGCGCTCCTCTACGGCCTCTCCACTGGTTTCTGCCCCAGCTCCCCTCAGTGATGCAGTGTGAGAGTTGTATGCTAAAAGACCCCCCCCCCCCGCCAGTTGTTTTTAGTCATGGTGTTCATCACAGCAATAGAAAGTCTATTTAAGGTAGGTTCTATTAGAGGCTCGCAATGGAAGTTTGGGAAGGGCATACCCCCTGGAAATGCCAAGAGAGTGATTCACAGGGCACAGTACGCAGCATTTTCCATATATTTGACAGGGGCTTGCAAGATCGCAGAAAGCGTGGTTGCAATCAGGAAAGATGAATCAGCCCTTGGTCTTGGATGGATGGTGAGCTCGGCTTGGAGCCCCAGCCCTGACTCATCCTGTAGACAATAGAGTAATCAGCTCTGCTCTGGCCTCAAGATGCCACTGGGCCTTTCTACCCAGAGCTCGGAGCTCTTGCTGCACTTGCCATAGTGCCTGTCTGGAGCCAGGGCCAGGACTGGGCCCCTCCCCAGGTCTCATTTTTCTTTCCAAGGACAGAGTGAGCTGGCTCCAGTTCTCAGCCCCAGGCTGTCCTTCTGCTCAGCTGAGTGCTTTTGAATCTTGATGCCTATTTAGCATTAGCCTGCCAATTTGCTGCCACCTCTGCTCTGTGACCCATCGAAGCTTCTCATGGAGGTGGGGGTGGCTGCTCTGAGGACAAGACTTAATCCACCTTGTCTCACTTTACTGGGGGCCCTTGACTTGCAGGGCCATCTGTGGCCTCTCCATTAATGAACCATTTGGACTGCAGCAATGGACAAATTCTGAAGACCTGGTTTGCAGGTGGTTCCAGCAACTGGCCCTCCTGATCTGTGGGACTGCCATAGTTTTTTCTCGTGAGGAAGCTCTTGTGCAAAGAGTCCCTTGGGAGACCTGCTGTTGGCCCACTTGGGGCGTGCCACATCAGTTAGAGACTTGGGCTAAATCTTGTGAATCATCAAAACAAATATTATTGGGCTCATTCTTCCCTTCTTCCCTTCCTCCCTTTCTTAAGACAGGGCCTCACTATGTAGTTTTGGCTGGCCTGGAACACACAGAGATAATGCTTGCCTCTGCCTCCCAAGTGTTGGGATTACAGGTGTGTGCCACTGGGACTTTCCCAAGCTTTTAAAATAGTGCTTTGGCCAGCAAGATTGGGTCAATAGGGTTTGAATTCTCAATGAGTAATACTGTGGGCTTTGAATACAGCATAAAATGGTCTTCCCTGGTCCTACGACACCTGCTTTCCTTCTTTCCACAAGGTACCATTTCTGAAGTGAGGATGCCACCATTCATTTTTTTTTTCGAGACAGGGTTTCTCTGTAGCTTTGGAGCCTGTCCTGGCACTAGCTCTTGTAGATCAGGCTGGCCTCAAACTCACAGAGATCCGCCTGCCTCTGCCTCCCGAGTGCTGGGATTAAAGGAGTGCACCACCACCACCACCTGGTGCTACCATTCATATTTGATGAATTCTCTAAATATGATAGTTCACCTCTCTCCTCCTCCCCACCCTCCTCTTCCTTTTCTTTCTTCCTCCTTCCCACCCTTTCCTTCTCGTTTTCTTCCTCACCCTTTCGTCCTTGGCCCTCCTCCTTTCTCCTTTCCCCTCTTCTTCCTTCTTAAGCTAGTCAATGACATCTTGTGACTGAGGAAATCAGGAGTTAACTACCAAGGAAACAACAGAATATATAGATGACTTTCTTTCCCAAGATTTTTGGTCCTTCCCCAGCTTCCTGATATGGAGGTATGGAAGTCCTCTCTTTAAAGGATGATATTGCCTCTCTGAACCCCTAGTTCCTTTCTAGAGGGTAGCATTGTTTTTGCCTGGAGCTGCCTGGAGCTGCACATTTCTTTTGGGCTAAGTGTCCATTATACATCAGATGCTCAGTAAATCTGGGATGGATGAATTCATAGTAAGGTGTGAATGCCCTTGGCCTAAATAGGGGCTTGGCTAGGGTTTGCCAGACATCTTTCAGGGGTTTCTGCCTCCTACCCAGATTGTTACATATAGGCAACCAAGCATGGGAGGAGGGTATCATTACTTTACATCTTTTGAGTTGGGTTTGCTCAGGGCTCAGATCTAGGGGAAACAGCCACTCTGAGGAAGCTTCTACCACAAGATGACGGAAATACAAGAGAATGAATGCAACTGACCATGTTCTTGAGGACTAAGATTGGGATGGGCAGACTGTCTTACCTGCCTCACTTCATGGGCCAAAGGAGGTCAAAAGTTTAAATCCAAAATAAAAGGGTAGGGAAATGGACTTTGCCCCTTAGGGAAAAGAACTATGAAGTCTCATCAAAGTGCCAGGACTACAAGAGGTGGTGAGGCGTGGGGGCTGATGATGAACTCCATCTGTATCCATCCGCTCTCTGTGGCTGTAATGAAATATCTAAGGCAAGCCAGCTTTACAAACAAGGGAGGTTTAGCCAGCTCCAAGTTCTGGAAATGTAAGGGCACAGAACTAGCATCAGATTGGCTCTGGTGATGATCTCATGGTGTCCTGGTGAGAGTAGGCAAGGGAGATAAAAAGCACATCTTAAAAAGAAAGCCACAGAGCCATTCAGGGGTTGTTAGGCTTACAGCACTCATCATTGTGAGAGCTCACGGGTCAGAAGAAAGCCAACTTAACTTCTTTGGAAACCTGCGTTCCCAATGACTTTAGCACCTCCCACTGGGTTCCAACTCTTAAAGGTTCCATCGCCCCCACATTGCTACAGTGGAGACAAAGATTCTAATACTTGAAACCCTGTGGATACATTTAAACTGTGTACAGAACATGGAAGTAGTCCATAAAGCAATGTTTTCATTAACTATTTATTGCCTAGCTCTCAGTCCCAGGAATGAGTTTGGGAATGGCTCTAGCACCAAAGAAGGGGAACAGAACACACAGCTCTGTACCTGACATGCTGTGATCGTGCCTTCTTAGAATTAGAATCCAGGCTCCCAGGCCCGGGACAATTCCGATGCATCTGGTTGCCTTGCCTCTACAAGTTCATCACATGCCGAGGCAGCTTGTCAAATGCAGACAGGTCCTGTGGCTATTTTCTTCCTGCTGACTTTTCACCAGGGCTATGCCAGCCAACAGAGCTGGTGTCACGGGCTTGACGGGTGTCAAACCTTGTGTGTGAAGAACGTCCCCGTTATCCTGTCTCCCGCATCCCCCAAACACTTATCTCATTATTGAAGCAGGGGGAGCAGGGGAGCCAGGAGGGGAGGCAGGCATCTCAGGAGTGTTTGTTCTCTTCAGGAGCGAGTCTTTCTCCTAATTAGTAGGTGATTCTGCGAGATGGAGCCCAGGTGGGGAATGAACATGGGTCTGGAGTGGTGCTCCAGCCGTCCCTGATTACCCAAATCCCCAGCTGGGGTGAGGACCCCTCATGTGGGGTGGGAAAGCGGGGGAATATTAGTTTCCGATACAACGAGAGACAAGAGAATAATTCTACGAGGCCGTGTAGAACAAGCAGAGAGAGAAAAGCTCTTTGAGTGCAACAAGGAGCGGGGTTTTAAAATTTCATTTGCACAGCAGCAGGTCTTGCCAATTGGATCCTTTCCAGAAAGCAATCTGCTAAGTCTGACAGTCGGAAGAAACGCCGGGCTGCTGAGCGAGGAGAGGCTGGGTTTTTTTAAGGGTTTATTTTTCATCCAGGTCCTTTGTGAGCAATGGCTTTTTTTTATTCCATTTTAAAAGAAAAAGACACGCAGCGATCCTCTTTGTGAGGCGGGAAAGGGCTTCCCTGACCATCTGGGCCTCAGAGGGACTCGGGGAGAGGCGGCCTTTTGTGTTGGGGCATTCAATGCCCGTGCGACCGCCGTTTATCTTTGCTGCCACTCACACCAGGCTGGCCTCGCTGTCGGCTGGCCCGGGGCACACGAAGCAGCTTGGAGCAGTCCTCCAGGTCCTTATCTGTGTCATGGGCAGGAGGTCGGGGGCTGGGGAGGGGGGCTCTCTGAGCCCACCCAGAGGTCCATTGTGTTGGCTGCTCAGAGCGACAGATCAGCTCGGCAGACATCTCTGCCCAGCCCTATTCTTCAGAGCACAGCTCTCTCTCTCTCTCTCTCTCTCTCTCTCTCTCTCTCTCTCTCTCTCTCTCTCTCTCAACTTAAATCCATTCCTCTTCTGCCAGTGGAACTGGAGGCTTTAGGGTAAATATGGATTCTTTGTCGAGGCCAGCTATTAGGAGAGCATTTCTGCACATGTGCATGTACACACACACACACACACACCCTCTCTCTCTCACACACACACACCCTCTCACACACACACACACCCTCTCAGCCCTGCCTGTCAGGCTCCAAAGCCTGAGCAATCTTTTTATAGAAATGCTGAGGTGACGAGGCTGTCTTGCAGTGGTGGGTCCTTGCCCAAACAAGCACTGGGGATGATGTTTTTGGCTTCAGAACATTGCACACTGGCAACGCCGGCCAAGGGAACAGGCCAAGGGCATGCTCTGCCCGAGAAGAGCACAGAGGGTTGTTTGGGGGCAGACTTGACAGTGAGGGTATGTTAGCCATGAAGGGGGTGGGGCTAATTAGAGGCTCATATGGAAGGTCGCCTTTACAGACCAAGGTATACACTGTCACAAGTCATTTGATCTTCCCAACAACCCCGAGATGTAGGCAGGATGCACATCCATCCCATTTCTTTGATGAGTAAACTGAGGCCGAGAGGAATCTTGCCAGTAGGGAATATGAAGCAAGAGTGAAGTATACTGTATTTCCACTCCAGTCCACAGAATTCCAGGTAATGGGACTAATGTCCTTGTACACACGCTCAAAATGTGATGGTCTCAAACAAAAGCAACCAATGGCTGGAAAGCACCACACCTTGTTGAGATGGTTAAGTTGCTTTGTAGCAAAAAAGCAAGGGCTTCAGATCTCATGTCTCCTGGTGATGATGTCCCTTGGACCTCCAGAGGCCCATGAGGCTGAGCTAAGCGGAAGACGGGGCTGACAGCGTGGGGCTCTGGGGAGGCTACCCTTTTATTTTTGGTTGCCATGATGTTATAGCAGTATGAGGTGAAGATGGACAGAGGGGAGAGGGGAGGAGCTCTCAACAGAAGAATCCTGCCAGGAGCCTTGATTTTCTGAGCAATCTTAGAAGACCTGGCCATCCTATCTAGTCTCTGTGGATACATGGCCCTCTGTCCACAGCTTTTGACTCTGGACAGGTAGCCAGCTGGTGGCTGTCCTACACACCAAGAATAAGGCCCTGTGAGCCATCAGGGGTCTGGAGCCTACTTCAGGAAGGGCTTTAGGACTGGGGTTTGGAATACCTGTCCTACTAGTATCTGGGCCGTTGAAATGCGTCTCTGTCATTGCCCCCAACCACCTATGTTCTCCAATCGAACTACCTGGCAAAACTAGAAAATCCCAAGTCTCTGCTTCTACAGAACGGCCCCAGTTCAGGCTGTCCCAGTTGTTAAATATTTTGAATGTCACCGCTGTAGAGTCCCGTAGCTTTCTCCCACAACCAGTGTGGGCTTTTGTTCCCACCCATCCAAGGCCTCTGAGCTCAGAAATGCCAACCTCTCAGCGAATTCGGGTTAAGCCGGCCTTGCTGCGTTCTGTGAGCTGTGCCGCCGGGAGGATAATAGCATCTCCCAGGATGTTAGGAAAGCAGCCCCTGTTGATTTTCCAGCCCTTGAATAGCGGCTTCGTGGCAAACGTTTCTGATTTGTGCCGCGGCTCTCCCCTAGCCCGGCCCCCGAGAGGCCGGTGTAATGCTTCTTTTCATGTGGCAGGATCGGATATGACCAGCGTGGGTTCTGTCAGATATTACGAGTGGTTATTACCGAGGCAGCCCAGCTGCGGTGCGGGGCTCGGCCCTCGCTTGGGGTCTGGCGAGGCGCGGCTGTCGTATCTGAATTTCTTCATCTACAAGATCTGAATCCAATCTAGTCGCTGGGAGCCTGTTTGTGTAGCTTTGGGGAGGGGGGAAGTGGGAGAGATGGGGTGGGGTGGCCCACGTGAGGTCGTTCATCCGAGAGGCTTTGCTCGTTAATGAAATCTCGGATGTGTTGGCTGGGAGAGTCCCCCTCCCACTGGCTGACCCTGAACAGCTGATGGGGACATCGAAGGGTGTCGGGATGCCAAATGGTGACAGTTTGGATCTGCACCAACGGGAACAGGGTCTTTTCCACCCTGATTGCCTCCAGTTCAAATGAGAGTGGGCTTATTTGAGTCAGGTGGATCTGCGGAACAAAGAGAGAGAGAGAGAGAGAGAGAGAGAGAGAGAGAGAGAGAGAGAGAGGCCCTCAGAGCTGCACGCCTCTGTGTGTATTGTGTGTGTGTGTGTGTGTGTGTGTGTGTGTGTGTGTGTGTGTGTGTATTGGACCATCATCTGTGAATCCACACTTATAGAATTCACAGGGCTGCGTGGGTTTTTAAAGCTTTATTTGAATCCTGATGCTCTATAGACAGGCCAATTATTTCTCCCCTGGGGAATGCAGGCCCAGAAGCATGGTGCCCCACCCTTCCTGAGGGGGGTTGTGGAGCAGAGCTTTGTATGATAGATAAGGGTAGCGAGGAGTATTTCTCCAGCTTGTCCCAGTCATGTTGCGGTGGGGGTGTCCCTTACACAGTGGCATGTTGAAGCCTGGGATAGGAATGTATGATTCTTTCATTTGCTGGGCAAGAGAGAAAACTAGGGAGGGCATTTCAAAAAATAAGGTTCCACAAACATTGTCTTGCTATGCTATCTCAAAGCCCCTCAGGGACAGGTGGCATGCTTTGAAGAAAAGGTTAGGAAGGGTCTGGCCCTCCCTGGC
The DNA here is from genome assembly GCF_982192425.1 of Myodes glareolus. Lineage (NCBI taxonomy): Eukaryota > Metazoa > Chordata > Mammalia > Rodentia > Cricetidae > Myodes > Myodes glareolus. The sequence goes on along the minus strand of NC_142053.1, from coordinate 135,219,491 downwards.
TCCCCTCACCTTTCTGTGTCATCCTTTGAGACCCTCCCAAGATCTTGGGAGGGCAGCAAGTGGACCGCAGTAGGGGGCAGGGAAGGCTTCCTCAACCAAGTGCACCTTAGCGCTTGGATTTATTTCAAGTGAAAACCGGCGGCATTACATGCCCCTGGGTTAGCACCTGTCCCAAACACACCAGACAGCATGCTGATGTGTTGATCAATCCCAGTAATGTTTCAAACCAAGCTGGCCACATCTTGAACACACTGTCACTGACTAGACCAGGAAGGGTGAGGGGACAGGGAAGGGAGTTTGGGGGTGCCCCTTCTTTGTACTGGACTGTGGCGGGGAGGACTTTTCTCTGGTCTTTTCTGGGGTCCTAGTGAAGTCGTTAGTCCATACAACTAACAGTGCAGGGCACTTGAGCAGGAAAGGAGGTGAGGGAGATTTATTTCCTTTCTGGATGTTGCGAGTCTTAGGACTTCAGGAAAATCAGGCAAGCCACCCACCCCATGCTGTTAGGATGCCTTTGCTGGCTCCAATTCAGTGCTTTTCTTCCAGCCTCATTTTTCATTCATTCATCTGGGATTAATCTCACCCTGTGACCAATACAGAAGGGGAAGAACAGGGCACCGTCCTTGCCTCCAAAGACATAGAGGAAATGGGGGGCAGAGGCTAAGGGCAGTGAGTACCATTCACAAGGCTGGCTCTAAGTGGCCTGGTCAGCTGAGGAAAAGGTAGCTTCTCTGATGGGGGTTGGGAGCTGAGAGTGGGTGGGGGAAGGGCACGAGAAGCCGACTTTGGCACTAGGCCTTGAAGAATACGGATTTCACAGTGGAAAATGACATTCCAGGCGTTAAGCATGAAGGAACCGTTCCGCAATGAAGAAGGGAGAGCCGCTCTAATTATAACTGACACACTGATTTAAACATTTATTCACCCCAGCCACACAAATACACACGTGCACGTACACTCTCAGCACAAACAGCAGGGAGGGGGCCTTCTGGGGGGCCCCACCTTGAGTTGCAGCTGCAGTCAGTCTATCCTAGAAGGCCTTTTTCTGACGAATTGTAACATCCAATGTGACACAGTTGTCTACCGCACCACACATTCCAGTGACCTGTGGCCGAGGACTGATGACTATGCCTCTTGGCTTGTCCCAAGTCAGGGGTCCTAGGAAGAAGGCACTGGTTGGAAATTGGCAAAAGGAGGAGTCTAGGATTCACCCCTGTGAGAAAATGCATGAGGCTGTACAGATAAAGAGGTTGAACTGGGGTGGGATTGCTCCAGAAGGTTAGGGACCAGAGTAACCCTGCTGAGTTGTTACAGAATTGAAGTGCCCCTTAGACTCCAGCACTGGTTCTGCCTTAGAAACTTGCTGCCAGTGGGTGTAGATGTGACCTTGGGTGAAAGCAACTCTTCTTTGCAATCCTAAGGACCTCATCTGAGCAACTTTAGCAGCTGCCCCCAGCAGCTCGGAGATTGCTGGAGGACCTGGGAGATGCTGCAGAGGGTCTACTGTGGGTTGGTTGCAAAGAATATGCTGCTTGTGACTGGAGGGGTGGCTCAGAGGTTTGCAGTGCCTATTGCTTTTCCAGAGGACCCAAGTTCAATTCCCAGCACCCACATCAGATGGCTCACAACTGCCTGTAACTCTAGCCCCAGGTGGATTCAATGCATGGGCACCTACACTCACGTACAAATGCCAACACACACACACACATACATACATACACACACACACACACACACACACACACACACACACACACACAAGTGCAGAATTTAAAAAGAAATCTTAAAAAAAGAACTAGCTGCTTTAGGTTAAGGCCTCTGGATGGAGAAGGGAGGAAACATCCCTGCTAGGTTTCAGCAGCTGGGACATGATGCCTCGTGGCACTGCCTTGCGTCTGTGAAGGATCTCTGTTGCTCTTTAGTATTTCCCAATGACACACAGATAGGTGCCCACAGTGATCATTGTATCCTTGTCTGTCTGTCTGTCTTCCTTCCTTTCTCCCGCCCCCCCCCCCCCCCCCGTCTCTCTTTCTTTCTTCAAACCCAGAGACTTGGATGTATTAGGCAATCACTGAGCTACATCAGACACTGGGCTTTTGTTTTAGTTTTTGAAACAGTTTCTTTACAAAGCCCAGTCTGACCTTGAACTCATGGTCCTCCTGCCTCCACCTCTTGAGTGCTGAGATTACAGGGCTGTGCAATCATGCCCAGCTGTTTTTGGATTTGATTCAGCTTCATCATATGCAATGATTGTTCGGTCTGAGTCTAGGCAGAGAGAAGGCTCTGTGCATACCATACACTCAGTTCCTCTCCCCAGTTCTTGAAGATTGGCTGCTTAGGAATTACCACCCCCATTTTATACTCAGGAAAACTGGAAACAAGAGGCTTCAAATGGCTTGCTTGTGAACCCCATAAAAAGCAAAATTTCTTTATTAAAATCACTTGAAAGAATAATCAATCCTTAGGCTACAAGGTAATAGCTCCCAACTTTGATAGATTAGATGATTGTTTCTGGCTTCCTATCTGAGAGAATGATAGAACGATACATCCATAGCTTTTGCCATGGGTGCTGGTTAGGTTTTTTTTTTTTTTAAACTTGACACAGGCTTAGGGTCGACTTGGAAGAAGGAACATCAATTGAGAAAATACCTACCTCCATTAGATTGGTCTATAGGCAAGTCCATGGGTGCACTTTTATTGACTAATGATCAATATGGGAGGGCACAGTTCATTGTGGGTAGCACCATACCTGGGCAGGTTGTCCCCAGTGGTACAAGAAAGCAGGCTGAACCAGCCATGGGGAGCAAGCCAGTAATCAGTGTTCCTCCATGGCCTCTGCATCAGTTCCTGCCTCCAGATTCCTGCTTCAGCCTGTGCCCTGACTTCCCTGTGATCAGGATGTTTAAGCCAAGTAAACTCTTTCATGCCCCAACTTGGTTTTGGCCCGGGTTCTGTCACAGCAACAGAAAAATAAACTAAAACACCATGTAGCTGGCTCTTCCCTTGCAGTGTCAGATAATATTTATTGCCCTGACCATGCTGGGCTTGACTACAAGACTCTTTAGCTAATGGAATGCATGCGTGATGTGAACAGAGGCTTTCTGTGTGCTTTGCATGATCTTTTATGGTCCAGCCATCACCCTGTACAGCACTTGCCTGGAATAGCTGTCTGGATGAGATGAGGTCCATGGATCTGAACCAAATTTGCAGTCTAGAGCTGGGTCCAACTTAGCTTAACTGAAATCAGCTAAATTGCAGCTGACCCGCTCATCTGTGAGTAAGAAAGCCAAATGTTTGCTGTTGGGGGCTACTGAGATTTGAAGGTGTGTTTATTACTCAGTAGTATCACAGTGAGAACTGACTAATACATTAACCCTGTTAGTCCTCTAGAATAGAATTTTAAAATATACCAGTTCTCATGTAAGGTTCCAGAGCCCCTTACTGAACCTGTTTGGACTATGACCCAGGCGAAGTACTACTTTACAGTCTCCAGAGGACTGTAGAGTCTAGCAAGTGTTGAGAGCCATGAGTTAAAGCATGCCTATAAGTATTAATCATGACCAAATCTTCACAAAATTATAACCTCTTTGCTCCACACTAGTGCCAATTCCTCTTTTTCTTTAGACGGTTCTTTTCTCCATTGTCCTTTATACCTCAGTGTGTATTCAGTAAAGAAGCTACATCCCCTGAAGTTATTTGCAACCAAAGCATCATCTCTATATTGTAGAATAAAAAACCTTATCCCATTCAAAGATCTGTGGGCAAAATGACCAACAGACAGACAAGTTATCTCCCATTCCACCCAAACCAGGAAACAAGATTTCCTAGAAGCAGGGCAGAGCATGGGATGGAATGGGAGTTCAGGCCCCAAGGTGGGGGGTGGGCAGCCAATCTAGGATTTGGAGGGACACTTGAAAATTGGGCTTCTCATGAGACATATAATGCATAGAATTGGGTGGAATCCAGCTGTGGTGGTGTGGGGGTCCTCTGGAACGTTCCATAGGGATGTAGCTCTATCGTTCTGGGCAATAGCACAGTGCCTGCTCTGCATATCCACAGACCATCTGCTGGTCACAAACCAGTCCTACAGCAAACTAGGGAGGTCCCTCCACTACTCTGCGGCCTAAAGGCCTCTCCTAGCTGTTTCTCTTGCCCCGCAGTGGCTCCTGGGGATCCATTCACCCTCCACCCTTCCTTTGAGCCCTCTAACCCCCAAAGGACTGCCGTTACCCCCTCTATTAGTCAACAGTTGACTCTCTGCTACTGGACTCAGACCTCTAACTCACAACCCCCCCCCTTTTCATGCTCACTTTAGGGAGCCTCATGGGCCTGGCAACCCTCCATTTTTCATTCTTCCACACAGAAGGCCTATTTCATGTTGCTTAGAGGGATGCCATGCCTCAACGGTGACTCATACTCCCAAAGGGAGCCTGAGTGAGTCCCTTGCCCTTCTCTAAATAAAGAAGGGTGAGAATCCAAGTCTGATGTTTGTCAGGGAATCCTACTACCTTGCCTCTCCAGAGTGCCAGTGCGACAGGAGATGGCACAGCACTCACGGCATTTACAAATGCCATCTCCAGCTCTGACTCTGTTATGTAGCTTACATTTTCTTCCTTTCCGGATAGGTGTCTATGGTGGCGCTTGGAATGGTGCCGTAATGTGCCTTCTGGGTCCCTTATAGTAAAGGACAGGCCGAGTCAGGCCTGATGTGCTGCTAGGCCTCAGCCTCAGCAGGTAGTGTTTTCAGTGGCTGACTCTGTGACAGGGACTCTAGACCCTTCCTGAAGTAGCTACTTGTCTAATGGCCGTTATTCAATGGCCATTTCAGCCCAATGGATATCAACTCAGAAGGGTCATGCTACTTCTAGATTTTTCTCTGTGGACTCAGAGCCCCCCCCCCCCCCGCTGCCCCAAAGTTCTTGGCTGGCAGGGTCAGAGCTCCTCATTTTTTTTATGACTTTTAAAACAAACTCATGTCTTCTTTGCTTTCTCCTTGTTTCCACCCTGTTCCAAGGAGGTATTGCCTCTTCTCAGCTGAAGGAGGTCACTGTGTCCTTGACAGTCAGGGATTTGTCATTGAGTTCCAGGGCACTTCAATTCTGCTTGCCGTTTGAGACATCAGTTCTTGGAACTACGACCACGAAGTTCACTGGACACAGCAGAAAATACCCCTACCGCTTAGCAATCATCGCTTCATGTGGTTACATTCTGTTCCGTCAGTAGAAGGATAGCCTTTGTAATCCTGAGGAAAGTTAATTCTCTCTGTGTGGATGCGTGTTTACAGGTGCAGGTGTTTGCGGGGTGTGTACACAAGTGAGTGGGGGTGGCTAGATGGTGGCCTTGGGTCACCTTCCTCAGAGCTGTCCCCCTTGCCCTTGTTATTGGCCTAGAGCTCTCTGATGCGTGTCAGCTGGACCTGTCTCCTCTCCAACTCTAAGACTGCAGGTGTGCGACATCACACCTGGCTTTTCTTTTTAAATGTGGGTTTGGGGGATTGAATTAAGGTCTTCATGCTAGCAAGGCAAGCATTTTACAGACTGAGCTTTCTCCCCACCTGAGTCCTGAGGAGAATTAATTCTTGTTAAAGGGAGACCTCAGAAATGACCAGGTAACACGTTTGAAAAATGAAGGTAATAATAAATTCAGCAAAACAGTTGAGCACTGTTTATTTTAAATGGTTGCTTGCCTTCTTTGTCGTGGGAATTAAAGCATGGGTTTTATTGGCACATGGAAATCTTCCTGATTTGAGCTTTGCTTCTTATCTCGTCTTCTGTAAGAAGAGCACAGAGATGGTCAGAAGCATCATGGGATGCCCATGGGAGCTCCTAGAGGGAGCAGAAGTGATGTGGGGGAGAGTTGCCAGACCGCTATTCATTTCCAGACCCCAGTAGATGCCTGTGTTTTGTTCTTTCTCTTTATCCGGTAATAGCCTCCCAATTATCACTGGAAAAACCTGTTTGCACCCATTTCGGTTCTTGAGGTGCTTTGGGTCCATGCCCATCCACTTAGCTCTGAAGAGAACACAAGGTTTTAACCATCAGTATAGCCTGAGCCCAGCAATTTGTTCACAGGACTGGCACACGACACAAGCCCGGCCAGTGCGTTCTAATTCTGGGCTGGTGATTGGAACCACTTGAACAAAGAAGCTCTCTCTCTATAGTATCTCAGGGAGAGAGAGTAGGACTGTCACGGGAGCATCATTTCAAAGAGGCTTTCCTGACAGTGGAGTCAACAGAGGAAAAGCCCACCAATAAGTGAAAAGGAGACAAGAGGAAGGAGTTCATTTCTGTATCTAAATCCAGCTCTTCCTGTACTTTGAAGGTGTATGAAGCCATCATCTCAGCCTCGTGAGGTAGTTAGAGTTGGGGTCTCGTGACTCGGAAGCGTTTCCATGTAGTGTGTCATGCTGAGCGGCCAGATCCACTGGGAAAGGGTATGTGGGAAGGTGATGGACAGCCCTAGCTTCTTGAATTAGCTGTCCCAGGAGGCTGATGCTGGGTGGGCGTGGCTGACTGAGGACGCCTTGAGAAGTTGAGTCCTCTGGGGTAGACTAACCGTCACCTTGGTGCCCCCAGTGAATTCCAACTCTCAGACTTCTTATGCAATCCCTCAAGACCCTGATTGTGCAGAGTCATCCCATGATCTGCCACAGGAACAGCAGGAAGTGCTGTGTGACCAGAGGTACTTTGGAGTCTTTTCTCTAGTGGTGCTCCATTTGAGACACAGCAGCCATGTAGTACATGTGGAGGGCTCAGATGGAAGGGAACCATGGCCCTTGTGTCCAGAGCCTGTAGCTGCTGGTGTGACCCCGAGTGAGGCTGCCATGGCTATTCTAAATCCAATTAGGCTTCCACATGACTTCAGTTGTGTGTGTGTGTGTGCACGCACATGCGTGTGTATGTGACCCCAGCTGTCAAGTCAGCCTGTAGATACCTGAAAGAAACAATCTCTAAATGCTGGACGGTTTGTTAAGCGACAAGCGCTAACTAGGTGTTGGTAAGAGGTTAAATGAAGGCAAGTGATACTAGTTCCACTGGGCTTGGTGACCTGCCTCACCCACAAAAGCTAACAGTTAGGAGAAGGGGTGCTGAGTGATGGGGGTACTTTATTGTACACCCAGTAAAGCTCTCTTGGGTTGGCTAAGTTGCACAGGAAGTTCAAGGAGGCTGGTAAGATTCCACAGAAGCCAGCGTTGACTTCAGGATTTTGTTTCTCTGCTTTAAAGGACTTGACAACTTGTGGTCTTCTTGGTCCCAGGTCACAGAGAAAAACAAAGGGATGTGGTGGGGAGCCATAGGAACAACGCGGCTTCTAGACATGATCTTCTCCAAAGGTGAAGCCACTAAGAGAGACTGGCCATGTCATTTTGTCTCTTTTTGTGAGTGAATTCTAAATAAACGAATGACCAAAAGAGCCCATAAGCAGACTGGAAGGGCTCTGCTCGGAGGATCTTGAGAGTCAAATGATGTCTTCCAGTTCTTATGTGCACTAATGAGAGATTTTTACAAAGTTATTAACTGGTTAATTGGTTGCTGGGTGGAATGGGGCAGAGGACAGCTGTCAAGGGTTGAACTTCACCGTCACCTCATTGAGAGGGCCTTTCTAGTTTCAGCTACTACACTTCCTACTGCAGGCTGACTGGCCCCGAACTTGCTGCAGCTTCTTTAGTCTCCGCCTTCTGTCTTGCTGCAGGAGTCCTGAGACAACAGCTGTACTCCACTGCATTTGACTTTAAAAACCCAAACCGAAACCATGGGTTCTGGGGCTCGAACTCAGGTTGTCAGGTGTGTACAGGAAGCCTTTCGACCCACTGTGCTGCCTCACCCACCAGTGCCAGAGCTTGCAGGGTTTATCGGGTATGGAGCAGTGTGCTGACTGCTCCCTCCCACTCTCTCCTCATTTTGACTCCTATCAGCAAAGGGCCATGATGGCCTTCTAAGTACCACGGTCACTTGGAAAGCGAGTTAGGTCGGGTCTCTGCAGAAACATGTTCCAAGTCAAGACTTAAGTGCACATGGCAAACGAAAAGGGTTGGCATCAGAAAGTGCCAGCAGGATGTGGGGGCAGGGAGGTGTGGAGAAGGGAGAGGAAGCAGGTCATTCTTGTAGGCAACTGGGACTTACTGGGTCATGATTAGAAAGAAGGGGGAATTTGCGTCAAGATTTTTTAACCCCATGGCAAAGAAGCCCAAGTTAGCTGGAGTGCTCCTCAGCCTCTGAACTCTTTCCTGCTCTTAACTGGTAGAAAGCAGAGGTACCTCCCACAGCTGGAGAAAGCCTGAGGGTTTCTAGCAGGTCCTTCCAGTAAGAAGTTGGCAGCTTACAAAGGCACAGCCAGCAAGGCCAAGTGCATGCTGCCGGCAGTGGCAGCTTCTGCTCCAGTAAGTACTTGGCGGGGTCATCTCGATGGTAAGTGGTGGAGCTGCAGTTTGAACCCAGTGGCTTCCCTCCAAGTGTGTGCCTTTGACCCTGGTGCTCCTCGGCATCACTGCTGGTGCAAAGAGCACACAGAGACAGCTCCTTTTCTGATGACCCATTTAAAACGGTGTTAACATAATTATTCATTCAAACGCAGACAAAGCCACAGCTTGCACACCTTGAAAGGACACAGGCCCAGAGTCTGTAAAATAAATACATCCTGACATGGCCTGGGCAGCTGCTTTAGAAGCATACTCCCTGCAGATGCTGCCTGCTGCTCTGAAGCTGGTACTGCTGCCCCGGCTCTGCCCTGGCTCAGTTGGACAGCATCCCTCAGGACATGCCTATCTGAGGGGAATGAGACCAAAGGCTCAGGGCAGTTTCTCACCTTACCCAGTGTGGAAAGTAATGCCATGTTAGAAGCCTTTAGTGGGCTATAGTAGCCAATAATTCTGGTAAGACTCACTGTGCCTGTCATGTCCCCAGCTTAAAAGGTGGGCAGCCACTGAGGAGGGAGAGCAGGGGATGGGGCTCTGTGCCGCGCTAGAAACCCTGAGGGCCTCTGTGAACCTGAAGCTGGATGGAGGCGGAGATTCATCTGGTTTCTCTTGAGAAAGTTTTTCCAAGCCAGCCTTAGGCTACCATGATCCCGAAACTGCCTTTGAGTGTTCTGTCTGTAACAGGCTGTGGTGGAGCGCTTGATAGAGACAGACCCCAGGGCACTAGGGGTTCTGAGCAGCGGCTGAACCTCAGTGCTAACCAGACTGCTGGAGATCTGCAGGCTGGCCTGTGTTCTCAGGGGGAAACTGAGGCACAATTGCTGAGAGGTGCAATGGTGGGAACTCCAAACTGATGGAAGGAACTTGAGATGTAGCTTGGGTGCTAGAGTGATTGCCTAGCTTGCATGGAGCCCTGGATTTATTCCCCAGCATCACATAAACCAAGCCTGGTTGTACATGCCTGTAATCCCAACTCAGATGGTGGAGGCAGAAGAATTAGAAGTTCAAGTTCATCCTTGCCTACATAGGGAGTCCGAGGCTGGCCTGAGCTGCTTGAGACCTCATGTCAATAACTTTTCTGGCTTGTTTTATGTCAACTTGACACGAAATAGCGTCATTTTGAAAGAGGGAACCTTAGTTGAGAAAATATCCCCCACTAGAGTGGCCTGAGGGCAATCCTGTAGAGTGTTTCCTTAATTGGCGATCGATGCGGGAGGGCCCAGCCCAGGGTGGGTGGTTCTGTCCCTGGACTGAAGCTGGTACTGCTGCCGGCAGTTCTGGGTGGTGCTTCTGGGTTCTAGAAGAAAGCAGGCTGAGCAAGCCACAGAGAACAAGCCAGTAAGCAGCGCTCCTCCATGGCGTGGATTTGATCAGTTCATCCTTTCAGGTTTCTGTCCTGACTTCCTTTCACGATAGACTGTGATGTGGAGGTATAAGCTGAAATAAGCCCTTTCCCTCCTGAGTTGCCTTTGGTCATGGTGCTTCATCCCAGCAATAGGAACCCTAACTGAGATCCCGACAAACGAGAAACTAGCCGCAGCCAGGCAGGCCAAGCAGAAATCAGTGCTAGCTGCTAGCTTCTATCTCCTCTTCTCTACAATAGCTCGTTCCTTCCCTCCCTCCCTCCCTCCGTCCCTTTCTCCCTCCTTCTTTCCTTTCCCCCTTTTCTTTTTTTCCTCCTCTTCTGTCCTCCCTCCCCCCCTTTTTTTTGCCTATGCTTTCCCTCCCTCCTGAGTAGAAGCCGTCAGTTTCCTCACTACTGAATTTCGAGTAGGAAGGACCAGTGTCACCCAGGGCTCTGGCAACACACGTCCTTTGAAGCAAGCTCATCAGTATGATGAAGAAATAGAAATAGAGAGCGGATCTAATCTATTGGCCTGTTTTTCTAATTACCAGATTGATTTACCAGAGAAATCTCCCCAGGAATTTGACTTCTCGGCAAGGTCTTTGCAAGCTGTAAATTTGTTCTCTGGAAAAAAAAGCCCCCACGAAATCCATACAGATTTGGGGGAGCCAGGTCCTCTAATCAGGACCCAGAGCTTATTTGTTTTCTAATGGAATCTGAATAGAATTTAACGCACAGCCATTCTGCGCGGAGCGCATTCATAATTTTAATTAACAAATTAGGAGCTATTTTGCTCCCCTTTGAACGGCAGTCATGTGGGCCTGCTTCCTTTTCGGCCAATTTAGTCAACTCGGATGATTTTAATTACAACAGTCACGAGCACCAGAAATTCCTGCGTCTGACAGATTCGCGACCTGGTCCATTGACTCTCATTTAAAAGCAAGTTCTCCATGAACAGAGATCTCCAAGGGGGCTGGTGGGTGTCGGGAGAGGGGGCTGGGCTCTATGCCCTGGGGCACAGGCAGAGAAGAGCCTCATTTTCCATTCTGAGACCCATTAGTCATGATTAGGAGGTGGCCAGTTCTCCACGGCCCCGCCTTCGCAGTGTGAAGAAGCAGCAGAAGCGCGGTTTGGTTACAAGGACATGGAGCCAACCAGTCCCTATCCTTGGAAATTTGGCCTGTCTCCCGTGTTTCTCAGACGCTGACATGCCCGGAAATCCCCAGGGGTCTTGTTAACAGGCAGATGCTGATTTAGTATGCTTCTGTGTTGAGGGTGCGGCCTTTGAGTCTGCTTGTCACTGCTGTCTGTCCTTGAACCGCGCTTTGAGTAGCAAGGATTTATCTGGTTATGTGTTTCCAGAAGGTTTCAGAACCTAAAGGGAGCCTAGTTGCTTGAAATACTTGCTTCGTCACAGGCAGCAGGGGTTAGAGACCCTTCTCCATGGTACTGCGTGTTCCCGTGATTTGGTAAGCACCTCCGTTCAGGTGCAACCCGATTCTTGACTTTGTTGTGGAAAAGAACTTCAGAAAGAGCCAGTAGGAAGCGGGGTTACAGTTTATTTGGGGATTTAAAGTTCTTTGTGTGAACTCAGGTATCGTGGCACATATGTAGAGGTCACTGCAAGAGTCACTTGTCTTCCACCACGTGGGTTCCATGGAGTTATCAGGCTTGGCAGCAAGCACCTTTACCTGCTGAGCCATCTTGTCAGCCCAATTAGGAGATTTTTATATAGATTGTAAGCACCAGCAATATGAGAATGAGAAGCAAGAGGAAGGAAGGAAGGAAGGAAGGAAGGAAGAAAAGAAGGAAGAAAAGAAGGAAGGAAAGAAGGAAGAAAGGATGGGCTTCTCAAAAAAAAAAGAGCTGCAATTAAGGGTCTTTATGGTAGCTAGATACACTGTTTTGATGGCTACAGAAACTTGAATTTCACTGTAGCACCCAGGGTGCTGAAGAACCAGAGACACCCTAATCTCTCTTTGAACACCTTTCTCATCTAAAACATGTTTCTGAGCTCCTGACACCTCTGGAGTAACCTTGGCTGACCAGACACAAAGGACCTGTGAGAGGGTTTGCTGAGCCGGAAACTCTGGGTGAAGTCAGGGACTTGGAAGAGGGAAGGTTGATGGTATCAGCAAGCTCTATTGGAGGCAAAGAGTCAGCTCTGGAACCTTCTGTTCTTAGCATTCTCTGTGCTAGCACAATCCATGCTGAATTAGCAAAGCTGAGAGCTCTCGAGTATGCACTATTCCCTGGAGGTTGCTATAAAAAGAGCTGGTCCCAGCTCCCCACCCCCACCTGCTGTGGAGATGTCTTGGATTTATGGTGTGTCGATGGTTTGAGCCCCGGCACATAGTTGGGTGATGGGTTACAATGAGGAGAGCTACGCCAGCCCCTTCTTCCGTCACATATTCATGGCATTTATGTGCTCTCAGCTAGGTGAGCATGTGCACATTTGGGGCAGGAATTGTAGAACTATGATGTCATCGTCTCAAGAGAGATGGTCAGTTGAACAAGAAAGAATAACAGCAGTCCAGATAAAGTGACAATCCCAGTTTACTCGGCTGTGGATTCCAACAAGCTTATGCATCCTAAGCATTTTTATGATAGTTTAAGGGGACTGGATTTTTGATCATGATATTTTTGGTGACCTCAAGGATGGCAGGTTAATTTGGGGATGTGAGCGCAGTATGGTGCTTATGTGAAGCAGAGAGTTCTTGTCTTTCCAGACTTGTTTTGAAATAGTTCTGGAAGAACAAAGCTGCTGCCTGGGCTTTGTATAGGGATGGAGGTCGGTGAGAATTTGAAAACCCGATTCTCACTGGCTGTTGTTCAGAGTTGTGGAATGGGGTCATTAGAGTTTGTATTTGGTTGGAACACATCCCCGAAGTCTCACATGTCAGAAGTGTGATCCCCAGGGTAACGGTATAGGAGGTGATGGAGCTTTTAAGAAGTGAGGCTTAGTAGAAAGTAAGTAGGTCATGGGGGTGGGGCATTGTCTTTGGGAAGAAAGGGTGTAGTTCCCATGGGATCCTAGTCAGTTCTCAAGAGAAGGTTGCTCTAAAAACCAAGACAATCCCTGCACTTTCTGGATTCCCATCTCATTATTCAATATCTCTTTTACATAACCCCCTTATGATGCCATCTGCCAGTAGGTGTTGGATTTAAGGGGTCCTCATGAGAGTCCAGAAAATGCTGGTACCATGCTTGTTGACCTCCTTGACTGTGAGTTTAATAAACTTCTGTTCTTGCTAGGTTACCCGGCCTCCAGTATTTTATTATGCCAAGAGAGGAGATGAATGTACCATCCCATATCCCCTACACATTCAAAATAATCAGAGCAAGATGAACCCATATGACCATACCTTTGCAATGCATTGTGCAGGAAATGAACATAACTGCATTTTATTGTTACTGCTGTTGCTCTTGCTTTTGAGACAGGATTAGATACATAGCCCAAGCTGTCCTTAAACTCAAAGTCGTCCTGCCTCAGCCTCCCAAGTTCTAGACTGTAAGCACATATCACCACAAGCAGCATTGTGTAGCAATTTCATCCTGACCCCTGGAAGGAAGGTATGGGGAGGCCCCTTAACCTCACCAGAAAGTTACAAGAACCTGTAAGAAATGTACAAGACTTACAGTCCCTTTCCTGTGGTTAAATAAGCAGTAATGATTGTCATAAGTGAGGGGACTCTTCAGTGGAACTACCTTCAAGTTGGGCAGAATACTCCAAGAATGGAGTTTTCATGCTGGGGTGAGCTTTTTGTTGGTTCAGTTGCATGAAGTATTGGGGCTCCTATAAGAAACCCTCACCCACATTCCCATAAGTAGCCTCAATACAATAAGCTCTTTGGCTCGCTAAGCTAAACTTCTGTGGGATTGTTTTCTTTGGTCATCTCAGGATCCTATCTATCTGGGTAAATAGACATTTGGTCCTATATCCTCATGAAAAAGAACGCGACACCCAGCAAGACTTCCTAGTAAAGAGTGTGTGAGAGATTGATATCTTCATCTTTCTAGGGAGAAAATTCCCATTCTATTTCTTATGGCCCATGACATAAGAACATTCTTATATCGTCTGTCTGTCTCTGTAGATGTTCTTCTGGTTGAATAGGGTCTTGGGGATATTGTTTCAAATTTTTGAACCCTATCCTCACCTATGGTGGGTACACAAGCAAGCAGACTTGGATCTTGGTCTTGAGAGTGCTCCCGATAAGATTCTGAGTTGAGGAAGCGGGCTGTACCTTGTTCATCAGAACCAAAGGTGACCAAGGTGAGAAGTACTTAGCTTCAAATTGAGTTTTACAAGAAATGGTGGAGAGGGGGATACTCACGTGACCAGGTGAGAGAAAACTGGATGCGCTAGGAGATGGATGGGGTAGGTGTCAGTAATGGTTTCTCGGGATCACCAAGGTTCTTAACAATAGCGTTGACAGCGAAACCAAACCTCCTTCTGCTTTAAATATAACAGTTGAGCAGAATCCAGAGCTACCACTTCAGGGGGCTGATATCTTGAAGGAGGTGTCAATATCATCCCCATTTTCTTGTTGAGAAAACTTTGGCTTGAAGAATTTAGTAAAAGGTGGACAAGATGGCTCAGTAGGGAAAAGGTGCTTGGTGGCCGCAGTTTGATCCCTGGGACCCATATGGTGGCAGGAGAGAACAGAACATACTCTTATTCACACATGTACACACACTAAAATGACTAACTGAATGAATGAACACACAATACACGTAATTAAGAGTTTAATCAGTGTGTCCACTTTTGCTCCACTCCTGATAAGGGCTGACACCTAGGCCCATCCAATGTTAGGCTGTCCCTGAATGAGCAGAGTCTTTTTTTTTTTTCTTAAAAAAACAGACTTAATTCACTTTTATTATTTTTCTTGTATAAAAACCCTTATGTGGTGGCCACAGCTGGAGCCTGGGTCCTCTGAACAGAGACTCTGGTGTGGGTTTTCACAAGATGGTCAGTGAATTCCTGATAAGGAGACTTGGTGAACACAGTCTCTTTCCAGAGGTCAGGGGTCAGGTAGCTGTAGGTCTTAGAGATGGCATCAAAGGTGGCCTTGGCAAAGTTGCCCAGGGTGGCAGTGCAGCCCTTGGCTGATGTGTAGCAGTCATCAATGCCAACCATCATCAGTAGCTTCTTGGGCACAGGAGCGGAGACTATGCCAGTGCCTCTGGGGGCAGGGATGAGACGCACCAGCACAGAGCCACAGCAGTCTGTGGCCTGTCACTTTGCACGGGACAGTGTGGGGCTTGCCAATCTTGTTCCCCCAGTAGCCTCTCTGCACAGGGACAATGGAAAGCTTGGCCAAGATGATGGCCCCTCGGATGGCAGTGGCTACCTCCTTGGAGCACTTAACACCAAGACCTACATGACCCATTGTAGTCCCCAATATTGATGAAAGCCTTGAACCTGGTCCGCTGGCCTGCCCTAGTCTGCTTCTGCACGGGCATGATCTTCAGAACCTCATCCTGTAGGGATGCTCCCAGGAAAAGTCAATGATCTCGGACTACTTAATGGGCAGGGAAAACAGGTAGATCTCCTCTAGGGACTTGATTTTTATGTCCTTAACCAGGCGGCCCAGCTTGGTGATGGGAATCCACTCCTTGTCTTCAGCTTTAGTCCGCGAGCCCCGCAGCCCCTCAAGACCGCTTCGGAGTCCTCCTGCATCCTCCGCGGAAGCCACCATGGCCTCCTAATCCCCCGGTCCTCAAGTCCCTCCCACTGCACCGGCATCATCTGCCATTTGGTGTTTTCCAGAAGAAGAAGAAGGGGATCTTCTCTTCTTTAGAAGGAAATCAGTTCTACAAAGCTCTGGTTGAACACAGAAGAACCCTAGCTGGAATTGGAATGAAAGGAACAGAAAATAATAAATAATCTCCTTGCATGCCCTTGTCTTTGTGCTTGTTAGGATTATACACACCATTTTCTGTGTTGAGGAGCATTTACTATCCCATGAAGTCAAGAACTAGAGATTGTAAGGGTTTGAATTCCAAATCTTTGCAATCAAAACATGACAATCTTCATTTCAAAGTTGCCAATTTGAATTTCAACTTAAGTTGTAGCGAGGATTTCAGTATCAGTGGTATCAAAGATTTCAGTGTCAGTGGTACCAAGGATCTCTTTTGGTAGTTGGGGACTTCCTCTGAGGTTTGTCAACAAAGACCTTTGCTTAGGTCTTTTGCTCTGTCCACTGCTGCTAAGAACCAGATCAGGTTGACTCCCTTGAAGGTTTCTTTAGTTCTAGTTACTAATGCTAGCTCAAAATTGACCTATAAACAAACAATTTGACGTCTAGGTATATGCCAGGGATATTAAGGATAACAGATTGATTTATAATGCCCCCGAAACACAAAACAATCCAAATATCAAATGACATGAAGATACAGAAACAAACTGGACTATTACACAGTCACAAAAAGACAAGACTGTGACTGAATCTCTTAGAAAAAAATGTTCAACAAGGAAGTTAGACATAAAAGAGAATATGATGACTGATATCTTCCACTTATATGAGGTCTCTGTTGTAATATGAAGGGCCTGGCCTTATCATGTTACATAATGGCGCCCACGTGGATAACTGCATCCACAGAAAGCCTGAGAAAACTTGGGAAAGACTAGAGTAAAGCATTTTGGTTTTCAGTCGTAGCAGGAAAAAAGCTGCGCTGTTTTAAAATGCCAGCTTTCTGGGCCGTCTGGCCAGGGAAAACTATGGCTCTTTCAAGCAGGCAGTCCGGACTATGGAAACATTGTTGCAGCTTGCTTCCTGGCAAGTACCTTGAAATGCCATAGGAGCTTTTGAATGTTGTCTTCTCCATATTCCTTAGCAAATTAAAGACCCATGTGGTCAGAAAAAGAGAGATATACAGTAAAGAGAGATTCAAAGAGTAAAAAACTTCTAAATGGTTTACAGTGTGTTAAAAATATATGCAGTCTTTTAAAAAAAAGGTTTAAAGCCTTAAAAAAGAAAGAGAGTAGTTGGGTATGGTGGTACACACCTTTAATCCCAGCACTGGGGAGGCAGAGACAGACGGATCTCTGGGAGTTCAAGGATAGCCTGGTTTACAGAGGGAATTCCAGGACAAAGATATACAGAGAACCTGTCTCAAAAAACCAAAAGTTAAAAGTAAAAATAAAAGAAATAGAGGTTAAAATAAAGCCACGTAAAGATGGAAAATACACAGAGAATCTTGATACTGTATGCTATTATGCTCTCTTTGAATGGTTTAAATGTTGAGGAAGGAGCAACAGCTGCTAAAAGATATTTGCTTATAAATGCTGCAGAATCAATTCAAGAAAGGTATTTTGAAAATATCTTGGCTTCAAAATTGAAGTCAAAATGTATGTTACTTTGGAGAAGAGATTTTGCTTTTGTTTCCACAGAAAATGAGAGGCTCTGGATTTATTCAGAGTTAAGAAAAATCATCTTTGACCAAGGGAGACCACCTGAACAATCTCTGGTAGGAACAGATGGCCCGATATCAGAGTTCTTCATCCAGAACAGGTTCAAGACTGCTGCCTGAGATGAACAAGACTCACAGGATACTTCAGTCAGGACTTAATCATAACTCTAAATTTTTCTTTAGGTCCCCATAAGATTATCAGCGCCCCCAACCAGCAGGAAGTAGCCCGGAATACTACGCCCACATTCCCAAAATATGGACTATGGATATTTTCCTTTGTTTTTTTTTTTTTTTTAAAAAAAGCCGGGGAAGTGGTGTGGGAGAATTGTCTGTATTCTGTCAATCATGTTTTAAATAAACGCTGATTGGCCAGGCAGGAGGTGTAGGTGGGAAAAGCAGACAGGAAGTGGAAATGATGCAAGGAGAGCAGGAGAATTCTGGGGAGGAGGAAGTTGATTCCTCCCACTCCTGCCCAGATCACTGAAGCAGCAGGATGTGAGCTGCCCCACTGGAAAAGGTACTGAGCCACATGGCTAAAATAGTTCAGAAAAATGGGTTAATCAAGATGTAAGAGTTAGCTAATAAGTAGCCTGACCTAATGGACCAATCAGCATTATAACTTACAGAGATCTTGTGTGATTTTTCTCTGGGACTAAACAGCTGGGGGAACTGGGCAGGACAGAAACACAAACAAGCAGGCCTGGCCTTATCATGTTACACCCCATAATATACAAACTTTATCTACAATGATAAGAATCTAAGCTGTAGTTGCTTTAGGGAGTAACTGATTGGGAGTGAGTACAAGGGAGGTTTCTGGACGGTTGGTCTTAATTCTTGCATTTCCCCTAATACATTAGCTTTATCTCTTCTTTTATTTGGGTGGATATTTCAGTTCCTTCCTCCAACAGCTCAAGGTTCTCGCTCTCAAACAAAAGCATCTGTTTTGAGATAGTCTAAGCAGACAGAGATTTATTAAAGGATGTCAAATGGTTAATGTACTCTAGAGAAGGCCAAACATCTGACCTTGACTGCTTTGGGGCCAGGGCAGTGCAGCCAGGACAACATGGTGGGGGGCGGGGAGAGGGGGGAAGACACACCTCCAACAAGCAGAGAGCTTACTAAAACCACCCTGACCTTGCCTGCAGCTCAACACCTTTGGCCTTGGCATCAGACAGGAGAAGTTCAGCCTCAGAGGTCTCAAAGTGAAGGCTCTGCCTTTCTTTCAGAAGATTGCTGTCTTTTGTGGGTCTGACACTGCACACAGTTCTGAACGGAATTCAGGTTTTACAGTGTGTTGGATTGGTGGAACCAAGGTCATGTGTGTAACCCCTGGTTACAGAGGATCATAGCAAGCTGAAAGCCTGTCTGAGCCACTGTCTATGCCCCACTTTTGCATCTGTGTTCCAACAGGTTTGGGGTAGTGGGCACTAGGGAAGTGGTACTTCAAAGTCCTTATTCCCAAAGTGATGATTGAATAACCGTTTCTGGGAGTCTTTTTTTTTTCCTTGAAAATTCTGTTTATTATTACTGTGGGTGGGTGTATGATGAGGGTCAGGGATAATATTCTGGAATTTATTCTTCTATTCCATCTTTACATGAATTCTAGGAATTGAACTCATGTCATCAGGCCTGGTAGCATGTGCCTTCACCCACGGAGACATATTAGGGCCATAGCAGGGGTCTTTTCCCCATTTATTCACTTAGCCCTGCAGAACTCTCTCCCATGCCCTGCCTCAGGCCTCAGCTGGCTGCAGACGAACTCCCTCCCATGGTTTCAGAGGAGACTAACATCACTGAGTCAGAAAACACAGTAGAACCATGAGCCAAATTTCACCCACAAGAGAGAAATAAGAGTAACTCCCAGGATATCGCAGGGGATTTCTACAAATGTGTTCTGCCGTTTCCTGAAAAAAAGCCAGAGTCTTGGTGACGTAGAAACGATATTCGATAGCTGCATCTGATTTTCACCAATGCAGTAATATAGATAAGTTTCTTACTTGTTCCCATGCTTCTGTGGGGTTGGACTGTATTTGTGTGGAAGTAGCAGTGGGTCATCGCTTGTGGGATAGGAACTGAGTTGGGGGTGGGAGACTTCCAGGGAAGAGGAGAGGAGTCCCCGTGTATATCTAAGAGGGGGCTTCTTTGAAGGATAGAATATTGTGGAAAAGGACAACCAAATGGCACAAAGCAGAGGTGGCGGGGTTGAGCGCCACTGGAAATATGGCCTCCTCGTCAAGAGACTGGGAAGAAGAATACTCAGGTGGCTCTGAGGGTTCGGATGCTGTAGAAATAAAAGCATTCTCCTCTGCTTTAGGGAGGTCACGGTGTGGAAAAGCTGTGATAAAATAGTGCCGCAAAGCAGTTTGGGGAGGGAAGGGTTGCTTTCAGTTTGCAGCCCATCCTCATGAAAGGAAGTTATATAAGGCAGGAACTCAAGGTAGGAACCCACAAGTAGGAGCTGAAGCAGAGGCCATGGAGGAGTGCTGCTTTCTGACTTGTTCTTAATGGCTTTCTGACCTGCTTTCTTATACAACCCAGGACCACTTGCCCAGGGCTGGCACCACCCTCAGTGGACTGGGCCCCACACATCCATCATTAATCAAAAAAAAAAGTTGCCACAAATTTGCTTACAGGCCAATCTGATGGAGGTATTTTCTCAGCTGAAGCTCCCTCTTTCCAGATAACTCTAGCTTGTGACAAGTTGACAAAAAGAAACTCGGATAACCTAGGGAAAATGTTGGCACAATTAGAACTCTTTTAAGTTGGCCTGCTTCTAAGTCACCTCCAGTGTATTTCCTTTTCCTCCTAGGACACTCGCTAGAGACCTGCCCATCTACTTTCCTCCCCGTAGTGAGGTATTCCCGAGAATGATGTGTTCTGCAGACACAGAAGAAGTCCAGAAGAACAACGCTATCTCTTTTAGTTGCTTTTCCTGTTGCTGTGACAATAAAACACCCCGACAAAAGCCACACAAGGAAGGAACGTTCTCTTTTGGCTCACAGTCACAGGGCCTGGTCCATCCTGTGTGGGCAGAAGCTCCAGGAAGCTAGTCACACTGCACCAGAAGTCAAGCAGGACTGATGGATGCTGTGCCCAGTTTATTTCCTCCTTTTTATGTGCGGCAGGACCACAGTCCAGAAACTGCTGCTGCTCTTACTTAGTGTTAGTAGTCCTGCCTCAGTTAACCCATAATCCCTCATGAGCATGCCCAGAGGCTCGGCTTCAGGTGACTCTGGATTCTGTCAAATTGATGACCAATCAATACACTCTCAGAGTGACATGAGGATTTTTTTTTTGGCTGCAAGAAACTGAACAACAAACCAAATCTGGCTCAAAGAACGAAAATACCAAGCAATAAGTTTGATTACATGGTTGGCTAATTCAGCTTTTTAGACAAGTCATAAAAGAAATGAAAGATTTTTCTACTCTTCCATTCCTTACCTGGTGTGGTGGTTTGAATGAGAATGGCCCCCATAGGCTTAAAGTTTGAATGTTAGGTCCCTAGTTAGTGGACCAATTTCTGAAGGATCATGGGGTGTGGCCTTATAAGGGGTGGCATGTCACTTGGAGTAGACTTTGAGCATTGAAACGCTCCCCAGAGGCCAGTCTCCCTCCCTTTCTTCCTACTGCCTGAGGATCAGGATCTAAGCTCTGAGTTGATGCTCCAGGGCTAGCCTGTCTGCCTGCTGCTATGCTCCCTGTTACAACCATCAACGACTAACCTCAGGAAACTGTAAGCAGATCTCCAATTAAATGTGTTATTTTATAAGCTGCTTTGGTCATGGTGTCTCCTCGTAGCAGTACAATAGTAACTAAGACACCTGGAATATTGGCATTTAATTTTCAGCTTGCTTCCTTATGGTGACAAAACAGTTAACATAGCTCCAGGTAGCATATCTTCGCCCAATCGCCCAATCTAAAGCAGAGCATAAAGCAGTTTCTTGGTACACATTCTTTTTAATTAGGAAGGATTATTTTCTTAGACACTTCTTTCTCAGGCTCCACAAGGTTATATGGGCCATGATCTAGCGGCAGGGGAGCTGTTCTTAGGGGTGAAAGGGAACATCTAATGGTTTCAGCTTTTTAGGGTAGATAGAACTTAGTAAGAAGAAAGAGGTAGGAGGGAGAGGTTCAGGCAGCTAACAGAATCTTCCACAGTGGCTGCTCTAACTGTCATCTAAAATCTTCCAGAGGTCTATGAAGAGTCCACCTCTCTCTTGGTTGTTGTTACTGTTCTGAGACAGGGTCTCAAGTAGCCCAGGCCCACCTTGAATACACTGTGCCGTCTCTGATCACCCTGCATCTGCCTTCCTGGTGCTGGCTCAGTGAACCCTTTACATCAATATCTAGGCTCTCAGCACAGAGAGAGCATCCATGATATGAATTTGTTTCCTGATGCTCATAGCCTGGAGAATCCTCTGATGTGAGCCTCACCCTCACTCTCCTTTCCTGTTAAATAAATACCTTCAGAGATCCTGACTTAAACATCCAGCCTACACTGTGGGGGCAAACTTCAGAGCCTAGTGCCCCTGGGGGCTTTGTGTTCCCTGTCTGGCTCTCAAATGGCAGCTAGCATGTCTTCTGTTGTCATTTCTCTTGCTATTATCCTTTTCTATTCTCTTCTCTCTAATTCTGTTCTGGGCTGACAACAGGCAGTCACGCCTGTAAGATATCTGTGCTGAATGTGAAGCAGTGAGCTGGGGCTTGGGGACCTGGGGAGTGTTCTTCACGTTTGTATGGTGGCCAGAGTAGCATCAAAACTTCTGCTTTCTTCTGTTCTGCTCTCCCCTCTCCTCTTCCTGTCCCCCACCTTGATGAAGGAGATAATGAATAAACCGATGAATATTTTAAAAACTTTTATATTTGGAAAATATGAAACTTATAGAAAGTTACCTAAACAGTGTGTGTGTGTGTGTGTGTGTGTGTACATACAAATCATTCAATAATTGTAACTTTTTTTAAACTGAATTCTGTTTTCTTAATGTATGATGGACTTACCCCATTCATACATGCTTGTTATAGTTCACATAGATTGAGATCAGGAGCTATTCTAGTTTCAGATTTGAGGAATTTTGTTACGTTTCTATCTGCATAATGGGATATCCCCTTGAGGGGACCCAAGTCTAAATGCAAAATTTAAGTATGTTTCATATACAACTTATATACAAAGTCTGTGTTGTATGCAGTATTTTTGTGCTTTTTTTGAGACAAGGTCTCATGTAATCCAGGCTGACCTCATGTTCACTATCTAGCCAAGGATGACCTTGAACTTCTGATCCTCCTGTCACCACCTCCTGAGTGTTAGGATTGCAAACATCCGTTACATGCCCAGTACATATGGTGCTGGGGATGGAACCCAGGGCCTTATGCACGTTAGGCAGTCGCACTGCCAGCTGAGTCACAAGCCCAGCGCCTCACTTCATTTGATTTTGAACCGCCACACAAGTCAAGGTGTGGGGTTTTCCCCTTGCGCTATCGAGTTTAGGATGAAAGAGGTCTCAGGCTTTGGATGTTTTCGTATGATTCTGATTGTTCCCTTGTAGCAAAACCTTAGCCACTCTCCTAAACTGCAGTCAACAGGGCATTTGAATTCTAAGTGGTTTTGCTCTGACTTCTTAGGAGCATGTACATTTCTCGATGGAGCCACAGTGCAATGACCAAATGCAGCAACTCTGACATTGATTTAGTACTGTCACCAGCTATCCCGACCTTATTGACTATCGCCATTTGCCCCAATCACATGCTTTCGAACATCATTAGTCTTTTGATTCAGGCTCCAAACCAGGATCCTGCATTGAATTTAATCAGACTTTTCAAAGCCACGATCAGGGTCGGGGTCTATGTTCTGAGGGCCAAGGGTTCCAGAAAATTCACCTCTGGGTAATTAGTCCCTCTTCAAGTTGACAGCCACAAAAGACTTTCAACTTTTCAAAAACTTTTGTCCCTGCTTTCATCCCCCTTGATCCTTACATCAGCCCTGGGAGGGGAGGAGGGCACAGGTCACCGGCTCCATTTTCTGGATGAGGAGGCAGCGATGCTCAGGGTCACTCAGGGGGTTCAAACTGGGAGATCGGTGTCACAGCTTCTGGTTTTGCCTAAATCCCTGGCCCTTTCCTGCAGTCCCCAGCAGATAAAGGAACCGCAGTCAAGGGTTCAGCTGAAAACACCTCTTGTGTCCCACTTGGCAGATGTTCCTCTGGAGCCAGGGAGGAGGTGAGCACCCTTCTCACTCCGGCAGTATTCCTTAGTTCACTGGCTTCTCCAGGTTTGCTGTGGCTGCCCCAAGCAGACCCCATTAGCTGTTACCCCACCACCACCCAGTGCGACTCTGGGTTTCCAACAACCGCCACTTCTACTTCCTTGTGCAATGGCTTTTTCTGTGTTTCAGAAAAGAGAATTAGTGCCCCTCCCTGGGAGGAAGGCCCAACTCATCTACCAGGGGAGTTCCTGCTACGTTCAAGTGGACTCATTGTGGCATGTTTTCTAAGTGTAACCTTGTACATTTAGAATGTGTGTGTGTGTGGGGGGGTGTGCACACGCACGTGCACACACACGCACATATCACTGAGGCTGATATTAGGTATCTTCCTCAACCTCTTCCCATGTTTTTTTTTTTTTTTTTTTTTTTTGAGGCAGCATCTATCGCTGAACTTGGATCTCATTGGTTTGGTAACCAGGCTGGCTAATTAAGCCAAAGGTCTGCCTGTCTCTGCTCCTAGCACTGGGGTTACAGGCATGCACTTCTACACCCAGCTTTTATATGAGGGTTGGGACTGAACTCAACTCTTCACTCTTCCATGACAGAGTAAGTCACCGACTAAGTCACCTCTTCAGCCCATGTTTGTTATCGATTTGCAGGAAGTGCAAAAACTGAGAGTAAACATTTGAGAACTCCTGTATTAATTTATAAGATAGACATTTAAAATGAAAAATGAAGAATTGGGGCTTCCATTGTGGTTTTAAATTTTTTCTAGTAATTCTTGTTTATTGTCTATTCAAAAGTATTAGGGGTAGGGAAAAGATGGCTTAGGAATTAAGAAGAAAACCACTAATTCTTTAATGAAGACAGTTTGAGAGCCGTTTTATACTCTGTTCTGCTCCACTGCCTGCTGCTGTTCTATTATATGCCCTGTTGTTGCTATGGTTTGACAGTGTACCGTGAAGCTTCCTGTGTTGGAAAGTTAATTCCCAGAATTCTATGCTAGTGGCATTTGCAGGTGCGAGCTATTGAAGGTCATGATCACCAGTGAGGTTATTAGGATGGGGCCCACTTTATGTGATTCGTGGCTTTTTAGGAAAAGGGAGAGAGAGGAGAACCAGAATTATTCCTATGTTTGACCACAATATACCCTCTATCAATCATGATATAGAAGGAAGGTACCCACCAGATGCCCAGCGTTCTGGTGTCATGGTCTTAGGCTTTCCAGACTCTATCAACATGTCTTACACAAATCTCTATTTCTTTTATTCTATTTAAATAATCTGTCCTCAGGTTCTTTTCACTGTACCAGAAAGTCAAGAAAAGCAATTGCTCCTCTTTGTATCTCTGTTTTATTTCTCCAAGACCATGATTCCTGAGATATCCTCTTCCCACTGGAATTCTCATCTCAGTCTGTTTCTAGAAAGAACCCAACCTGATACACCGACTTTCCTTTCATACCGATTCTAGAACCCCGTTGGACCTTGTATGAGTATGTAAGTCTTTGATATGAAGTACATAGGGGCTGCGCTGCAGAGATAACCCATTTGATACAGTGTTTACCTAAGGTCTCAGTTACTTTTCTATTGCTGTGAAGAGATATGACTAAGACAAGTTATAAAAGGAAACATTTGCTTGGGGGCCTGCTTACAGAAAGCGAGTCTATGACCAACAGGGTAGGGAGAGTGGCAGCAGGCAGGCAGGCAGGCAGGCATAACGCTGGAGAAGTAGCTGAGAGCTTGCTTACATGTTGAGACAACAACCAGGAGAAAGGAAGAAAGGGAGGAAGGCAGGAAGGGAGAGAGAGAGAGAGAGAGAGAGAGAGAGAGAGAGAGAGAGAGAGAGCGCTAACTGGGCCTAGCATGGGCTTTTAAAACCCCAAAGCCTGCCCCTAGTGGTACACCTCTTCCAACAAGAACACACCTTCTTAATCCTACCCAAAACAGTTCCACCAAATGTGGACCAAGCATTCAAATATATGAGTCTCTTGGGGCCATTCTCATTCAAAACACCATATCTAGCATGGGTAGAACCTTGAGTTCAAATCTCAGTACTGAACGAATACGGAGACGGAGGCATGCCTATAATCCTAGCACTCGGGAGGTGGAGGCAGAAGGATCAGGAAATTTAAGGTTATCTTTGGCTAATTTTGAGGTCAGACTGGGCCACAAGACAAAAAATCAACGCGAGTTTTTTAAAATGCTCACCTAAACTTTCTACACAGAAGTCTATTTTTTAAAAATACTTCAAGACTTTAAGAACATTTGGAATATTCAAAAGGCATTGAAAAAATTTTTACCCATGTCTCAATTCATTTAAAAAATAATTATGCACGAGACCTCCTGAGACATGCTCACCTATCCCTGTGCATGTGTTAATTTCACGAGAGCGTGGAATTGTGCTCTGCCTCCTTCCTTTTTTCGGCTTCACCCCCATAAAAGACTCAAAGGTTGCAGAGGCTTTGAGTCTGCCTTCTCAGCCCCAGAGTCCAGGGAATCCTAGGAGACAGCAGCGCTGTGAAGCGGGATCATATTCATTCTCAGAGTCTTCCAAATACATTGGATTTCAAAGGAGCTGATCGCAAATCAAAGTAAAGAGTCTTGGCTTTGCTCCCTGTCTGCTGTTTGTATATTTTATATTATGCATAGGCGGGAGGAGAGCACGGTGGGGCCTGCTGGTTATAACCACAATCAATCAATCCCAACCTATTTTCAGGACCTGCCAGCCATTGGGACAACTTCCAGAACTTCCAGGGCCTCCTTTTCATTATTTAAAGACTGGCAAGAGAACGCAAAAATACTTAATGAAAGGGTCAGGCTGACCAAGTGACAAGGTAGCTTAAGTTTTGAGGCCCAGGCTGCCTTAAAGGCATCAGCATATTAGAAGCCATGCGGTCAGCCTAAGCCTCTGGGCATTATTTTCACGCCAGGAGTCAGGTAGGGCGCTGTTGGGCAGCACTTAGCTCTAGTCTAATGCATACCAGGCACCAAATGGGCCAAGAAGAAGTTTCATTCAGCTTCTTCACTACCTTTGAAACCTCTGGCTTTGCTCTGAGCCAAGCTTCCCACTGCTGGGGGAAGATGGCCCATAGCAACCAGTGCCTCCATAGGCAGACTATGCTCAGCAACAGAGCCAGGCAACAGAACTTGAAAGCAAAACAAAGGCTTACATCATCAGCTCTGTGTCCTCAACCTCTGTGAACAGGGAAAGTGGGCCACTCTGCCTTTTCTTTAACCATGTAAGTAGTGCTCGGTACCGCACTACATGCCTTTAGGCTGGGGGGAGGGTGTTGACAGCTGATATCCGGCCAGCCACACTTGAATTTCAAATAAATACACACTTTTTTTAAGTCTAATGATGTGCCCAATAATTCATGAAGATCTCTCTCGGACAGGGAGAACACTGAAGAATGAATCCAGGGCCTCATATATGCTAGCATGTGCTCTCCCACGGATTGAACCACCAGCTTTGCCTGAAGTTTGCATGTAATTAACCACCCAGGATTTTTGTTTGCATGCTCTTGTGAGCTGCCTAGGGTCAGTAATTCTGTTTATAAACACCTCCTTTGAACTGAATTTTTTTTTCAGTCCTGCTCTTGATCTGCTGTTCGCCTCCTTGGCCTGCTCTAGGGCGACAGGTGCACATTGCCATGCTTGTCTTCTACTTAGGGGATAGGGATCTGAACTCGGGTCAGCTTCCTTGTGTACCAGGCACTTTATCTGATGAGCCCTAACCCCAGCTTCAGGCATTCTTAAACAACAACAAAAAACAAGCAAGCAAGCAAGCAAGCAAACAAACAAACAAAAAACCACAGACAGTCCCAGTAGGTTCCTTTTGCAGCTGGGGTTGGGATCTATAGGACCAGAAAGTTCCGTGCCTGAATGGAAAGTCACAGGGTGTCTCCAATGAAGAGGTGGTGTGACAGGGTTGGGGAGAGTCAGCTTAGTTAATTGGTCACCATCATTTCCTATTCTTGTGGGCCTGCATTCCAGAAGGAAATGAAGGCAGCCAGTCTGAACCAGAGCTTCCTGGGGGCCTGCTCTTCACCTCATACGGGCATCAAGAGCACCTGCGGGCTGTGTGCAATTGCAGGTGGCTGGCCTTACCTTCAGGCTTTCTGCTACAGTAGCTCTACACAAGTCCAATAATGTGCATTTCTAGTAAGTTCCCAGGTGAGAAGACTGCTGCAGGCTTGGGGTGTCCATGTTACAGACAGCTAAGTAAGAGCCGGCAGTCTTCCTAGTCATAGATTTGAAATTACGTGCCACCAATCATAATTGAAATACACGAATGTGGAAAACACTAGAAATAAACAATTCATAAATTTTACATTTAATATTGTTATAATTGTTGTTGTAGTTTTATTATTAACTGTTGTTATCAATCTCTTACTGTGTTTGATAAATTAAAGTTAGGCATGTGTGTACAAGAAAAATAGTGTATGTATACACACACATAAATAATTCAGTATCACAGTTCTACACATTCACAGAACATCTTGGAGCATATATGCCTTCAATAATGGGAACCATTCTAATGTCAACTGTAGTCAGAGCCGAGCTGATAGTCTAGAGAATGAGATGACATTCATGCATCCATTCCCCATTGGCTTAGCACTCTAAACTGTCATATAAGGACTTTGTTATAGGCGAAATTTGTATTCGTCTGTGCTGTGCAACGAGCAAGCTCCTAAGATCGCACACCTTACTGCTGTAAATATCTGTCTCATGACCCATGATCTAAAGGTTGGCTAAGACTCAAGATATGCTAGATTTGAGTTCAGGCTTCTGTTTGGGTTCACATTTGCCCCACGCAGGATCAATCTAAGAGTGATTCATGATGAAATAGCAATGAATGTTGGGCTATGGTCCTCTTATAATAAAAGATGGAAACCTCAAGATGCCTGGCAGATACCTAAAGCTTTCATTTTTACCTGACACACTGCCGTTTTCACCACATTCTGTTAGTCAAAGGAAATCCCGTGACCAAACAAAGTCAGAAGACAAGTCCTTGGCCCACATTAGGGTAACAGGTGTACATTGTCATATATAGCTTCACATGGGAGCTAGGAATTTTTATAAAGAATGCCTGGGGTTAGGGAGATGGCTCATCAGATAAAGAGCTTGCTACACAAATGTGATGGCCTGTGTTCACATTTGAGTTATATTCTGATGACAGTATCAGAGACAAGAAGTGTCACATAAACTTCCAAAGACCCCCAGTGAGAGGAAACAGGTTTACAGACTCTGAGAAACCGATTGCCACGAGAGGCCGAGGAGCGCTGCTTTGCAAAGGTACCAGCTATGAGATGTAGAACCAAGCTGCGGCAGGAGGAAGGAGTGGCAATGGCCTCAAGGCTGAGTATCATCTACACTCCTATACCAAACACCCAAGGCACTTGGCACTGGGCCCAGCTGCATTCCTACAAACCAGGGTGGTGTGTGGGAGCTGCTGAGCTAGACTACAGTCATAAGATGTGGAGCTGGGGCAAATTTGTTCGAAATGTCCAAACTATCTAACCCAGTGCAGAGAAGAGAGGAGAACTGACTTTTTATGCTGTTGCCGTCGTTATTCGTTGTGTGTGTGTGTGTGTGTGTGTGTGTGTGTGTGTGTGTGTGTTTACTCACTTGTCCATGGGCTTGTCAAGGCCAGAGGCTGATCTGACTATCCTCTTCAATTGCCTACCATCTTATTTTTGAAACAAGGTATCTCCCTGAACCTGGAGCTTTCTCACCCAGGTAGCCTGGCTGACCAATGCCTAACGTTGGGGTTACAGGCATGTACTGCTCCTCCTGGCATATTACTAGGGTGTTGGGGATCTGAACTCAGGTTCCCGCGCTTGAAGGAGCAGCACCTTACTTAGTGAGACATCTCCTCAGTTTTGAGACCTGGTTTTTTAATCAAAGGGCTGTGCACATGTGCGCATGTGCACACATACAAAAAAAGAAGGAGAAGAAATATGAGTAAATGGCTGGAGATTTGTGGACATGTGGAACTTGAGAATGAGGGCTTTTCATTCAGTAAGGTCCTTCCTGCACTGAATTTCAGGCGGCAAAATTGTCTTCAAGAAGGCATCGAGCTTCAGAACAGGAGAAGCGAAGTGAAGGCAGGCAGCCTTCTCAGGAGGGAGGCCCGCCAACTGGCGGCATAGCTGATGGACAGGGGCCCACATGGTGGAAAGGAGAGGAGAAAAAGTTAGTGTGGAGTCTGGTGGCAGCCAGAGAGTCCTCTGTTCTCCATAAAGTTCATATGTGCTCTTCCCTAGTCCCCTATTTACCAAGAGCCTCCTCTACTTCCTGGCACCTTGCCTGGTGCTTTCGGCTGCCCTGCTGCCCCCAGCTGTCTTTGTATTTCCGGGTCACTGACACTTTATTGCCTCTGAGTTTCAAGGCTATTTTCCCCCTCAAGTAATTACCACTGAAATTATGTGGTTTGATCCTGGATTGATTAAAAACAAAACAAAGCAAAACAAAATCCCTCCCAAGAAGTCGAACCTACTGAACTTTCTGGGGACAGGAACCCCAGAACTATGTCCAAATATACTGTCTGCAGCCCCTGGCTCTTAGCCTGTGTGGCTGATCTGTGCTCTCCAGGCACTCTTGCTGAGGCAGTCCTCAGTCTCATAAGGACAGGCATTTAGGATGAGAGGAAAGGGCAGCTCCAAGTCCTAAGGAGTAAACATGGCTACGGGGCTGACAGTGATCAGCTGGGGTCAGGCTGAGACAGCCGTGCAGATGGAGCCTACAGCTCCTGGAAGGGATTTTACCGGTGGCCAAGAAACTTTGGACTTGATCTTATAGGCAGTGGTGACCATAAATGCCCTTAGGAATGGGAAGTGTCAGCTTGCAAATTCTCTCAGGTTTCCACTAGAAAATCCTGGTGAAGATACAAGAGCCTGGAAAGAGTCCATTAAGATTTTTTTTTTTGAAATCTGAGAAAAAATTCTTTTTTATTTAGGGGTTACAATGTTTATCTCCTAAAATGCTAGGCCAGGAATGAGCAGTCTGCAGTCTGGCTTCAAAACCTTGAGAAGTGGGGACCGGGGAGGTGGCAGTAATGTGTCTGCTGTGCTTGCTTAAGGACTTTAGCTCTAGCCCCAGCATCCATGGGAAAAGCTGGCCATGGTGACACACACCTGTGACCTCAGGGCTGGGGAGGTGGCGGCAGGAAAATCCTCAGTCTAGCTGAATCGATGAGGTTAGATCCCAGTGAGTCATCTTGCCCCAAAACCAACAGAAATGACACCTGAGTTTGACCTCTGTCTTACATGTGCACACACGCGCGCGCGCACACACACACACACTGCATACACACCATACACACGTACCACAAACACCATACACATATATTACATGCGCAACACACCACACATCACACACACCAAACATATATACCACATACACACTACATATACACACACAACACACAACAGAAAATGTACACACACAACGCACATATACACCACATACATATCACACATACAACACACCTCACATCACACACACCAATGCACATGCACACACATAACACATACATACACATTACATACATACACACCACACACATACATACCACACACACACCACATACATACACATTACACACACACACACACCACACACACGCACACTACATACACACACTCACTGTTTTTCTCTAATGTTCTCCTAGGCTTTGTGGTGTTCTGCATGCAGACATTGCAGATCAGTTCTGTGACAAGAGTGGACCCTTTCCATCAAGATGCACGTTCGTGTCGCCCAGTTTGAAAGCCTCATCCCTGTCTTTTCTACACCTTTGTTAGGGACAAGGGGATAAGAAAATTGTCACTCTCCTCTTCACAATGCCATACCAGACCCTCAGAATGAAAAGAAATAATTTATGGTGACCAAGATCTGTTCCCAGTGGCAGAGAGTAATAGCGGGACATTGGGGCTGTAGAAAGCTATAGGACAACCAAGTCCCAAAGGCTGACAGAGCTTCTCTCCTTCAGCAGGGAAGGCCATATTCCTTCATTTTGCAAAATAAATGGAAAGCATACTTTAATATATAATCTTTCCAGTTTTAGGCATTGGTGTCATTGTTTGAATATGTCCCCACCCCAATTCTCATGCCAACATTTAATTGTCCCTGTGATGATGTGGAGAGGGTGGTGAGTCCCACCCAAACACATATGTTGATACAACTGAGAGGGGGACATGTGGAATGTGTTATGATTTGGCTAGAAAAATGTCTACAAAGGCTCATATGTTACAGGTTTGGTTCATTCTTTCTCTCCTCCTCTCTTGCCCTCTGTGGTATGTGTGTGTCCATGTGTGTATATGCTCACCCAAGCAGTTATCTCCCTCAATTGCTTCTCTACATTATTGCTGCTATGATTGTTGTTGTTGTTGTTATTATTATTATTATTACTATTATTTAATGTCAGGTCTCTCACTGAACTAAGAACTCATAATTTCAGCTACACTGGTTGACCAGCAAACCTCAGAGACATGCCTGTTTCCACACTCCAGTGCTGGAGTTACAGATGTGTACCATCACATCTGCCTCTTATGTGGGTACATGGAACCTGAATTCAGGTTCACAAGCTTACATGGCAAGCACTTTACCCACTGAACCATCTCTTTAGCCTCATCTTATTTTTTTGCAACAGGGTCTCTCTCACTGGGATCTGGGGCACAAGAGTTAGGCTAAGCCGACTGGCCAATGAGTTTCAGAGATCTACCTGTCTTTGCCATTGCAAAGCTGGGATCATAAGCACGCACATGGGCACTAGGGATAGAATTCACATCTTTATGTTTGCTCAAGAGCCATTTATTGATTGAGCTATGTCATCAACCTGCAGGCTTGGTTCTTGATACAACAGCGTTCAGAAGTGATTGGATTTGGGGGATGTAAACTTCATCAATAGATGAATCCATTGGTATATTGAAAGCTGAATGGCCTATTAGTGGTTCTAGTGGGTGGAAGTGGGCCACTGAGGTGTGTCTGGAAGAATATATCTTGTCACAGGTATCTTCATTCTCTTGTTCTGCTTCCCAGCTGCCCTGGGGTGAGCATTTCTCCCCACTAACCCCTCTCCACAGTGATGTTCTGTTCCACCTCAAGTTCAAAACAATGGTGCCGACTAACTATGGACTCAAACCGTTGCCACTTTGAGGCTAAAGAAAGTCTTCCTCCATGAAAGTACTTATGTCAGGATTTTTTTTGCCACAGTAACAAAAATATGTGACTAATTCATAAGATCTTGAAGGTGGAGCTCTTGTGGTGGCATTGGTGGCTTTATGACAAGAAGAGGGATCTTAATTGGCACGCTTGGTTTATCCACTGATGCCTCTGCCATGCTGTGAGACAGCAAGAAGACTGTTCAATGCTAGCCCCATGATCTTGGGCTTTTTAGTCCCCAGAACCACAAGCCAAATGCACTTTTTTTAATATACATCACCTGGTCTCAGTTATTCAGTTACAACAAGGAAAAAAGAGTGAGACAATTGGCTGCCAGCTCACATTTGTTTGCAGTACTGTGGAGACCAGGAGACTGTGGGCCTGTATGTTGTTCCTTACCCTCCTCATTCATTGGGTAGAGTGCTCTTAGGTGTAGGATTGTCAACTTTCCCTAAGAGTGACACCCTCAAGACAGTAATGCCCATATGTTAGACTGGTATCAAGGGTCTGGAGGACAGGAAGGGTGTGAGGGTCACCATGGTGATTCTGTGATTAAATGAAGGAATTCGAGGGCTACTGGTTGAGGTCTGTCCTGATTACTATTTTGTCAAGCTAAAGTTATCTGGAAAGAGAAACCTTAATTGAGAAAATGCCTCCATCAGACCAACCTCTAGGCAAGTCTGTGGGGGCATTTTATTAACTAATGATTGATGTTGAAGGGCCCTGCTCACTGTGTGAAGTGACAATCCCTCTGTGTGGGTGTCCCTGGGCTGTATAAGAAAGCTGAATGGGTAAGACATGGGGAGCAAGCCAGCAAACAGCATTTCTTCACGGCCTCTGCTTCAGTTCCTGCTCCCCATTCCTACCTTGAGTTCCTGCCGTGACTTTCCTTCATGATGGACTGTATAGTGAAATACAGTCTTTCCTCTCCGAGTGTTGACCACGGTGTTCATCCCAGCAATCGAGACTCTAAAATGGACTGTGATCCTCTCCTGCAGCAATGTGTCAAACCCTGAGATTTAGCTCAGCCAACAGTGGCCAGACAGAAGCTGACTTCTGTGTCACTGGGAAGTATTGTCACTGATTCACCTGAAGGGCAGGCAGGAACCCACGGTTTTCTGAAGGAAAAGGGGGCTGCGGGAAGGCAAGGCTACTCATAAGAAGGTTAAAGGGCAGGTGGTTGAGGCTTTGGGGGCCTAGTGTCCCCTCCAAGAGCACATGAAGAATGCCCTTTCTTACCATTTCAAGTTAACACCAATTCCCAATTGTCTGCAGGCTGCCAAACCATCCTTCACCACCCTCAAGACCCAGACCGCAGCACTGATCCTGGCCCACAAGCCTCTGAGCCCACTCTAGGCTACAGCCAGAGCATCTCTGGTCACTATAGACAGAGGAACTGTTTCCTTCTAGGGAAGGGGGCAGAGGTCTCAGGGAGCACAGCTCTGTCCTTCAAACACTCAGAAGTCCACAAAGGTCAAACCTTCTCCAACGCTGAGGCAGAATCTAGCTCCTCCTAAATGCAGGCTTATCTGCTGGGACTCAGAACTCAAGCATAAGTCACCAAGTCTTCAGCTGTCAGAGCTGGAGACCACGGAGGCCAGAAACTCACACATTTCAGATGCTTTCCCTACATGTGCCAGCCTTGACCGGAACTATCTGCCTTCAACCCTCACTCACCTCCATCAGGAACTTTCCACAGTGGTTTGGTTCATTGCATTGCCAGCCTTGGGTACCCTTACTGGAAAATCAGGGTGGTCTTGTGAGCCCACAAATAAAGGGAGAGTGGTGAGTCTACTCTATCCGCCTGTGGCAGATGGGAGACTGGTGGTCACACTTGAGAACCCAAAGACTACAGCAGACCAGCAAGATAGTCCATATTCACCAGAAATGTGGGCCTGTCCACCCTCCCCCATTCCCACATCTGTATATGACCCATGGTCTCAAGCATCTGCTGCTCCTACCTCCTCCCCACCCTGATATAAAAGGACACCCATCATAGTATTTATAGAACTGGTAAATAAAGAATAAAATAGCAAGTGAAAGTGGGTTTTGATTGCCTACGTGTTGGTAAGGCCCAGCTGGAATAATTAGATTCCTGCATGGAAAGCTGCCTCCCAAGCAGACTTTTGTAGTGTGCCGAAACGGAATCCCTGCAGCCGCAGATAGAAATTTCTGCTTCTCTCATTTGGCTCCAAGACTAAGAATTAAAATCTAAAATGAGATTCCAACAGAACTAATGATTTGATCCCTTGAAATGCACCAGCTACCCGTTTTCCAGTCTCACAGAGAAAGATGCTGAGTGAAAGGCAGGCTACTGGCCCCTCTGGCATCTGGTCTCTCTCTGGGAGGGAGGTGCCTCCTTAGCCTCGTCTGTCAGACCTCTGGACACAGCCCCACGACACAGAAAGCCTGTATGTTTAAGCACCAGGTGAATTTGATTTCTGGTCCTAGTATCAAAGGGTTGTGCCTAATTTTATATTCCATGAGTGTTTTTATTTTTCTTTTTAGGAATGAAAAATCTAACCTTTCTAACCCCAGCTGGCCACGCCCTCTAGTAAGGGATTCCCTTTCCCAAGATTCCAGATCCCTTTGCAGACCACGTCCCTCATTTGTCTGTCACGGAAGCCTCTCCTTAAGGAAGCTGGGGCAGGAAGTCAGCTTAGAGAGGTGTCATGCTTCAGCTGGCCACTGGGCTTGCTGATTCTTGCTGGCTGTCTAGAGACTTGTTTCCTGCACATGATGCCCCTCCGCCAACCCCAATATGGCAACACCAATGCTAGTTAGGAGAATCCTTCGGTTTTAGTAGCTGTGACGGAAAGATGGAAGAGAAGCTACAATTAAGGTCTATGCTTTGGGGAGTTGATCCCATGAGGCAAATTTCCAGAAACCATCTTGTCACTGTTCTTGACAGTTTTTCTCTCACTTTGATTCACGATCTACCAAGGAGACATTTGATGGGATTTCTTAGATTTACTTTTTAGAATATGAACACTAAGGATGAATGCATTTCCAACCATTCCCATTTTAGTGCAAATTAGTCCAGCAAAATTGCTTATTTCAGAACACCTTTTTATACTCAGCTATACTGAGATAGTGTTGTTTGGTGTCAGAAGATTCTAGCAGTACCCTACTTTGAAAAGAGAAGACCTGAATAAAGTCACAGTTAAGAGGGAAATGAGAGCTGTGAAGTGGATAAGCAGATGCCCAGAGACCAACGTCCTGACCTGTTCCATTGGACAGATTTCTCCATTCCACTTCCAACATCTTCTAGCATTCAGTGGCTCTGATAGACTTTGGTGTTTTGTCCACAGACAATGGCCATGTTTTTAAATATCATCTTCATGGGAGATATTTGTTCTTAGTTCTGAAAAACATGTCTTTTATTTTTTCTTCTGAGTTAATAAGTTAAGCTGTGAAAACAAGAGTAATATTCAAGAAGGCAAAAATGACAGCGTGTGTGTGGCAGAGCAAAGCCCAAATGTTCTTCCAAAGGTAAGATAAGTGGTGGGCTCATGGATCGGTGAAGCTCGCAGTAAAACAGGGCGAGGAAGACAAGCATAAGGGGTCACAGTCAAAGGCTTTGTTATTGTGGCTCCTTCAAATTCCCAGCCACCCCTTGTTTTCACCTCTACATGACAAGGGCTTTCTGAGATCTGACTCCTGAAGTACTCCAAACCCTGTGCGCTGTCCAGAACATGATAGTCATGTTGGCTATTCCCCATGGGGGACTTCTGTGGAAGGCTCATTCTAGTGACTGAGAAGATGCCAGCAATGGAAAGGATGCAGTCGGAATATTGAGGGCAGAGTTCTTTGCTCCAATGGTGTCAGGATTGGGGGGACAGAGAGCAGGTCAAGGAGGAAAGATGACCTTAATGTCACCTAGCACTTGGAGCCATAGTTGCCTGGTAGAAGTGATGGTTACACATGGCTTTGGAGAATGCTGGATGCTCAGAGGCGATGGCTCAGTCAATAAAGCACTCGCCCTGCAAGCACAAGGATGGGAGTTGGATCCTCAGAATCCATGGGGAAAGCAGAGTACGCTGTGCCCTATAATGCTGGTGCTGGGGGAGGAGACAGAAATGGAAGCATCTGTGAGACTTGCTGGCCAGCTAGCTCACTCTGTTCAATTTGTTCTTGGCCAGTAAGAGACACAGTCTAAAAAAAAAAAAAACCGTGGCTAGATCGTGATTGACAAGCAACATGATGCCTGAGGTTGTCCACATGTTTACATGCACCTACACACATGAACGTATACACAATTGCATTTGTATGCAAAATCCCACATGTGTGCACTTGCATGCTTGAATAGAGGGTATCCCTAGCTCCATTGGCTGTTCAAAGGGGTCATTTTACCCCCTCACAGTGAAAAACAATGGTATAGATAACAATTTGGGCCTTGAATGCGATTGGCTAGAAACTCCAAAAACTTCCTTCTCCCTATGACAAAATACCCTAGAGAAGCAACATAAAGGAGGAGAACATCCTTTGTCTCCCTGTTCAGGGGATACAGCCCTTCATGTTTGGAGAAGACATGGTGACTGGGATGGCAGGAGGGTCTGGCCACAGCTGGTTGACATTTTTTCATATCACGAAGCAGAGAGCAGTCAGCAGAACTAGATGTAACTTTCAAGGCCCCCTCCCCAGTACCTCAGGTTTGCTAGCTAGTCCTCATGTTCCATAGGCTCCACAGCCTTCCACAATAGCACCACAAGCTGAGGACCGAGTCTTCAAACACGTAAGCCTGCGGGGCACGTTTCACGTTTGAACTGTTAACGACGGTGTGTGGTAAAATGATTGTAACAGTCCAAACAGGCAAGACTTTGCTGCGTGGGGCGTATGGGAGCGCCCTGCCTTAGGAAAGCAGGCTCAGTTCTCACTCATGTTCTAATAGGAACTGGGGTACTGGGGTGGCGGAATCTTCTCACCTCCACACCCCAAATCCAGGCTGAGAAAACCTTTGCCCCTGGGTCATTAGCCCCATTCCAGAAGTGTTCACATTTCATTGACTTACACAAGCGACAGGGCCACTAGTCACAAAACAGATGGGGACATCTGATCGATGTGGCCAAAGAGAGAGCAGGAATATTTGTGAAAGGTCTCCATGACTACTGCTGTGATGTAAAAAAAAATTAGAAAAGAAAAACCCATAAAGTGTTTAGCTTCTCTGCTTTAAAAAGTAAGACCAAGGTACATAAAGCTGTATTCAAAAAATACAGCACACAGTAAAAAGAATTTTATATCCATGTTATGGGGAATTAAGATGGGAAAAATTGGGGGTAGAGAGTGAGGAAGGAAATGCAGGGGACTTTTGTTGGGTAGGGGCGTGGCCACATGCCACAACTAAGTCAGTATTTTCTGTAACATGAACTCTGTAGCTCATAGTATTCCCGAGGCTGCTACCCCAGGAGACCAGCTCCTCAGGAGGGAGGAACAACGCTACCAGTTCTCCAGCGCTCCCTCTTTTCTGGAGCTGTTCTAGTAAACATCAGGGCTCCAGAACGCTCCACTGGGCTCCTCACAAGCCCCTCCCTTGCCTATGCACTTCCTGCGAACAATTTACTCCAGTCCA
Organism: Myodes glareolus; assembly: GCF_982192425.1. Lineage (NCBI taxonomy): Eukaryota > Metazoa > Chordata > Mammalia > Rodentia > Cricetidae > Myodes > Myodes glareolus. Next base: position 135,181,388 of record NC_142053.1, on the reverse strand, counting down.
TTAGAAAGCATTGGAAGACCAGGCGTGTGTGGTCAAAGCCAGACTCCAGGGTTCCCTTCATGCAGAAAGCCACCTACACACAGGCTGCAGATAGTTTGAGGGGTGTCAAACACAGCAAAGGAGATCGCCTCTCTATTGCTACGACTCGATTCAGTGCACACATTGAAAGATGGCATGAATATGCTAAGCACACATTTTTATAATAGAAAAGACTCAGCCTGTCTCTCTGTATGTCTGCGGGTCTTAAAAACACCGACTAGCTCAAGGAACCGGGTGTCTTCCTCTGCCTCCGCTCCTCCTCCTGGGATCTCGACTTAAAGCTGTGCTTGGTGCTCAGAAAGCCATGCTGACATGACTGCCATCTTGGGACCACTCACAAGCCCACTTACTGCTCATGATGGATGAGTGGGCTGGTTACACACTCCCAAGTTCCTGTGAGAAGCACCTGTCTAGCTGGGCAATGGACCACACTTGAAGAGAGCCCGGGACAAAGGGGAAAATCTTGGGAGTGACATAGAGCTAGACGGTCTTGTATTGGCTGGACCAGTTTGGAATCTTTCCATTGTGAATTGTGACCTTCAAAAACACAGCCCCCATATCAGTCAATTCTTGCCATCCTCAAATTACCCTGAGACCAGTGGTTCTTCTAACCTAGGCTTCACAGGTCTTTTTTGTGAGGCTTGCTCACACATCTGTCACAGCTGGTATGATGGCTGGGGCTGGTTGAGACTTCTTTTCCAGTGGTGTGATGGCTTCTGCTAGTCACCAGTTTGGCTGGATGGAGAGGCATTAGGAAACGGGTAGCACACGTTTGTGGGTGTGTCTATAGGGTGGGTTTCCTAAGAAGACTGGCCTGGAGGGCAGCAGGGTGAATGCTGAGGCCCTACCCTGAGTGTTGGCCACATCCAGGAGAAACAAAAAGCAGAAGAAAGGGGAAACTGCCTTGTGCAGTAAACTCCCTTCTTCCCAAGTCCCCTTGGTTTGCTGCTACCATCGCCCATGGGTGTCACACTTCCTCTACCTCAGCCTTTCAGTTGATACTCAGAGGATTTGACCCTCCCGGGAGCTTCCAGGCACCCAGCCCCCAGCTGAGTTAACACCATTTCACTGGTCTCCCTTGCACTGGGGCTTCAATTTTCTCAGCCTGAGCAGTTTCTGGTGCCCTGAGGCTGTATACAACCATTGTGGCAGTAGCCCGTCTCTCCCAGTCCTGTCCAACCTTGACACTCAATCGTCATGGACAAAGTTTGTAGTTGAGTAGTCACAAAAAAGTAGTTTCAGAAAAAAGAATCTCCTAACGTTTCAGGTGAGTTTATGATTTTGTGTTAGGGCCCATGCAACGGGCTGCCCCATGGCTGGCATGTGTGGAAGCCAATCTAAGAAGCTGCTGCCTATGTTTCCTTGGTTCTGTTCCTCTAGGAAACTTTGGCTGACAATGACTGAGCTGGTTCATATGGTTACCTTAGGGCTCCAAGAGAAACAAGCCACACTTGTAAGGGGGAAGATAGGGTGAGTGCCTGCATTCATTTGCTTTTGGCCACTTCGGAAACCAACTTAGCTAGGCCACTTCTCTGTCCGTGTTTTCCTTGGTGCTTTCCTTTCCACTCCACCATCCAGGGTGCATAGCCATCAGGGGCCTGGTGTGTACCATCTTGTGAGAGTTCTAGGGTACTATTACTAATGGGCAAAGGGAACCTCTTTTGGGGTAAGTTTTGGCTATATAGGATGGGAGAGGGGAGTCCAGAAGTATTGAAATTAAACAAGACAGAAAGTTTTCTTTTTCAGGCTAAATATGCAGTGTAAGAGCCTTGTTAATATCACCAGGGAGCAAGGGACCTTCCAGCCCATCAGCGTATTACCACCACCAAATGACTCCTTTGTCCTCACAATCTAGAAGGCTCCTCCAGCTCCGGTCTCTCCTTCTTCAGCCAGTAATACAAGTGTCTGAGTGCGGGATCCTTGTCTGGAGGAAGGACTGTCTCTGTTCTCAAATCACCTCTGCTTCAAGAACGGCTGATCGCTCGGCCTCGTTCCTGAGTGTGGGACATGCCTCCATCAACCATATAGGCAGGAAAGCAGGAAGCAAGGGTGAGGTGGCTCAGGAAGAAAAGCGAAGCACGTGAATGCTTCAAAGGAGCCCTTTGTGAGCAAGGGAGGGAAGCAGCATAGATTCTGTGCATCGGACGGGGGACTTTTTGCAGAAATAAGTTTTCCTCTTAACAGTTTATGTGGGTGGAAAACTGCACACATCTCAGTTGCGTAATCATCGTGGGTAGCAGATTCTGGTTAGTGTTATCTACCTAGGTCTGTCCTGTTGCAGCCCCAGGCAGTTGTCATTCGCATGGGACTTTATAATAACCTCCTGGGCAATGCCAATCTGGGGATTGGCTCAGCTACTCAGACCCAGCACTGGGCTTCATTGAAATTTTTTCCCATTGAGATGAGCCAACTGTGTAGTCCAAGCTCATGAAGTTTAACCATACAGCTTGCTAGCTTTTTACATAGAACATACCTATGCAATCTTTGCTCCCTTAACACACCCAGAGGGTTTTCTCATGCCTCTCTCATGGCTGATGCATGGGCTGAATATGGAGATGCACTTTAGTTGTAGTGCTTTAGGGTGTTATTGCTCGAAACAAAATCCCTGAGGAAGAGGCAGCAGCCACCTCACCTGGCACTGTGTTGGAAAGGCAGAGTCTAGGACCCCACCTATATTAACCTGTTTATTGTTACTACAGTGAAGTGGTCAAGGCAAGTTAACTTTATAAAGAATTTTGTTTGGTTCACAGTTTTGGAGATTCAAGGGTATCACATTGGTGGCTGAACTCTTCTGGTGAAGGAGCTCTTGGTGTGTGTGTGTGTGTGTGTGTGTGTGTGTGTGTGTGTGTGTGTGTGTATGTGTGACTAGATTATAAGACAAAGCAGGAAGTCAGTGAACTTCTAGAGTCCGATTTTCCCCTCCTAAGACAATCCTCAATGACCCAAGACTTTCCACTGATCTCTAGTTCTTAAAGGTTCGCATCTTAAAGATGATCCCCCATCATCTTTACTATGACTACTACTAGGTTTATGACATGTGAACTTTGTGGTGAGATGGCACACGTTCAGCCATATCCAAACCATGCCATGGCCTCACACTGATAAAAAGCAATCGGTGTTTGCACAGATGACTGTCTATGTGTGTGAACAGTGACTCTGAAAGATGTTCTGGGTTTAAGTGGCTACTCATGTGTGATCATTATGTCCCTGGAAAAGCTAATGTGTTCTTAGTCTGTGGAGGCTGCAGCTTCTTGCCTGTAGCTGCCTGCTTGTGACTTCAGGGGCTCTCCTTTCCTTACTAGTGGCCCACAGTTGTTTATCCACAATGGAATCTTTCTGATTTTATGCAAATTCAGCACCAGTGTAGTTAGCAAACAACCCTAGTTTGATTGGCAGATATACTGAGGCTTTTTAGCATCTTTATCCTGCTTTGTGTAACTAGTCTTGTATCTTGGCAGAAAAATATCACTTCCAGAGGCTTGACAGCAGGTACCTTACCCCAGTGATCCACCTTGCCAGTCCTTCTGTATTATTTTTTAACACAAGGTCTCCCACTACTGACAGCTTTCCCTTTAATCTAGACTGGCTGGCCACCTAGCCTCAGGGATCCTCCCATCTCTGCCTCCCAAGTGCTGGAACTCTGGTTGCTGCGCCTGGCTTTCTGTGTGGGTGCTGGCAATGGACGCCAGGAATCCATGCTTGCGATACAAGTGCTTCAGCAACTGAGCCGCCTCCCCAGCCCCTCTTCAAGCCTTATCCTTCTAATATCCAGAGACTTTCAACTGTGAAGTTTCTTTGTCCTGAAGGTTTTCAGATGCGGGGCATGGACTTTTATTATCCCCTTGTCTAGTGGGCGATGTGTTCTGTCTTTAGCCTTAAGTTATTAGAACCAATTACAAAGGTAATATTTGTTTGGAAAAAGCTGCAGTGCACGGAGTGAGATGCCCTCATTTTGCTGTTCTCCAATCACTGCTCGGCAGCGAAACATTTCGGTCCTTTATTCTTGTCTTCCCCACTTAAGCTGTGTGGCAGGGAACTGCCACGGCATAGGCACAGGCCACGTGCCTTGCTTGACAACAAGTTGCTTAGATGATATTTGTTCCTTATGATTCTAGTGGAGCTGAACATTTCTGTCACTTAGTGATGCCCCAGCTGTGGCAATGCTGTGACCCAGTGCGTGACTTACAGGTTTTTGGTGATGCCAGCATAAAGAAACCTACTGCATTGCTAATGGCACACTTGAAAATGGCAGTGAGCCACCATGGTGCTGCTTTATGTCATTACTATGCTATACTTTTTTCAAAAAAAACTTCCTTTTTATTTATTCTTTGTCTTTTACACCGTGCTTCTCGATCCCATTCATTTCCCCATCCCTTTGTATCCCCCCCCCCACCGCTCTTGCAACCTCTCTCCCGAATAAAATAGAATAAAATAAAAATTTAAAATAAATAAGAGAAAAAAAGAAAATCAATCTCACCATGGAAGCTTTAGTGTGACACAGTGAGTCGAGAAGTGAACGCTTTTGTCTGTACATCTTTAGTTGTAAGTGTGCATTGCAAAGAGTCATTGGTCCGGTTTGAAGTCTCTGGTTCCTACTGCACTGTCAATGCTGGGCCCTCCCTGGAGTGCCTCTTGGTTATCCTGCTGTTGCCCTGTGTCATGGAGATCCTCCAGCTTTGAGTTTACAGGACTGGTCCCTTCATGTGCTTCAGCAGATCACAGATGGGTAGATGTTGCGGCAGGCCAAATCATAACCTTGTTTCTGGGCCTGGGTAGTTGCAGGGCTGGTCAGTCTGCTCGTTCTTCTCCACCCTCATCACCTCAGGGTGAGCTCTCCAACCTGGCTAGGTCACCCCTTGCAGCGATAAACAAGAGGAGGGGCCATTTCTGTTTTTATGCCCTGAGAGCCGCCTCTCGCCCACCTACACCATCAGGGCCTGCTCTACTGTGTTACCCGGATGAGGAGCTGCTTGTGAGGGACAAAAACAGCGCTCCCACTCTGATGACCTCAGGGTCAGCACTCCCACCTGCCACAGGCAGTGAGGGGTTGGGGAGGCACCTCTCCTGCCCATGCCACCATATAGCAGATGAGGGGTGGGGCCAGATCCCCCACGCTCACATTCTCGGCTCACCCACACCTCCATCAGCTCAACTCTGCTGCCCCAGCAAGGTGCAGTGCCCTCTTTCCCAAGTGCTGCAGCTGGTAAAGGGGTTAGTTCCCTTGTCCACTTTAGATGGTAGGGCCAGCAGAGGGGAGGCATCTTTCCCTCTCCTTCACCACCACATGGTAGATGAGAGGAGTGTGACCAGCTGTCCCACCCTCACCCCCTCAGGGCCAGCTAGCTCACCTGTGCCTCCACCAACAGGGTCATCTCTACTCTGCTGCCCAGGTGGGGAGCAGGGGCCACTTTCCTGAGTGCTGCAGCTGGCAAGGGGGAGGGCCAGCTCCCTCATCTGTCACAGGTGGCTAGGGGCAAGGGGTGGGGGGATGGCAACTCCCCCCGCACGCTTCCACATGACAGATGAGGAGTGGGGACCGCTCTCACACTCACAACTTTGGGCTGGCTCACCCACACTTCCGCCAACAAGTTCTGCTCTATTGTGCTTTCCCGGGTGAGGTGTAGGGCCTGCTCTTCTAAGTGCTCCAGTTGGTGAGGGGCAGAAGCATCTCTGCCGCTCTTATGGCCTCAAGGGTCAGCTCTCCCATCCACCTCAGGTGTGTAGAAGGGCGGGATTGGGGAGGGGATCTCTCCCCTGCCCATACTACCGTCTGGCAGCTGAGGAGCAGGACTGGATCTGTCACGTTCACCTTCTCCTCGGGGTCGTCTCACCTGCGGTCCTGTTAACAGGGACTATCTGCTGGCTGCCCAGATGAGGTGCAGGGCCTGCTCTTCCGAGTGTTGCAGCTGATAAAGGAGAGGGTCAGCTCCCTCACCAGCTGGGGGCAGTAGGGTTGGGGGTCATCTTTCCCTTGCCCCCACTACTATACCACAGATGAGGGAGACCATACCCTTCTCAAACCCTCAGGGACTATGCTGTACTTTTGTTATTTTATATTTTTAAATTTATTTATTTTTATTTAATATGTATGGATGTTTTGCTTGTGTGTGTGTGTGTGTGTGTGTGTGTGTGTGTACCATATGCATGCCTGGTCCCTTGGAGACCAGGAGTAGGGCATCTAATCCCTTTGGAACTGGAGTTATGGATGACTGTAAGCCACTAAGTAGGTTCTGGGAACCAAACTCCAGTCTTCTGCAAGAGCAGAAAATGCTCTTTCCCAGCTAAAGCTCTCTAGTCCTCGAGTGGCAGTTCAGACCCTATCATGACGATCCTGACCTGCTGCACGCTTCTCCCATTTTGCCACTCGATGCACAGTTAGGCAGTGCACTTCTGAAGTTACACTGGTGAATGCTGTTGGTACTTGGCCGGTAACCCTGGAGGCTGACCGTTTTGGTGTGTCTCTAACTACTAGAGCCTGCAGCCATCGTTTTCCTTAAAGGGAGAGAAGCTCTGAAATTCCAAGGGGGTTCTAGAGCCCCTGCACCACGATGCCAGCTCCCTTGCACTTGGCTAGTTTTCTTAGAGCCATTTCCTTAGAAAGCCCAGCGGCATTAAGCACCAGTTACTCACCATGGTAACAGGATGCCGCATTTACCTTTCATTGCACACCTTTCCTGCCCCGTGTGCCCGCCGCTCGTATTTGCACCTCTCCCTGTTGCCTTTGCAGGCAAGCCTTGGTGTTCGTTGTTCATCTCTGTTTCAGCATAAAAATCTTAAAATAGCTCATATAATTCAATCATTTATTTTATTTCCATGAGCGTGTGTGTTCTGCGTGTGCTTGATGTATTTATGTATGTGCCCATATGTGTGTTGGTCCTTGTACGTGAGTGTGAATGCCAGAGGTTAGTGTCAGGTGTCTTGCTCTGTCTCTCTCTACATTGCTTTTTGTTTTTTTGAGATAGGCTCTGTCACTGAACCTGGAATTCTCTGACTGGCTAGACTGGCCAACCTATGAAGCCCTAGGATCTCCTTGTCTTCACCACCCCAAGTGCTGGAGATCCCAAGTGTATAGACAGTCGCTGCCATACTTGGCTTCTTGTGTGGGTTCTGGGGATCTGAACGCCAGTTCTCACTCCTGTGCAGCAGACATTTTTTTCATTGAACCACTTCCCCAGCCCCTCACTGCTCTTCATAACCTGTCGCATGTACCACAGGTCGCGTGGGTCCTGTAGCCTCTAACCTTTCCTCTTTCACTGTCCTATCAGTGGATAATTTTGGTGCTGTGGAATTTGGGGTGCTTTAGATGCTATGTGGAAAACTCCTTTACATGTATTTGGGGGGTGTATGCCTATGTACTTCTGAAAGAAAAACTGGTAGCAGAAGAATTTCAGGATGCAGGTAGGTGTGAAGCAGGGAGACAGGGCAGGGATGGTAGCGCATGGATGGTGTGTTTGCCTACTAGTTATGTGGTATTTCAGGTGTTCTGCTGACAGGACTTAGGCCCCACGGTCACTGCAACTTGCTCCTTGGAGTTGGGCTCTCCTGGGCTGTACTGAGTCAGTGTTCTCCTGGGAACTCAAGGCAAGAGCTGCTTAGAATGAGCAACTTCTTGAGTGTGTCCTGCACACGGGGTTTCCCAGGACATGGACTATCTGGTGATTTAACTGGAAGATTCTTAGCCGAATTGAGATAGTTGGTCCCCTCAGTGACACACCTTTGGCAGATTCCCCTTTTCTGGAGTCTGCTTTCCACCTTCCCGTCCCCTTGGGCACCACACTGATTCCTCCCTTCCCTTTGCTCCCACGGACCACCTCTGCCTCCAAATACACGCACACCTGCACTTTCACACTTGTCCCTCAGGTTGCCATGGTACCGCTCTTCTGTACGGCTGAATGCCGGGAGCACCCCTAAGAACCGCATCACTAGGCAATGCCATTTGTGTGCCAACAATATGGAGTACACTTCTGTGAGCTAAGAGCACTATGGCTTTGCCAGAAAGCAATCTCTCCAGGACCATGAGCAGGTAAATAGCCCTTGACTGCCAGAAACGGCATGACGAGCCACATGACAAGATCTCTTTCCCATCCCAAACATGTCTAAGTCATTTCTGGAATCTTCTCATCCTCACTGCATAATTATAAATTAGGTGACAAGTAAGAGGATTTCTTAATTATTTCCTTCTCCTCCTTCAATAAAATCTCATGTAGTCCAGGCTGGCTTCAAATTCACTGTGTAATCGAGGGTGTCACTGAATTCTCAATCTTCCTACCTGCCCCCTGAAGACTGGACTCATAGGTGTGTCACACCACACCCAAAAATGGGAGGGATTTAGCCTTGTGTTCCTCTGCTTGCTTCATTCATTTTTGTCACCTTGTGGCTTTCTGGCGTCTCTTTTTCCAGCTCTTTTTTTAGAGGGTACTTACTCTTTACCCTGGGGATGAAGTACAACATCTATCTGTGTGCACACTGAAGTCATTTATCTTGCCCCGCGCTGGAGATAAGTGAAAGAGGGAGCCGAGCACTGGAGAGCATAGCCCTCCAGAAGAAGCTTAAGCACCAAGAATTAGCCAAACTTCAAACCTCACTATTTCCCTTGGTCTCAGTTCTCTGAAACAGACTCCTAGACAAGGATTCCATAGCAGTTTATGTGTGAGGTGGCCCTAGGAAGTACACATGCAAGAGGCAGGAAAAGTTCATGATTGCCATCTTTTCAAGACTTGCTGTCATTGGGGAACTCTAAGAGACAGGTGAAACGCACAGTTAAGTTAGCCACAGTTAAGTTAGTCATGGAGAGTTGCCTCTGGGCCCTTCAACTCTCAGAAGCTTCTGTCTGGCCCTCTATATAGGCCCAGGGTCCTGCTGTGGCCTTGCTGTGCACAAGCCATCTTTGAGTTCAGGAAGTGCTTGTGTATTTCAGCAGTCTTGTCCCTGTCCCAATAATGTCATCGAATACTGCATTTAAAGAGTTGCAGCATTAGGAGTGTTAAGAATCACTGGTCTGGAGTGGGCAAAACAAAAGGTCTGTGAACTGGGAAAAAACTGAGCACAGTAAAGATATCTATCTCTATTATCTCTGTCTCTGTCATCTCTATCTCTATCATCCTTATCTCTATCATCCCTGTCTCCATCACTTCAATCTCTATCATCCCTGTCTCTATTATTTCTATCTGTCACCTCTATCTCTATCATCCTTATCTCTATCATCCCTATCTCTATCACCCCTATCTCTATCATCTCTATCTGTAGAAGGAGCAATGGGCTGTGTTCTCATCCGAATCCCGGCTAGCTTACCCCCGAAATAATTACATGGACACTGTATTCTTTTAAACACTGCCTGGCCCATTAGTTCTAGCCTCTTATTGGCTAACTCTCACATCTTGACTCAACCCATTTCTAATAATCTGTATGTCACCACAAGGTCGTGGCTTACCGGGAAAGATTCAGCATGTCTGACCTGGCAGCTTCATGGCAGGCGGCTCTCTGCCTCTGTGTAACTCTGCTTCTTTATCCCAGCATTCTGTTCTGTCTACACCACCTACCTATGTTCTGACCCATCAGGCCAAGCAGTTCCTTTATTAATTAACCAATGAAAGCAACACATAGAAAGAAGACCCACCTACATCATCTATCTCTATCATCTCTATCCCTATTATCCCTATCTCCATTATCCCTATCTCTATCATCCTTATCTCTATCATCCCTATCTCTATCATCTCTATCTGTCATCTCTATCTCTATCATCTCTATCTCTATTATCTCTGTCTCTATTACCTCTATCTCTATCACTTCAATCTCTATCATCTCTATTATCTTTATCTCTATCACCTCTATCTCTATCATCTCTATCTCTATCATCTCTATCTCTATCACTTCAATCTCTATCATCTCTATCCCTATCTCTATTATCTCAATCCCTATCATCCCTAACTCTATCATCTTTATCTCTATCATCCCTATCTCTGACATCCCTATCTCTATCATCTCTCTCTATCTCTATCATCTCTATCTCTATCATCTCTGTCTCTATCATCCTTGTCTCTGCCATCTCTGTCTCTATCATCCCTGACTCTATCATCCCTATCTCTCTCATCTCTCTCATCTCTTTCTCTATCATCCCCATCTCTATCATCTCTGCCTCTATCATCCCTATTTCTATCATCTCTGTCTCTATCACCTCTATCTCTATCATCCCCATCTCTATCATCTCTGTCTCTATCATCTCTATCTCTGTCATCCCCATCTCTGTCCTCTCTATCTCTATCATCCCCATCTCTATCATCCCTATCTCTATCATCTCTGTCTCTATCATCTCCGTCTCTATCATCCCTATCTCTATCATCTCTGTCTCTATCATCCCCATCTCTATCATCCCCATCTCTATCATCTCTGTCTCTATCATCTCCGTCTCTATCATCTCTATCTCTATCATCTCCATCTCTATCATCCCTGTCTCTATCATCTCTATCTCTATCATTCCTATCTCTATCACCTCTATCTCTATCACCCCTATCTCTATCATCTCTATCATATTCCTCATGTCACTTTGAGTTCTGTTTTTACGGTTGGAAAGCACAAGAATTCTGACCAGCATATCTTCCCTGAATGCTCTACCCCTTTCACGAGCTCCTGAGCACTTGTTTTCTATGCCCTTGGCTCTGAAAGCCACTGTCTCCCAGAGAATTCCAAGCCTTTTTACTGTGGAAGTTCCCTTGCTCAAGGAAAAGAGACGGTTTACCTTACCAGATAGAAACTGCATATTGAGCCAACTGTACTCCTCTCAAACACCCTGTGAAGAGAACATTGGAATTGAATGTGCTCCACGGATGATGTTCAGAGAGATCAAACAACTTCCTAAAAGTTACAAAACTGGAAGAGGACAGAGGAAACACTGAGCTCAGATCTGGGTGGTCTTGGTTTTTGTTTTTTAGATCCTTTGTTCTGTCTATGTTAACTTCTTTCCAGCCCCTGAATCACTTGATCTTCTTAATTAAATTCTTTTCTACCCTTATGGCTTGGTCCAACTGTGGTTTGAACACTGGGACTTGCTACTGCCTCATGGTACAGATAAGAAAGCTGAGGCCCAGGAAGACAACATTCAGCCACACAGCGGCAGAACCCAACTTGGAATCCAAGTTCATCTGCCCATCTTGGGCATCTCTGTCACCTCACAGTTTACCAATGCTTAATGATCCAACCCACTGTCTAGGTTCGCATGGACAGGAGCACACACAGCTTCACTTGAAGGTCAGGTTATGGTTGTTGCTCTTGTAAAACATCTGGCAGAATGAGTCTCCGCCTCCCCAGATGTACTTCTGCAAAAGACTAATAAGAGAGTGCCCCCAGAAGCTAGGAGCATGAGAAAGGGCTAGCTCCATTCTCTAGTATCTCTGAGAGGATCAGGCCCCAGTGATGACCCCATTTTCCAGGAGCTGGGCACCGTTTGTTCTGGGGCTTACATGGCAGTGGCAGCACAGAGTGTTTCCAAGGTCCACAGAGGGAAGGCTCCATCAGGAGCTTAGGGGCCAGGAAAATGCAAGCCCTGCTCAACTGTCGCCCAGCAACGCCACATGCAAACATTCGCTGACAGGAAGAGTCTAGCGGCTTTAAAGCTGCCTGACAGGGAGGTGACCAGGCAGCAGGGAGAGGCGGAGGTAGACCTGTGTAATTGCCAAGCCGGAAGGCTGGCCTGTGGCCAATGTACTGAATTTAACCACCCGTGTCACTGCCCTTCACATTCAAGGAGGATACTGCCCACGGCCATGTTTCCAGGCCTAGTGCCCCATCAGGCACCTGGCTAGGCTGACACTGGGAGGACATAGTGAGGTCAGCTTTCTGCTTGGCTCTCACTGAGGGACCCAACCAGCTCTGGCTCCTGGGTGCTTCCTGGACCTGGGCCACCTTTGCTTTGTCTCTGCACAGCTGGCTGTCCTCAAACCTCTGCCAGTTCATGGCTCTAAAGCCAGCCTGGAGGGGGGAAGTGGGGCCCATAAATGTCTTTTGGCAATGGCAAGCTTCAGCTGTTCAGTTTAAGGCAGAAGAAAAGAACTTGTGGCTTCTAGGCCAGTTTAGGACTTCTAGAAAAGTCTTCCCTCGGAAGTCTGAAGATTCTAAGCTCTTTCTCCCACGGTTGCCTCTCAACCCTGAATTAGCCATGAAGCCTCTTCAAACCTGTCCCCAGTGGCTGCACAGTGGGAACCAGGCAAGGGCTGGAAGCAGGGGAAAACAAGGAGATGCTAGCCCGACAAAGGCAGAAAGACTGCGGTTCCCTGGCTTATAGGTCACTGGACAGGGAGCTGTGAAATCTGATAGCACTATCATAATTTCCAAGAAACAGTTATTCCCAAGGAAGCGTATCCAAGCCGTTAAATATAAACTGTTGTTTAAGAAGCGCCAAGAACAGCCAGAAACAGTGGCAACTGTCTGTGGCTCCCCCCGCGGCCTGTCATTACCCACAGCTCCCGGAGCTGAAGGCTACATTCCGACAAGCTCCCTGTTTATCAAGGCATTAGCACTGACATCTGTGGACTTCTGCCGCAGGGAGGACTATGGGTTCTTCCCAAGGGAGGGCTCCAGATAGAGCCACCAGGGCACGTCTGTGGCTCCCTTCCCAACACTGCCTTTCTCCGACAATGGAGTGTGAGCCCCTGTGGTGACACATGTGTCTCTATGTGTACATTCCTGTGTGAGTGTGACTCTGAGTGTGACACTCTGTGTGTGCATGTGTATGTGCACGCGCGTGTGCGTGCGCAGGTACATGTGTGCCAATATGTATGCCTGAGCTGTACATGGCATGCCATAGCTCCTTCCTTCTGTCTAGTTCCCCCTTCATTTTCCTCCCCTTTTTCCCCTTCAGGACCTACCTTACACAAAGCTCTGGCCCCTTCTCTAGGGTGAGTTTCAATTCTGCTGACTTGCAACATGCTCCTTGGAGTTTCAGAAGCCAGGGTCCCAATCCTTTTCCGGTCAGGAAGCTCACCAATTGCCTATTTCTGAGGATCTGAGCCGTCTGGGTTTGGAAACCATCAACCCTATCGCCAGTCTCCTTCCGTTCTTGACTCTGCTCTCAGCATTGCAATTAGTGAACTCTCTTGACTTCTGCTGAGCATTTCGGGTCTGTTTTCAGCCACATCCCTCGCCTCCTCACCTGTAGGTACACACACCGGGTTCTTAATCTCCCTCCTTTCTCTCTGTACCTTCAGGACCCTGAGATCCACAGCTCGGGCTGTGACTTGTGGTCACTTTCCATTCGTGTAGAATCAAGGTTCTCCTCGCCTAGATGGCCCTCCATTTCTCTCACTATCCTTTCTGCCAGTGTTAAGAATCATTGGAATCCTTCATCGTCTACTACCAGTTCCCAGAAGTGCACCAGCTGATTCCTGTGCCAGCCCATGCCCTGACTCTCATTCTGACCCTCCTGCCATGCCACCCTAGGACTTTCTTGAGGACTTCAAAGAACAGTACCCTCACCCCAGCCTCTACCCTTACCAGGCTCTGGACATTTTGTTTGATTTGATGGTGGTGACTCTGAGGAACATGGGCATCACCTGTGATGTGAGAATTATCACCATCCCCAGGGCACAGAATTGAAGATCGAGGCACAGAAAAATCACTTGACTGAAGTAACATGGGGAACTCATCCTGGAGACAAGGTTGGACTCCAGGAAGGTTGGTTCTCCCCTATTCTGCCCTGCTGTCTTTTAAATGTATTACCAATACAGCATTTGTTTTCCAGGCCAGGGCATTTTGAATTCCTGTGTCAGGCCAGTGTAGGAGTATAATGACTGCACTCCAAATTTATGTCAAACCTCTCATCTGAGCATGCTTGAAACAGCTAGAGAGCACAACTTCTTCCTTGCCTTTTCCAGCTGTTCTGGAAAGAATTCTAGCCCTATCCCTGACTCCTGTCTGTGCCACGCTGCACCTCCTCACCTTGGCAGCCATGCTATGAGGTGGATGCCATCCCATAAGCAAATGCTCTCTCTGGTTCATCATCTGTGCCTCCAGGGCTGGAACTCTCTGGAGAGCCTGTATCTGCTAGCCTAGATGGCCAAACAGTTTGCATTTCCGGACTGAAGAAGCTGGCATTAGGGCTACCCTTGGGACGCAGCAAATTGTCCCTGGGCCCTCACTTTGATGCCTGCTTAATTTTGCAGAACGCTGTAGCCAGAATGTTCTGCATTGAAAATGGTTCCGCACAGTTACAGACTTAGACTCCACTAAGAAAAACCTGCCTCCTTTCTCTAACCCTGCAACACACAGGTTTTAAGGCCACACAACAGCCTCATGTGTATTATTCTTCCCATTGTGTGGCTAAGAATGCTGAAGCCCTGGGAGGTGCCTAATAAGTGATGATACAATTGAGGCACACAGCTGTGTTTCCTGACCTGGGGTGAATAGTCTGCCTTGTCTGTGTCACAAGGAATTGGCCTTGTCCATTTCCACCTCAGAACTGGCCATTTTCCATGTGCCGGGCACTGCGCCGAATACTGGAGGAGGCAGAAATTATGATAGAATTTCCATCCCAGAGAAAGAGTCAAGGTCAACGTGGTAAGAGCCAGGATGGTGTGAAGAATAGAAGACTTTGAAACCACGGAACACATAACTGAGATCTCTTAGTTGGAGAAGGGTCTGTGAAAGAATGTTCTGGAGCAGCGACAGTCAATAGCTTTTTTAACAAAATTTTAGTTTGTCCTCATCATGATCATCATTATTATGTTTTATTTATGTGTATGTATGGTGCATGTGGGCACTCATGCCAGGACACATGTGGAGGTCAAAGGACGTTGTGGAGTCTTTTCTTTCCACCATTATGTAGGTTCTGGGCGTAGACCTCAGATCATCAAACTTGCATACCACGTACTCTATCTACCGAGTCATCTGACTGCCCTTGCTTGCTTACCGAGGCACAGGCAGACCAATTAGTTGGAACAGTGATGTGGGTTCCAGAGATGACAGCCTAAGTTCTTCAGTCTACCTCACGCTGGATGAGACTGTGTTCATCTATGGGCTGGCTCTTTCTTGCTTCTTCTTCTCCTACAACGTATTTATTTTTTCATTTTATGTGCATTGGTGTTTAACTGCATGTATGCCTGTGTGAGGATGTTGGATTCCCTGGAACTGGAGTTACAGCTGGTTGTGAGCTGTCATGTGGGTGCTGGGAATCAAGCCTAGGTCCTCTGGAAGAGTAACCAGTGCTCTTAACCTCTAAGCCATCTCTCCAGCCCCCCCCCATTGCTTGTTATTCTGATGACAAGCTCCAGGTCAATAACATACCCACTTTACAGGTGAGAAAGCTGAAGCCCAATGGTTCAGAGGCTCAGACCTCTTGCTTGAATTCAAAGGAACTTTGAAGGGCCATATCCACTTGGGAGGTCACTGTGGGTTCCGCCAAGGCCATAGCTGTGACCATGTTACTATTCAGTTTCTCTCGTGTTTGATCTCCCATCACCTTAGCTTAAGAATTGACTTTGAGATTAAACCCCACTAGAATCCCCACCATGTTAGGTATCATTATCAGTGAACAATAAAAGCTCCAAAATGATTTGAATTTCCTGAAAACTGACTTCTTCCGTAAAAGTCTGTGCAACTGGAATACCAGGATGTGAGGATGGCTGACATCAGGGCTGTAAGGTGTAAGTGTAGGATGCTCAGCTTCCTTTGATCGCATCACTCTGTCCACATGACTCTCAGTCCCAAAGTTACCTCATGGTTCAAGATGGTTGCTTTAATTGCCAATCATAGCTTCTTTTTAGAAGGCAAGATGGCGGAAGATGTCAAGAAAGGCACATCCGGTCCCTTCCAGGACTCTTTGAAGCTGTTGTTTCTACTTATATTCTACTGCCCGGAACTGGTCATATGGCCAAACCCAGCTTCAAAGAGAGGCTGAAAGAGATCTTCTTTACTAGAGGAGAGGAATGTGTTCCTGGCTAAAAAGAAGGTTTCCATGACTAATGGAGAAACGAATGGACATTTGCTTTAACCAGTCAACTCTGAGTGTACGGCCCTGTGCTAAATAATCTTCACTGTCAGCTCAGCTATATTTAGTCACCTAGGAGGCAGAGACATGTTGTGGGCAGATCTGTGAAGGATTTCCAGATATTAACTGAGTGACAAAGACCCATGCTGGGGTTGGACATCATAAAACGGGGTGTGGGGAGGGGTATTCCCTTTCTCTGCTTCCTGGATGCCATTCCACCATGCCTTCCCTTCCATGATGGATTGATACCCTGAAACCATGAGCCAAATAAGCCCTTCTTCCCTTAAGTTGATTCTGCCAGGTAACTTCATAGCAATGAGAAAAAGAGTTAACATATAGCCCAAAGTTACCCAAGCAGTGTGGCCTTTCAGGGGTGACTAAGGTTACCTGTAGACTGGCTGGCATTGGGGTACTGCTACTTATCTGTGTAGACTGTCTCACGTCTCCGATCCCCCACTGAACTGGGAAAGGCCAGCCTGTCCTTGCTTCAAGTGCCTTCGGGCTTTTCTCTTTCCCAGGAACTCCTAAGAAAAGGATTACTTTTCCTGTTGGGACCTTTCCCTTTCTTTATGGTCCTGTGCTTCCCACACTCTCTCCCAGGGTAGAGGCATTCTTTGCTTACACACAAATAATTAACTGTTATTGTCTTCTAACACACACACACACGCACACGCATGCACGCACACACACACATGCACACGCACACACACACACACGTACGCACACGCGCACACACACGCACACACGCACACGCACACGCACACATTGAGAGAGAACCAGTGAGCACTGCCCTGACTGCAGGTAATGTGTTGTACAGCAGACGTGTGGGATAAGAACACTTTCCCACTCAGCGGTGCCCGAAACTAGAGGAAACTATAATGGTTTTATTCCTGCTCCATCTCCTTTGTCTATTTCCAGCCCTTTCTTCACACCTGGTGGGCGGGACACCACGATCCTTGACCATGAAGCTATGATAAGCGGCTCCCCTGCAAGTGCACCGATATTGTCAAGTTCACCCTCTGCCCCAGCCTTTTTGCTGAGGCAATGGAAATGGTGTTTGGGGAGTGCTGACAGCATAAACTGCACAAAAGAGACGAAGCAACTGAATACAGCCGAGAGGAGGACTCTGTGCTCCCTAAAACTCTGAAAGAAAAGCTTCTCCAACTGTGTGGCATACACGAATCATCTAGGGCGAAGGGTCACCCTGGGTGTGGCGTTGCAGCTTTAGACCCAAGGACCACACTTTGGGCAGTGAGGATTTACAGTCATTTTCACATTCACTCTTCCCTTTAATCCTCCCAGTGACCCTATTTTACAGAAGAGGGAATTGAAGATTGCAGATGCCAAGTAACTCGCGTGAGGTCCCTGGCCAGCCAGCCGGCGGCTTTCTGTTTAGTATGTAGAGCCTCATCTCCAAGCGAGCTAGAAAGAACATTTCCTCATGTGGGAGCTGGGGAAGATGGATCAGGCACAGAGGGTCAAAGGAAGCCTACGATGTGTCCTAGATGAGAGCCCAGAGGCCTTGTTTTTCAAGTACCACGAAGCCGAGACGTACAGAGGAAAGAAATGGTTTGGGGGAGCGTAAAACAGGATAGGATTAAAAAAGAGGGGTTGAATATATCATCTTCGAGGCCTGGCCGAGCTGGACTTTGTTACTAAGCCATGTGCCTGGAATATCTCAACCTGGGCAGCAGTTGTCTTTGGGAAAATGCACTTGCTGAGATCTGATCTTTGTGTGCTGCCTGCAAATGTCTTGATTCCAATTCACAAAGGAGGAGGGGCTCCTGAGGGTGAGCAAGCAATACAGCTGTCATTTGGAGAAGGGCATCCGGTCTCTGGGTAGATGGATGGGCGAGTGGTGGGGGATGACTTCTCTTGGTGGTGGAGTGTACACCCAGAGTCAGGCCCTAGATAAAGTGATGTGAGGATGAAGCCTCGCATGGAGCAATGAGATCATTGTGCAATAGTTGTTAATTATATTAATAAATCAAAGGCTCTTGAAATATGATGGGAGAGTTTGATGTCAAGTGTCTCCCCGCCATGGGTCAGCAACATCTGCTGAGAGCCACCATAGTCAGGAGCCTTGGGGATGCTGTAAGTTGTTACAGTGCCTAGAATCTATCAGGGAGACTCAGAGTGCATGAAGAGGCTCTTAATGAACAGGCTACCACAGGGGGCTGCAAGGGGTCCAATAGACCTTGAAGAGGTTCAATCCTCTTCAAGAGTCCCTGGCTGAGACCAACAGGACGTTCCATCTAAACAGTCTTTGCAGATGGAGGAGGGAAACAGATGCAGGGGGAGGACTGGATGGGTAAAGATTTGATTAAGGAAATACCCACGGGAGCCGAAAGACTGCATCTCACCTGAGTGAAGGAGACAGGGCACAGAGGGTAGCAGGTGGCAGCATCGCAGAGTGTCTCGCTTTCTACAGAAGGTTCAGCAAGTCTTAGAGACTGGGCTCAAACCAAAGCTGCCTGTTAGAAGGCTCTCGTTCCTTTAGGCAGACCTGCCTTTGCACGCGGGCACACCCCAGTATAAATGGGGAAATTCAGTGGGAGCTACATAGTCTTGGCTGAAGAGTCCTGATAGATGTCAGAGCTGCAACTGGAGCCATGGGAGTTCACTGTCTTATGCCCCCTAGAGTCAGAGGTCCGGGAGGCAGCTTCTGGCAGATGCTGGAATTCCCTGTGCAATTACTTCCCAGTAAGTTGCCTTATGGAAGAGAAATAGACATAGAACTTTCGTGGGACAAGGATTCAAGCCAATTGCAGTGCCTAGCCTGTGGTTGTCACTCTATAAATACATGTTAAATGACGAAAAGGCAAATCAAACCGAACCCTGGAAAATGAATCCAGTGCTAGAATACTTGTTTTCGTTTTGCTAAATGTACTCCTCCAAATGAGATTGATTCATCTCTTTCCTAAATACTCCCCTATTGTGGTATTAATCTATTTTGGCAGTGGACCTCCAGGACCTCACAATGCCAGCTGTGAATGTCTTGCATGGTGAGTGGCCTGGTGCCCTGGCCCGCTGGGCTCTTGAGGTCTTTCCAGCTGTGTGTGGACAGCAGGGTTTTGCTGGGTTAGCTCACTCAGAGACAGCCTTGGTCCAGCAGAGCCACCTTGGGGTCAGATTTGTCACGCGAACGGAATCTGAGTAGAGGTTCACTTTGCTTCTGGAAGGCATGGCTGTGTGTGTCTTTCATCACTGTGGCTCCCTCCTGTCCCTGCGCCTCTGTCTGACATGCACTGTATTTGTCCCCTTGGAGCAAGCCTGCAGCAGACTCAACAGGCAGCTGAGGGATGGGGCTGGCAGAAGCCACAAACATTGAGCATTTGGGCTTATGAGAGGGGCAGAAGGAGGAGCAACCCACAGGACTGGCCTCCGAGGCCTTCCAGGACGGATGGGGTCAGGCCTCCAGGGATATTCCCTGCTTTACTTCTCCGGGGCCTGCAGAGCCATCCCTGATGTGTGTTTTCTTCTGACAATGCAGGCAGATGCTCCACATCCATCTTCCCCACACAGGCTTCTGCCTGGAGAGGAAGATAAAGCAGCTTGTTCCTCCCGCACTAATGCATTACTGCAGTGTGGCCTGTGGCAAACAAGGACCAATTATTGAGTGTGGGTGTGGGTGTGAACGTGTGTGTGCCCACGTGAGAATTAGGAAGCAGAGCTAAGGCTGCGGAGAGGTAATGAAAGAAGGGTAAATATCTTATCTGACAGTTAGACCATGGATAACATTTTAAACAGGACGTGCTAAAGTCAGAAGCCTTGAATCCCAAGACAACAGTAGGAATCAGTGGTGGGTAGCACTTCCGGAGCACTTGTACCCAACAGGTTCTGCTATAAGCTCTTTACATATATGAATTCATTTAATCCTAACGTTGTCTCATGGAGAAAGTCCTCCTGCCGTCGCCATTTTAGAGATAGGCAAAACAAGGGCACGGCAAAGCCCAGTAACCTGCTTCGGGTAGCACACTGTCAGCTCAGTTCCAACACGCCCCACTGCATCCCGTAGGTTCTGCGGTCCCCTTGCTGCTCTGCAGCATGCTCTCAGCTTGAGTGAGAAGAAAAAAGTCCAAGTCTATCCTATGTAGAAGTGAAAGCTTGAAAACTCTCTCCACCATACTGCTTAGACCAAGGAGAGACTTAGTCCCTATGTCTGAAAGCAAAAGAAAAGATCCGCACCCCTCGTTGTCAGCTACCCAAACTCCATGCATTGGTGGAGGGCACCGTTTTAGGCACCAGGAAGGTTTGGAAATGTTGGAATAGATGATGCATGAGAATTGCTTTGGGGGACAAATTTTGCCTCTGTACTACACGCTTGTTCTTTACTTCCTAGGAGTCAAGTGGCAAACAATTGTAGTCATGTGTGCTCTCCAGTGCGGGACTGTGAATGAACCCATGCAGGGCCTGGGAGCTGCAGAAGCTTAGACACCTCTCTCTGATCCCCGGACACCGTGCAATGAGAATTGATACTCAACACGCTGTGCTCTGCAATGCTGCAAAAGCCTTTTGATGATTAAAGAAAGATTGGATTGTTGCGCCTTGTTTTGGCATTACCGTATGTCTTATTGTATTTTTTACTGTATTAAGACTCATTAACCTTTGAAAACTGGTTTTGTGGACATGAAAGCTGTTCTGGTTCCCTGTTGTTGTGTGACAAATCACCCCACAGTTTAGCGGTCTGAAACAAAACCAGGCATTGTATTATCTCCCGCCGTTTTCTGTGTGTCCGAAATTGTATGAGCTCTGCGGGGTCCCGGAGAGCAGCTGGTTGGAAGGGAGCTGGGGCTGGGGTACCTAGAGAGGGACATTGGCTGGCCATTTCTCGCAGGCCCTCCATGTACTCTTTTCACGTCAGCTCTTTTGGTTTTTTCACAACTTGGGGGCCTTGTGTCGCGAGACATAGCCCATGGGAGCTCCAGTTCTGAGAAGTCCAGAAACTAATTGTCAATATGGGGTCACTTTTGCCACAGTTAGACTTCAGGAAGGGGAACCCAGACTTCACTTCCCCATTAATAGTGTCAAAGCCACCTCACAGGGAAGGGTCGTGGGCTCTAAGACATTTTCTGGGAAACCAGAGTATGAGAGGGAACCCTGATAGGTACACCTGGGACACTTAGCCATTGAGGATGAATGCGCTGATAGCACCAGTTGGAGGGCTCAGTGGAGACTTTCTTGCAGGAGAAATCCTGGGACGTTAAAGCCGAAGGAAGATGGTGAGGGGTGTGGGCTGACTAGAGTAAGGGGGATGGGGCGACAGAGCAGCCAGCGCAGAAGTAATTGTTCAGGAGAAACAGCAAAGCCAGTGACTCAGGCCTCCATTTCCAGAGGAGAGGAGCAGCGACTTGCAGTGGGAATGAGGCTGGAGGGGGAGGACAACATGGTTCAGGGCATCATGGTCTGGGGAAGCCTCTGGTTCAGATTTGGAGATAAAAGAGGGCTGAGGGTAGGAAGCTGAGTCTAGTGCAGCAAGTTAGTGTTGAGGGTGGCTACTTCTCTTGCAAAAAGCCCTGGGAAGAGTTTTGTAAAGCGGGAGGCCTCCGACCTCCCAGGCATTGTTGTTCAGTTTTAATGTTGTCCAGCTGCCCCACCTCCACCCCACCCTGTTGCCTGCACCTCAGACAAATGGGAAAAGTTCCTCTCCTAAGGGGTGTGGACAAGGACTCCAGGAATGTAGTAGGTACAGGGCTGTGTCCCAAAGCCCTGCCTGGGAGCACATGGCCCAGAGCCAGGCCTACATGAGAAATTGATTACGTGGCCAACTCGACCGCTTAAGGCCTCGGCAAGCAGAGAGCAGCATCCATAAAGTGCCGCCCCCCACGCTGGGCGCCTCAGCGGCCTCTGTTTGAAGGTAAATCCATCCATAAGCCTGCCGTCACTCCGGGCTTAATGTACATGATTTCTGGCATTTACAGCAGCGCAGCTCCAAACGCTGGAAGAAACTCCAGCAGAATAATTTGCCGGGGGAGGTGAGCGGAGTAGCAATTGCTCACGGCACATCTGAACAGCTTCGGCTCCGGGGTGGGGGTGGGGAACAAGTTCCCTGACAATGCTACCCCACTGGCCCCTCTCTGGTAGTAACCCTGCTGCTAAGGAGGCCTGTTCTGCTATGCGGAGAGGGCTTTGTTGGCTTTGCTTGATAGAAGGGTGTAAGCCCCTGCTTGGCTCTGGAAACAGAAGCATGGGATAGTGGGCCAGGGAGGGCCTGGTTTAAACCTGCAGCGTTTTGTGGTGTAATGCAGCTGGGCACAGGGCTGGACTTGGCCTCCAGAGCCCTGAAGGTTTTGTTAGACCCAGGCCAAGCCCTCTGTCTGGACAGGCTGAAGGTCTGCCACTGTTCTTACATTGGGGGCTTCCTGTTCCTTTAAAAGCATTCTCTGGCATCTCTTGGACTGTGTGACTTTCTCTCCACCACCCTCAGTCTACCCCACATTTTTCCTGTTGTTGACGCTGCTTCTGTTTCTCAAGACTGTCTCTCTTCCAGTCTCTGCATCTCCTTCACTCTCTCTGGATCTGGCTCCCCACTCATTCTGTCTCCCTCCCTCCCTCCCTCCCACTTGCCTTTCTCTCAGTCTCTCTCTCTTTCCAGGACCCTGTTAATATCCAATCTGCGAAGGCTCTCCATTGGCATTCTTATTCCAACCTGGCCCTGTCTGTTGAAGTGTTTTCCCTTTCCTGGCCCAGCAGCACCTTGGGCTCCTCTCCACCTCCCTCCCGAGCCCTGAAGGTGTTCGCAGCCAGGTAGTTAGAAGTCCAGAGGGCAGTTAGTCCAGGCAGCCTCTCCTCACAGCCCCACGGTCTATTTTTACAGAGACTTCCTCTCTGGTCTGCTGGCTCGCGGCTCGGTTCTCTGTTCAGGTTGGAGACTTACATATGCACACTCCCCAGAAGCCAAGCCTCCAGGGGCTGCTCTGTTGCAGCCCATTTCCCTGCTGCAGGGATTGTATCCTTTCCTTCTGCCTCCCTTAATGATCCGACTCGAGAGTGCTCAGCAGCTGCCTGATACTGGATTCAGATGGTGCAAAACTCTTGTTTTTTTGAAATGGACTGTGAGGGAGGCTTCCCAAGCAAACCCCGAGATGAAGGTTCACATATGGGGAGTTGTTGAAGGAGGTGTTTCCTAGTGCCCGGTCCCGGAGTAGAGGAAACTAGGGAGGAAGGGAGGAAGTCCAGCAGCCCTGCCGTCTCAGGCAGGGGCTTGGAGTGGAGTATTAGAAGTTCCATCATGCCCCTGAGCTATCCAACCCAAGGTGAAAGATCACAGGCCAGTCTTTTTTTTTTTTTAATAGCTGTGGGGTCCCAAGGAAGGGACAGAAAGTCCTGGATGTGGTCAGTTCCTCAGACATGCAGATGTAAAGGTTCTGGGTGGCAGTCCTAGGAAGACAGGCTACGAGTTCATTCCACCAGATAACTGGTCCCTACCTTTTCAAAATCTCCTCCACATATGCATGCTATAGTGGACAGGCGTATCCAAGAGTGTTGTTACAAAGGGAAGTCTTCCAGGAGGAAAAGAAATCTATGTCCACCACCTTCAAACAAAAATGACTGGTCTTTGGGACTTCTGGAGCAGGAGCTAGTGAGAGAGTTCCCTGGTGGAGACAGCCATGGTTAGGCACGTTAATTTCCAACAATGGCTTACCTGAGAGTCAGGGGTTTTGAGGAATTCCTTGCATAGCTTCTGTAGGTGATGGTAATGTGGGAGAACCCTTCTTTTGTGGCTAACTGGTTTCATTTGGTGGAGTTTGGCATTAGTGACTCCATTTTGTTACTGCTAATGCTCCATGACATCAATGCCACCCTATCCAATTGTAAGCCTAACTACCCAACCCCAGTCCCCATGAATGCTTATAACAATTATAATGCATTCATATAGAATTTACATATATGTCAGACATGAATCTATGTATGCTTCATAACTCATCAAATCCTTACAGTCCTATGAAGAAGTTGCTGTGGTTGTCTCTATTTTACAGACATAGAAGACACTCTAAGTAGGTAAGATCACTTCCTGTGTGAATGTGAGTTTGGATCCCAGCACCCACACAAAGTCACGCACAGCTGTGCACATCTTAACACTGTGGGGTAAAGACAAACTAGGGCCACTTACTGGCTGCCGGGCTAGTTACTGGCTCAGTTAGAGAGCCTATCTTAATTGAGTAAGGTGGAGAGGATTAGAGCAGGATTCCAGCCCTGCCTCCCTATGCATATATACTTGTGTAGAATAAGTGTGTATGCTCAGCATCCTCTTTTTCCTCTTCTTCCTCCTCTTCTCACCAATCTCATCACATGGACCATCAGGGTCTCATCTAAACTTAATTGCTACCCAAAGACTTCAATTCTTAATATCATCCTGTGGTTTAGACTTTAGTGTAGATATTCGGGACCCATAGATACTCAGTCCACAACACATCCATCTGGGCTGCAAGGGCTGTGGGTACTTCAAGGGTGCAGTCAGGGGTTCTTTGGGACATAGGACACCTGGATTCTATGATGCCTTTTTCTCTCCTCTTACCCCTCCAAAATGAAGCTCAGAAACAATCTGCAAACTTTAGACAATCTACAAAGAGGGTGGCCAATGTCCTGATGAGATGTTCCGTGTCTCACGGGCAACCCCCATTGCCACAGTGGCCAGAGCCCTAAGTAACATGGGCATAGGAAGGAAGACGGGACTGAATCTCAGACGTTGTGTGTTCATGAATGGAAATGATGGGAAACAATGAAAAGAAAAGCAAAACAAAGCAAAATAAAAGACATAAGTTACACAATCAGGGGTCCCTCTATTGATGGCATGGTACTTGTCCCGAACGGCTTCTGTGGGACCCTGAAGATCTGAGGGTCATCTTGAATCTTATATTCCATAGCAGCCTGGGATGATTATGAAGGTCAAACACATCCCAGAGTGGAGGAGAGGGTGGGAGAGAAGAGGCACATCCTGGGGACAGAGCCACCTAGCTCTCCAAGGCACCCCAGGCCTAGATCAGCAACCAGGATGACATAACGAAAGAGGTAAAGCTCAACCTGGAGGCCAGGGAACAGGTTCCTCCAGCAACTCTGGCCATCAGGCCCTGCTTTCTGTGCCAGTGCAACTCATTGGCCATTTCTGTGTAGGCCTGCTGCTAGCTGCCCTCCCCAGTGCTGAATCCCAGCCTCGGGGTTTTTTGTACAACAGCTCTCTCTCTCTCTCTCTCTCTCTCTCTCTCTCTCTCTCTCTCTCTCTCTCTCTCTCTCTCGATTTCCACAGTTTTTTTTCTGCTGGCCTGAAGCAACAGAGCCTGAGGATTGCTGTTCCCTTCAGCTTGCAGAAGGCCAATAGCTGCTGGCTGAGTGTGGGGTCAGTGCATACTCCAACAGTCCTGCTCCTGGTGGCTATGCTACTTTGGTTTGACATCCTCCGTCCCCAGAGTTACCCACTACAGAACAGTTATTGTCAGACTCTTGTTCAGCCTCATTTTCCCCTCAGGTCCCAGCCCCATTTCTTTTTTGTCCTATTGGGCATTGGTAAATGTATTTATCAGTGGTGTGGTGCATGCCTGTAATACCAATACTCAAGAGTCAGAGACAGGGGAATTGCTGCAAGTTCAAAGCTGGCCTAAGCTATAATAATGAGTTTGGAGGCAGTCAAGGCTGCATGGCAAGACTCTGTTCTTCTTCCAACAGGCCATTTACTAAGAATCCTTGTTTCAGAGCCTTTGGCTATGGACTCAGACCAATAGCAGTTTTGTATCCTGAGCCCCTTAAGAATCAATTAGCTCCTCGTGTTTTCCGAACAGGCAGGTCCAGCACCAACGAGGAAAGAGATCCAGAGCAAGCACATCCTGTCATCCAGACTTACACATGTGTTGTTTCACATGTGTCAGACGTTAACAATGCATTGCAGGCCCCCTGTTTCCACATTGCAGGCACCCCATTTCCACATGTACACACATTCCTCTCTCCACAGTCCTAAAGAGGGTTCCCTGGCTCTCTGAGAGCTCAGCATTTCCCCAGACAAACACTACACATCGAATACATTACGTTCAGAAGTGCCGTGATGGAAAGGCATTTGCACAGGTAACTTACAGCGAGCTTTTACAATGTCTATTCAAGACACCCCTAGAAGGCTCCTCAAGACCTCTAGGCATTGCCCTCCACCTGAAGTCACTTTGGATTCCAGCAACTATAAAAGTGATAAAGACCTTTATGATGAAGGAGTGAAACCACCGCAAAGCAGCAGTGAGCTTACAGACCACGCAGAAATGAGGAAAAGTATCTATAATGGCAAAGCTGTACCCTGGAGTGGGACTAATCATCTCTGGAGAACTAGCGTACTCCCTCAAGCTGTAAGGACGTCTTCTGAGCACCTTGTAGAGCCCAAAGTGAGAAAGTGACCAGTCAGCCCACACTTCGACTGGGACTGTCTGATCTTGTGCGCCTTTTGTTCTCCTGCCCCATTTCTTTATTTTGCATATGTTAGTGCTTCAAAGACAGACTTGGCTACACAAGACTCCTTCCCTCTTTTCTCATTTTTTAAAAACAGGCTGAGAATTAAACTTGTTCATGCCTCAGACATGCTAAGCAAGTATGCTATCACTGAACTGTATTCCTTGCACAAGTGTGCTTCCCAATATGGCTACGTTGATCAAATCTTTCTGCTTTTCACCTTCTCTTTCTTCCTTTCTTCCTTTCTTCTTCTTCTTCTTCTTCTTCTTCTTCTTCTTCTTCTTCTTCTTCTTCTTCTTCTTCTTCTTCTTCTTCTTCTTCTTCTTCTCCTTCTCCTCTTCCTCCTCCTCCTCCTCCTCCTCCTCCTCCTCCTCCTCCTTCTCTTCCTCCTCCTTCTTCTTCTTCTTGAAATGAAGTCTCAATATTCTGCTCTTGTTGGTCTGGAACTTGCTATGTGGACCAGGCTGGCCTCATGCTCCCAGAGATCTGCCTGCCTCAGTGTCCTAAGTACTGAGATTAAAAGTATGTTCTTCTAAACTCTGCTTGATCTCTCTCTTATTGAGACAGGGTCCTATGCAACCCAGGCTGGCACCAAAGTTGCTCTGAAGCCAAGGGTGACCTTAAACTTCTGATTCTTCTGTCTCCATCTCCCAAGGGCTAGGGTTACAGGCACACACCACCATACCTGATGTATGTCATACTGGGGATTGAATCCAGGGCTGCGTGAATTTCTGGCAAGCACTATGCCCAGAGAGCTACATCTCCAGCCTTTACCTGGGATTCTTGTTCTTAGTTAGGGTTCTATTGCTATGATGAACCATGACCTAAAGCAGCTTTGAGAGGACAGGATTTGTTTAGCTTATACTCCACTTCCATACCACACTGCTTGTCCTGGAAGGAAGTCAGGATGAAAGTCAAACAGGACAGAAATTTGGAGGCAGGAGCTGATGCAGAATCCTTGGAGGGTGCTGCTCACTGGCTTGTTCCTCAGGACTTGCTCGGCCTGTTTTCTTAGAGAACCCAGGACTCCTCCTCCAGGGATAGCACTATCCACACTGGGCTGGGGCCTCTCCCATCAATCACTAAGAAAATACCCAACAGCGACATCTTATGGAAGCATTTCCTCAATTGAGGTTCCATCCTTTCAGATGACTCTAGCTTGTGTCAAGTTGACATAAAACTTTCCACCATACTCACTAAAAATTATTTTTAATTAATTTGTTATTATTACTTATCATTTTAAATGCTCTCCTGACAGTTTCATACATTCATATAATGAATTTTAGTCATTTTGCCTTTCCATCTATTCTCACCCCCTCCCACTGGGAAGCTTCATTTTAACCAGTCCCCTGCTACTCTCATGTCTTGTTTCTGTGTATGGCCCACTGAGTTGAATTACAATTCCTTGCCAATCATGGATGGGAGGTTATTTACAGCAGCAAGGGCAACTTCTTAGCGGCTATACCACCGAAGAAAGCCACACTGCCTCCCCTAGCAGCTGTTAGCTGCCAATGGTCCCTCAGGGAGCTATGGAGTCTCACCTCACGGGTCACCCTCTCATCCAGGATGAAATGTTGATGGACCCAATCTTGAGCATGTGTAGTAATAAGGAACGGCGGGCTGCATTCCCACCTGGATCCCGGCTAGTTTACCCCGAAATAATTACACGGAAACTGTATTGTTTTAAACACTGCCTGGCCCATTACCTCCAGCCTTTTATTGGCTAACTCTCACATACTGATTCAACCCATTTCTAATAATCTGTATCTCACCATGAGGTCGTGGCTTACCAGGAAAGATTCAGCATGTCTGACCCTGCAGCTTCATGGCGGGCAGCTCTCTGACTCTGCTTCTTTCTCCCAGCATTCTGCTCTGTCTACTCCGCCTATCTAAGCTGCTGTCCTATCAAAGGCCAAGGCAGTCTCTTTATTAACCAATGAAAGTAACAGAAATACAGAAGACCCACCTACATCAGGCATGTCCTGTGCAGATAGCCACAGCTCCAGTGAGTTCCTTAGTATAACGGCTCTGTGCACGAAATAGCTTTTTTTGCTGCGCCTCTTCCCATCATCTGGCTCTTTTATCTACGAGCCTCGCTTGGACGGGCTGATTCTGCTGTCCCATTAAAGTTCAAGCTCTCCATCATCATTTATTCTCAGCACTTCTGCTAGTTCGAGGTGTCTGCGTTACCACCACCTGCAGCAGCAAGCAGCATCTCTGCTGAAGGCCGAGCATAGAAGTCGTCTGTGGATACAAACCTGAGTATTTAGAAGGCGGTTTCACAACATGACCATTTGGCAAACAACAGTAGGAGATTCCTTCACTATGGTCTTAGAACTTCCCCAGGCATTGGCTCTTGACAGGTTTGTAGAACTAGTGTGAATTCCCTCCCATGGAGCCCGGCCTCAAATCCAACCACAAATTGATCAGTTATCTCTATAATGGCCTTGCCACTGTTGCACTAGCAGGGATACTTTATTGTAGCTCACAGGATTCATACACAATTGGATGAAACTGTTGATTTAGCAGCCTGAATAGCACCTTCTGGCACTATGAAGGTTAGGTGTAGGGATAATGCCTCTAGTTCAACTCCAATTTGATGACTCTATGCTCCAGGGTCCAACTTTGTGGTACCTTCAGCAATAGGGTCTTCTTGTCAAGTACTGGTGGACAAGCGAGAACAATTGCAACGGACTATATTGCTTGGTGTGGTGGGGGTGGGGGGCTCCAGGGACTCTCTGGCCATTAGCACTTAGAGAAATATCCTACACCTAGCCAGCAACGCTTAGAGACATATCTCCACACATTTAATAACTTAGGGTCTCTGAGAGAACCATTATCCATCTATATAGGCTACCTCTGTTCAAAATCAAATTCTTTTCAAGACAGTTTCTCTGTGTAGGCCCGCTATCCTTAAAGTTGATCTGTAGACCAGGCTGGCCTCAAACTCAGAGATCTACCTGCTTCTACCTCCTGAATGTTGTGATTGAGGAAGTATACCACCACCACTGGCTTCCTCCCAGTCTTTCTCCTAGTTATTATCAGTACCTTTCCCTACTCACCTTTGGCTCAGGGCTGTGTTCTAGCTGCCTTGTGAGGATCATATTACCCCGTAGCCCCCCAGGTCCTCTGGTTCTCATTTGGGTGTGCCCAAAGAGAAGCACCCACAGAGGTTCAGAAGGAGGGAAGCGGATGAGATTGGGTATCTGACCCATCTCAAATCTCTTTCTAACTTGAACATTGGCAGCGGTTGCATAACAGACGTGGCAGAAAGGGGGATATTCTAAAGAGCCCCTCGTGTGTCTCAACCTGATGATTAGACTATTGAAACAGTGGACCCCAAAGAAATGGGAATTTCCCTGGGAACCTCATGCTGGGAGAGGGAAAAGGCGCCACAGGGAGGAGGAACTTGTCTCCCAGAAAGAGATTTCACACAGGCCTAACAGCTTGTCAGACCCTCTTACAGGGCCAAGCTGAAACCCAGACAGTGAATGATGGGTCAGTGGTGGGTGGGGCCACACCTTGGCCGGGACTGCTTAGATGTGCAAATCCTTGGCCCCCTGTTTAAACTTTGATCTCACTTAAGAACCCCAAAGACTGACTTGGGGGGTTTCCCTGCTGGATCTCTTTGTCCCTCTTCTGAATGTGACCACACCGAATAAATCTTTTATTGCTTTCCACTTTTAATTTGGTTCCTTTAATCAGCTTAGTGAAGACAGGTGGCCAGATCTGATTTTGGGCACAGGCTGTGACCCCCAAAGTTCCATACCAGTGGTAGCATTTCTGTATGTAGGGTCGCAGCTCCTGTCTGGTAGCTGGTTTCTCATTATTGCCTTGCTGAATGGTGGCAAAGCCGTTGGCTCCCAGCTCTGGTTCACGGCGGAGCTTGTTAAAAGCCTCTGGATGCTTCACTGCTCTCCTGCTTTCCTCCGCGCCGCCCCCACCTTCGTAAACAGCCTGTCCTTAGAGCCACTTCAGTTAAATTTTCAGAGGATGTGAATGGCCCCTGCTGGGTCCCAGACATGTGCAATTTAATTTTCTTGACTTAGCTCATCATGCAAGTTCGGCAAAAGATTTTTGAGGCTTAATTTTTCATCCATCTTAATAGCTTTCCTTTCCGGCTTTGTCTTACCTGGAAACTTGCTGAACAAACTTTTCTTACTGCCTAAAAGCCAGCCAAGTACACACTGCACCCTGCTGCTCACCAGGGGAGGGGCCTGAAAAGCCCACACTCTAAGCTGGGATTACATTGCCTGAAGGAGTCTGATGTCTGCCTTCTCCACTCAGGAATTATTGGGGAAGGCAAGCTAAGAGAAGCATTCACCTGCAGGGAAGGTGGGGGGGGGCTGTGCACTGAGTACAGGAAGACAGAGGAGTCACAGATATAACCTGACCCATTGTGCGTCTGCATCTGGGTCACTGCAAAGCAAAAATGCTGCTTAGGCCAGGCTGAGAGGTGGAGACTAGCTTGTCACTACAGAGTTCCCTGAAGACCTGCGTCGGTGGAGATGGATACTTGGAGAAGCCACTACTAATGCTCACTGATAGCTACCTGGCTGGATCTCATTGACTAGCCTTCCCTCGCTCGCACTTTACTGAATCCGAGACAGTGTGGAATGCTGGGGGAGGTAATAGTAGCATGCAGTTTCTAGAAACCTTGGTGGGCATCAGTTGAAGATGGCAACATTGCAGGATGAAAAGACCCTTGTGTAGAGACGACCATATGAACACCCAGGCCCCTGCTGCTGCTGGCATTTCATGAGGATGTAAGCAAGAAACGTCACTGTTTAGGACACTAGATGTTGGGATTAGACTAGTTAGTCTATTTCATGAGGATGTAAGCAAGAAACTTCACTGTTTAGGACACTAGATGTTGGTATCAATAGTTAGGCATTTCATGAGGATGTAAGCAAGAAACTTCACTGTTTAGGACACTAGATGTTGGGATTAGAATAGTTAGTCTACCCTGAATAATGTAAGTGGTACTGGAAGTAGGGATCAAACCCACATAAGCATACAGTTAGTCAACCAGCTAGGACTCGGCTGGTACTAGCTAGCCCATTTTGATGTTTTCTTTAAAGATAAGCTGTGAGCTTTTGAAAAAGGCGTGCTTAGATCAAGAATACATATTTTCTCTCATCTCCACCAGGCAACTCACTCTGATTTATCAGCTAAAAAGATGTAAAATTTGGTTGGCCTGGTTTGTATGCAGTGATTCCATAATTATCTTCACTGATCCTTCCTCATTCCTTTCCTTCTCCACTTTTCTTCCTTTGTTTGTTTATTCCCTCCCCTTTCTCCCTCCCTCCTTCTCTCCCTCCCTCCTTCCCTCTCTCCTTCCCTCCTTCCTTCCTTCCTTCTTTCTTTTCTCTCTCCACTCTTTTTTCTACCTCCCCCAGGAGTTTGGCATGTCTCTCTAATAGTCAATTTAAATTTCTTTGTAGAAAACATCCCCAACTTTATGGTTCTATAATTCTTTTTAAAAAGAACTCTGCTTTTCTCCTGTTTTTTTTCTTTTCAGAAAACAAGACATTTATTCTCTTTTAGTAAATTTGGCTTCCACAAATGTAGAATAATATGTACTTCTCTACCACTTCACAGAAAATGCCAGAACTTTATGACAATTTAGCTCCACTCACTCCCTCCTACCACAATAACTTACACTCACCCAGCTATGTGTGTGCCCATGTTCTCAACACTGTACTTACTGGGACAATGACTGCTCACCCTAGTCTGCTAATTTATCAGCCCAATTCTGGGACTGGGGCAGGGGTGGCTCAGCTAGTACAGTGTTTGCCTTAAAAGCATGACAACCTGAATTCCATCCTGCAAACCCATGGAAAATTATCAGTTGTGGTGGCCTGCCTTTGTATTCCCAGCCATAGGGAGGTCGAGACAGTCAACACCCCGAGGCTCAACGTGGTGAACTCCAGATCCTCTAAGAGATCCTGTTTCAAAGGAGGTAGATTGTGTTCTGGGGAATGATACCCGAGATTGTCTCTGCTCGCCCCTGCCACATACACATGTGCACATAGAAAATTAAAGTATTCTACTTATTCTGGAGCGGAAAAAGTGACGCACAGGAGGCCTTCCATCAAGAGTGTGTGGGAAACATAGCTAGGGTTCTAAGCCAGCTCTCTGCCGTCGGAGGCCACCTATGGCGGTGTCAGCTGCTGCCGCCAGCTAGTCTGTATTTGCTTGGTTCTGCCTGCGCTCTGCCTCCTTTCTCACATAATCATCTGTACTACGCCCTCCCCAGCAGCATCCAGGTGAATGCAGACAAGGTTCTGCAAGTCAGCAAGATTTCCTGACTACTCAGGGACTAGGAAGTCCAGGCCACTGGGCAGTTTATGCCAAGTACACCACACCCAGAGGGATGAATGGGGTGGGACGATATCCATGACTTTCTTGCCTCTACTCAGCCCTGACATCTATGGAGCCTGACAAAGCCACCTTCTTGGACACCCACTCAGATGCTACCTGGTAACTTCCCTTGGAACACTTGGGGGGCAAAGGAGAGGCAACACGCCTGCAATGTAATTAACACTATAACAACTTGTTTCCCCCTTGGAGAATTACACCATTAGCTGCTTCAATTGTGCATGAAATATAAATTACATTACTCGGAGGCATCATGTCGGAGCAGACGCGATGCTAAGTGACGAGCCTCTCCAGGGTGCATCCCACTCCCCAGCTAGCAGGTCAGAAGAAACACGGACCCCGAGGCTGAGTGCCAGCCCATCAGCCTGTCATCTCCTTGGCTGTTCCAGCCTAGAGAACCCACGATGGAGAATCATTCCTGGGCCCTCTTGAGCATCCCAGCGTTTTTCTCACTCATTCACTGACTTGTAATTTCAGACTTTCTTTTTCTGTTCCCGGTTCTCACACCCAAGCAGAAAACAGAAGGGATTTTCTCGCTTGCTGGTGTGTGCATGTGTATGCATGCTTCCTTGGATCCTCGTGTGCATGTCTGCGTCGGTACCTCTTATGTTTCTTAATTTTAAAATGGTTTCTCGTTATTGTGTGTGCACGATGTAAGTGTGGGCGTGTGTGTGCCCCAGCGTGTGTGTGGAGGTGAGAGGATAAGTCTGCAAAGTCCGTTCTCTTCTCCGTCTTTATCACAGTCCTTGAGATGGAACTCGGGTATCAGCTTGCAGGGCATGCTCTTTACCTTCTGAGTCATCTCTGCTGCTCACGGATGCACATTTTAACAGGTTGTGGGAGGGAATCAGTCCAGAGGAATAAATACTTGTCAGAGCAGTAGAAAGAAGGTGGGCAGATCCACCTGAGAATGGATGGAAGTAGGGTTTCACCATTGGGTCTAAAGGACTCCCTGCTGGTCATTCTTTGGATCTTTAGAAAACACTGCCGATCCCCTCCCCCGACACCTGAACCCTCTCACCAGGCCCACACAACCCCCCAATTTCCACATCAGCTCTCTGGGCATGGCCCCTAGCCAGCTTGACAGTCATGCTGAGAATGAGCAGTGTTGGGTTGGGAAGGGCTGAGAAACAAGGTAAGATGTCTACTTTGAGTACAGTGAAGGGACTCTCCAAAA
The DNA here is from genome assembly GCF_982192425.1 of Myodes glareolus. Lineage (NCBI taxonomy): Eukaryota > Metazoa > Chordata > Mammalia > Rodentia > Cricetidae > Myodes > Myodes glareolus. The sequence goes on along the minus strand of NC_142053.1, from coordinate 135,147,390 downwards.
TCTGGTGTTCTGAGGAGATGCCATTGCCTTCTCAGAGGCATGGGCTAATTTGTGTCTATTTCCATGTTGAGAGAGGAAAGACAATCAACTCTGACCACCAATGTGACTTTTGTGAAGCTGCTAACCTTCAATCTAGAGCTTCATTGAGCCCCTCTTCTCAAATCCTGGTGCCTGGTCCCATGGCAATCCTGGAGGAGACTGCCCTTGGGTGCTGTTAGCAGCTGCTAGCAAGGCTCTGAGCCAGCTTCTCTCGCCAGAGCCCATGTTAACGGGCAGGCAGGAAGTTTGGAAAGCAAGCCTGAAGCTGCAGGAGAAATTTGGGAAAATATCGTGCAATTACCCTAATGACAGCTGTACAAATCACACAACCGCTCCTCAAATCCCCTGCCTGCAAGCAGAGCCAAAACCCACATATGGATTCAAGGAGACCTGCAGAGGGCCGCAGAGTGGGGGAGGGAGAGCCAAAAGACTCCAGGGGCTCTACTTCTGCTGGGAAGGAGGGGTGTCCTCCCCCAAAGCCCTCCCCAGCTCTGTCCTATTCAGACCAGGCACTTCCTATGGAAGTTCTTCCATCTGTCTGTCATTTTTCTTCCTAGCCCCTCCCTCCCTCTCTCTCGTAGCCACTCCCAGTCCCAGAGACACTGAACAGGGGCTCGCGGGCGAGGGTGACAGCTGTGGGCTGTTATTGTCCTGGCCTGGGAAACCTCCTCCTTTCTGGAAATCCAAATATTTTCTTGGACTGAGATCAAGCCTGGGATTGAGCCCATTTTTCTGCCTTTCTTCCTTTCTCAGGGAGCTGTCTGTCCCCCTACACTCTGGGCACGGTCACTATTAACAGGATTCCGACTCTCATGTGGCTACCTACTGTGAGAAACTCCAGATCTGCTGGATGGGGACAGGATGTTGCAGATTGTCCATCCTGGCTGTGCCACCGGCCTACAGTCGGCTTCTAATCATAGCAGGGAGTGGGGACAGATTGTTCAGCTGTCTGTTTACAAAGGCAGGAAATCTAGTCAGGTACTGACATGCCCATTATACAGAGTAGAAAACTGAGTCTTCAGAGGCACACAGGTAGTCAGTAGGTGTTTCTTGGGCACTTATGCCAGGCTCTGGGTTCTCTACTGGTGGTATAGACTGGAGTAGGTTGTTCTTCCAGGGCCTGTTCATGGAAGCAGGTACCAAGGACATGGGAGGATAGGAGGAGGCAAATGATACTCTTGCTTTGTGGATCTAAAGGAATCGGAGTTCCAGAGTGCAGATCCTGGGAAAGCAGAGTGGGGAGGGACTCCTGGGGAATCCCGACCAGGGTCCCCCAAAGGGGAGACTAGAGGAGGGAAGCTCTGGCTATAAGCTCACCAGAAACGATGTTTCTTGCCTGGTGGAAGGACATTAAAGGCCACTGATCTGGGAAGGATTCGGAAATGAACCATTTTCTCAGGACTCAAGACCTTCTAATGGAAGGCGTGACAACAAGGGTTACTATTTGGGAAGTCACCCAGTGGCAGACTCGGCACCAACGGCTTAATTCACATCCTCCCTGCAGCTGAAAGGCGCAACCTATGTGGCTAAACTGCCTAAGGTTCCAACCGAGGAGACCTTGGGTCAGTCACTGGACCGCTTCATGTCTCCTGATTTGTCTGGAGAATGGGGGTATAAGTGGTTATGGGAGGTGAGGAGGATTAGCATGTATGAAGGGCATGAAAACGGGGTAGTTTTCAAAGTGTGGCTAGTGACCAATGCCATTGTCAGTCCCTGGAGTCATTAGAAATGTCATCTCAGCCCCTCTCTCACATCCTGTATATTAATAGAGCCCCTGGGGCTCAAGTACATGTTGGAAGCCCTGGGAAGAGTGCCAGGACTATGTGACGTGCTTTCTGCTCTTTGGCTGCCATTCGTGTGATGATTTCTTATTCCAGGTGATCCTGCCGCTTGCTCATCGGGCAATGGCTCAGAAACAGCCAGAAGCCTGTCTCAGTTCCCCAAGCCATGGAGATGTAGGGTTTCTGGGCAGGGAATTAACTTGAGGTCTGTTGGGGTGGCTAGCGTCAGAACGTCAGTGCTGAAGTCCACAGCCCTAGAAAACCCGGGCTGGTTAATCGCGCCAGTGGTGGCGACTTCTTGGTTCTGGTGCCCTTGCTACTAAGTGCTGCACCTGTGTTACGGCTTGCATGGCATAGCTGGTTAAGGGACTGGGGATGTGGCTCAGTTGGTAGAGCTCTTACCTAGCATACACAAATCCCTACCTTCCATTCCCAGAAAGGTATAAACTCGTGAGCATGCACCATGGCTGCAATCCTCAGTGAAGACAGGAGAATAAGAAGGTCAAAGTCATCTTCTGCTACACAAGGAGTGGCCAGCCTAGCAGACATAAGATTGTCTCAAAACCAAACCAACCAAAACAACTGTGGTTAGGTTGCACACAAAACTGACCATTACAAAGTGCGATTTGGTGACCTTCAATACATCTCACAGGTGCTGCAATGGACGCCACTATGTATTCCTGACATTTTAAATAATCACCCTTAAGGGGAACTCCAAAATAATGAGCAGTCAGTCGCTCTCTGCCACCCACCCCTCCTTGGCAACTACGAGTCAACTTTCTATAGAATTGCGTATGCTGAACATTTTATATAAATGGAATCATTAATGCCTTTCCCCTAGCATCACATTTTGTTTTCTTTCTTTATTTATTTTTGCTGTGTCCTTGGGGAGCAGAGTGCATATGACGGGATGCGTGTGTGGAAGTCTGCGGACAGTTCTGTAGAGTGCGTTCTTTCCCTCCACTTCTACGTGGCTTTGCAGTTGGAACGCGGTCTGTCAGGTTTGCATGGCAAACACCTTTACTGGCTGAGCCATCAGCTGGACCTTAGCCTCTCATTTTGAAAGGTCATCTGAGCAGTAGCATGGACGAGAATCCTCTTCCTTTTCATAGCTGGCAGATACCCCATTGCATATACAGAGCAGCTTTGCTCATCCATTTATTTGCTGCTGGGATTTAGGCTGCTATGAACAACACTACTGGAAGTCCCTGCTTTTAGGAAGGGGCCATTGCTGGATTCTGTGGTAATTCAACCTTTAACAGCAAATGGGATTTTTAGTTCTACTCCTTATCAGCGTTGAAAAGGCCCTTCAGGTCCAGAAAGGAACAACTCAAAATCTCGCCCCTGGCTCCTGGTTTGAGCTGGTGCGCATGCCCACAGAGGCTTTGTCTAGGTTGATGAGCCTCTGTTTTACTTCTTCTCTATACTTCCCTGCAGAAACGTGTTAGGGTGAGGCAGCTCTAGTCTGTCATTCAGTCGCATGGATAAAATCAAAGTGGACAAAGAAGCCGAACAGGGAGCCTGCAAGTGTGTTGAGGTCCCTGAATGTGGCCTGTCTAGGTGTGTTAAAGGTTAGAGAGAGCCCCTTCCCAGATTCAGCCTTTGTGAAAGAAGAATGAGGTCACAGGCAAGGGGTGAGAGTCTATCTGCTTTTAAGGGGAGAGGGCACCTCTTGGTAGGGCAGGTGCCAGAGGGGTGATGCTGAAGTCTAGCATGGGCTTTTCAGCTGGTAGGGGCTGGGCACTAGAGGGTGTGTCTTCATCAGGGGCTAATTAATAACCCATGTCACCCTCCTCTTACTATCTGTGCCTCCCACCAAGGAACAACTCTAGAGGGAGGCCAGTATGCAAGCAAGAGGGTGGACCTGAGACCCTGCCCCAGGCTACAGTAGTGATCAGTGATCTCTCACCCCCGCCCCCCCCCCACATGCACACAGAGTTTTCTCAGGTTAGAAGCTTGGCAGGAGCTAAAGAAGTGAGAAGAGAGAGGAGGAGGTGTGGGGGTGGAGCAGTGTGGCAAATGGGACGAAAGGCTGGGCCAGGTAAACAGGCAGATGCTGCAGTGTAGGTGGCTGCTTGGTGAGCTAGGAGTGCAGAGGGCAGAGGGCAGAGGGCAGAAAGCCTGCTTCCAAGTGCTCTCCGCTCCCGTTCCCACTTCGAAGCCAGCTGCACAGGAATATTCTGCCTGTCTTCTCACAAACACTAGAGCCTTCACCTCCATTGTGCACTGAAGCCCAAAGTGGGGCCCTTATCTGCCTGCCCCTCCCACCAACCTGTCCCTGTTGCCATGGAAACTATCTCCAGGGTAAGGTGATCTCTCTCTACTTGCAACCTCCCTGCTTTCAGCACCAATCAATCAAACCCCCCAACCCCATCTCCAAGGGGGAGGTCCTAGGGGAGGGTAAGGAAGGCGAGAAATTAAACACAGGAAAAAGAACAACAGCAATGAAAAATGAACAAAGAGAGGGGGTGATGTAATTCCGGCCGTTGATCAATTCCCTTTGTCCCTCTGGTGACCATACTCTTCCCGTGCTTAACTCCTAGAGGCAGAAGCAGTTCTTCTCGGGGTATTTCCAGGGCTTCTGGATGGACCTGGGGTAGTTTTTCTAGCCATAGAGGCATTTCAAGGTAGAAAGAAGTGAGAACTTTTACTATCCATGCCCCAACCTCAGAAGGAAGCTCACAGGAAGAACAGTTCAGCCTAGGTGCGGCTAATTTGAGATGGGCTGCAACTTACACGCCAGACTAAGCAAGGTCATAGCTGGGCTGAGCACTGAGGATTAATTTGCTATGGCAGATCGCATGTTTCACAAATGACCTAAGCAATAGTGTTTTTTGCCTTGCATGCTTTTCTGGTAACTTGTTTACCCCATGCGAAGATGGAACCTGTGTTCCTTCCCTTTTAATGTAAGTGGGACTTCAGGCTGTATCTCATTCTTATATGGGAGACAAACACTACTAAAAAAGCTTCTTCCCCAGCCCTTCATTCCAGATCTTATTCCTAGTGGCACGGCGCATTAGAGCGTGGGAGGAGATGGTGCCACGGAACATCTGAGCTAGATATAGAGGGCCCACTACAACCTCCACCCAGCTCACACAGAAGGCCCAGTCCCTGAACTCCAGTTGCCACGCTATGAAAAGCCCAGACCACCTAGAGAACCATTCTGGTTCTGACGCATGTTCCTGACAGAAGCCCCTACTGAAGTTTGGCCAACAGCCAGCACCAGCAACCTGACAAGCAGATGACGGGACTGTTGTGAGGCCTGAGGCTTCTGAATGAGACTACAGGAGCGTCCCCTACTCAAGAAGAGCAGGTCCCAGAACCATGGGCGATACTAATGCTAACTGATGGTTAGACCCTCAGGGGCAAAGCCTGGGCTGGCAATGTAGCTCAGCTGGTAGGGAGTTTGCTTTATGTACATGAGTTTCCCTGGGTTTCATCTCCAACATTGCATAAGATCTGGATCTGGTGTGGTGTCCCACCCCTGTGATTTCAACACTTAAGAGGGAGAGGCAGGAGGACTAGGAATTCTGGGTCATCCTTGATGCTTACATTCAAGGCCAGTCTGGGTTAAAAGAGGCCCTCATATCAAACAGAACAAAACAAATCCCGAAGAACAGCAGCACAAAGATAAAACAGATAAGAAAACAAAGAACAAAAGAAAATCAGAATGAGGTTGGACATTAGGAATTACTATTTTATTTATGTTGTTTAATTTCTTTGCATTTATTATGTTTAAGTTCAGAACTTTATGTAGGAGTTGGCCATCTCTCTCTCTATTACCAAGCTAGAGCCCCACTCCTGGACATGAGAAATCAGACATTGCTCTTCTCTGGCCAGATTTGTATATCAAGCTTGCTTTGCCCCTTAGCTTGCCGGCCGCTAAAATCACAGAGGTAAGAGACCATACGTTTCTCACGACCTATTTGATGGCTGTTTTCACACTGGTTCCCATAGCCATAATCAATCACTACTCTGCCAAATGCTGTGAGGGACCTAGGTGAAAATTAGGATTCAGGTGATGATTTTGTGTTTCCAAAAGAAACAGATGTGTAATTGACCCTGGGAACTTACCTGAACAGTTGGCTTGTGGATGTCAGTCATAACCAGGGTGGTCGAACGCCTTAGATCCCCGTTCTTTTCCATGGCTACCTGACTGTTCTCCTAATACCTCTTCCCATTTGTGGCCCACTACCCTGTGTGGCTCCTTTGTAGGAAGCTGTCACTTTACTTTCTGTTCACTAATTTCTTTCAAGTCGCATGTGTCCATGGTTCTCAAACTTAAGTGTGCATCAGAATCACCTAGAAGATCAGTTAAAACAAATTTCTGAACTTCAGCCTCCAAGATGAATTCCTTCCCACCTCCTTCCCTCTCCCCATTTCTCCCTCCCTTCTTCATCCCCCCTCACTGTGTGTATGTGTTGTAGGTATATACGCGTGTATGTGTTTGCATGTACATGTATGTTCACATGTGTGCATAGAAGTCGAGAGGTTGGTTCCTGGCCCGTAGTAGAACAAATACTGAAGACAGAGTTAGCTTGCAGTGAGAAAGGATGTCTTGGGGCACATGGCAAAGGAGATTTCCTTCGTGAAGGAATGGTGTCCTTTCCTTTGGGCCTATGGTGAGGTGTCATATCAAGACTGGACCACACAATGGAACAAAGCTTATGGTCAGGATGCATAAAGGAAGAGGGGAGCTTTGGGGTGCTACTACCACTTTTAAGAGCATATTTATGATGTCCTAAAGCCTAGGCCTTAACGCTTACAATTCTACCACCTTTCAATGGTGTCTCCTTGGAGACTCAGCCTCTAATAAATGAGCCTCTACGGCGAATTTCAGAATCATACTATGACAGCATATACCTCAGGATGCTGGGACAGGATTGTAAATTCAAGGCCTACGTGAGGCACAGATCTAGTTCAAGGCCAGTCTGGACCAAACTTAGCTGAGATGGGAGCTACTCTTGACCTTTGAAGAGTTGCTGGCTACAAATGTGCCAGTTACTCAGACTCATAGCGGATCATATGCTGGGGAGAAGTGATGGTCACGTGCTCAGCCATAAATGGGACATCTAAATTACCTCCTCCAAGGCCCAGGGAACACTAAGGAAGACTAATCAAAAAGAATATAAATGCTGGAGGAAAGGGGGGGTGCCATGGAGACACTGTCTTAATATTGTCTTCCATGCATGAAGTGACTGTTGTCTTCATGGACTCCTGGCTGCTGTGGTTAGCCTCAAAGGTCCGGCATAATATCAGACCTATTGTCAGTTCAGTGTGACCTAGGGAGGGGTTCACATGGCTCTGCCCCTCCCAGAAGACTTGTTAATGTCTGCTGGGTGAGGGAGATGGATTTTCTTCAGTAGTGCAGCCACTGCTAAGGTGCCCATGCCCTTTGAAACAACAGCCCCTCACCTGGGTTTCTGCCAGCAACCCTAATTAAACCATCGGTTCACAGACAAGCAAGGCACAGAAGCAGAAGGAGGAGTAGCTGGGAAGATGAGGGGATCAGCAGAAGTGGGAGGTAACCAGGAGAAGGCAATGGGCTAACGTGATCAGAATACATTATATGCATCTATTAAAAACATCATAATGAAGCCCATTATGTAATACATGTTAATACAGGAAAACAAAAGAAAATGAGTACAAGAGGGCTGGAGTGGATGACAGAATGCTTGCCTGGTATAAACGAGGCCCTAGGTTCTATCCTAGCACCACACACACACACACACACACACACACACAAAAGACCTAACCTACAGCGCAGTCATGCATGTTTATAAACAATTCCCGTCCTTTCCAGCATCTCCTCCCATCCTAGCCTGGGTTTCCAGTAGCTTTGCCTGGGACCATTGCCATAGCCTCACTGCTAGCTTGCTTTCCCACTGTCTCCTTCATTTAAACAGTTATCAGATTTCTGACGTGTAAGGCAAATCTCTAAATTCTACCCCCCCCCCCCCGCCGCCACAAAGAAACATTTTAATGTCTTACCTTCATTAGAGAGGATGTTAGGGGTGTCCTACCAGATGACTTATTTGGCTTTTGGGTGGGCATTGATTCCAGCCATGTCTCTACTCTTGGTGACTGGTTTCTTGGTACCAGATCCGTTTCACCTGAACCACAGAATTGGAACAGTCTTAAGTGTCTGAGGTAGCTCTGATCCAGGAACTGACACATGGGGATGCTGCAGGCTCTCTAGCTCCCTTGTTCCAATTTGGACGTCTCTGGGGTGAGCCTCATAGAGAGTCCAGCTTTCCCTGGAGGATTAGGCAAAATACAACCTTTGAGAGCTGTGGTTCAGTACTCTCCCTTAGTTTGACTTTTACCCTTCCCTTCACATCTTTGCTGGCTTTTCCTGGTGATCCCTCCTAAATAAAAACCTTGCCCCAAGAATCCTTGTTTGCCTCTGTGGACCTTGACCTAAGGAAGGTACTTACAGAACGACAAGAGAAAGCCTTAACTTGGAAGCCAAGGCCGTTTGAAATTGGTTGGAGCAATGTTTGTGGATGTCTCTTTGCTGAGTCTTACCTGACACTACAGTCACATCAAGGACTTGAGCTTCAGGAAAATGCCATGCGCTCCCAGCCTCTTGTAGGTCAAAGGGGATGTTACTCATTTGGGGAATATCAATCCAACCTATCCTTCAAAGTTGAGCAAACACATGAAACCATTGGAAGTCCCCCTTCTGGTGCGGCCACCCTTGTGCCTTTTGTCTTTACATTTTATGCTTTTTGCTAGCTACTATGTCCCAATTTATGCATGCATGTCTGTTCCCCACATTTCAGCATGAACTCCTGCAAACATGACTGTATCTCCTCAGTGTCTGTGTTCTTAGAGCCATGCAGAAGTTGTTAGAAGGTGCTTGTTGTGGGAGGAACTGTGTTGCCTCAGAAAAGACGGGCTGACATTTTGACTCGAAGTACCACAGAATGTGACTTCACTTAGCTATAAACATCAATGCAAATCACATGAAGAAGAGGGCATTAGGGTGGTCCCTAATACAATATGCCTGGTGCCCTTATAAAAGTGGAAGATTTGCTCCTCCAAGGACCGTAGTATTCACATGTGAATACGAAGGTAGAGGTAGGACTGGTATTTCTTTGAGTTAAAGAGCAACAGGAATGGCCCGGAAGCTGCCACAGGTTAGGAAAGAGGCAGTGATGCCAGGGTCCCAAGGAGGGACCAAGCCTGCGGACCCCTTGATGTCAGAATCCTAGTCTCCAGAGCTGTGAAACTTCATGTTGCTGTTGGGAGCCACAAAGTGTGTAATGCTTGGTAAAATATAAAATATTGGAAATGGCTTGATACTAGATGTAAGAGCTAGCTAGCAATACACTTAAGTGATTGGCCAAGCAGTGATTTAATTAATACAGTTTTGTGTGGTTATTTCCAAAGTCTTGGCGACCAAAAAACAAACAAGCAACCTCCTACTACAGAGGCCTTATTGTGTACTTATATAGAAGGCCCTGCTCTGGGCTCCATACAAATATTACCCTCTTTAAATCGCATAGCATCACAATGAAGCTGTACCATGGTTATTTCATTTCACAAAGGAAATTGAGGCACAGAGAGGTTGAATAACTTGTTTGGAGCTTAAGAGTCTCCTCACTACATTGTGTTGAATTAAACTCAGGTCCTCAGGACTGGCAGCCATAGACAGCAACGGACATAAAAAGAGAGCAAAGTTGTTGAGCTGTGTGACTGGTGAGAGGTAGAAACAGAACTCTTTTTTTTTGGCCTCATTCCTCCTCACCCAGTACTCTCTCCCCAAACCAGAAGAGATGAGCCTTGAAAGCGTCTCATGATAAATACTCACATTTGAGAGTCATTGCCACCAACCTGGGTACCAGCCAGTAAAAATGGGGCGGATAGTTGTTGTCAGGGAGACCTGGCTCCTGGGGGAGGATGCTCTGGCGCTGGTTATGGGCTAACAGTGGTCGTGTAAATTCTCATTCTCCGGGAGTGTACTTTCATGACTGATGGTCACAGGTAGAATTGCTTGGGCTTTAGATTTGTGGACCTGATGCCCATAAACCACATTTTCATATAGAATACATGTCTGAGGAGAAGCGGGCATGTTTTAATCTCATGAGTTACGGCATTGCCTCCCTCTAAAACCTCTGAGGCCACCTCCAATGAGGAAAGAGGATGCTGGGGTAAGGAAAACTCCCAGCACTTCCTGACTCCCTATACCACCCCTCCAGATGAGCTTTTATTTACTCTCTAGGAAGGGGGGGAGTTCTAATCGGTTGTTAAGGGCCCTTGATGCCTCAGAGTGGTAGGAAGAGAAGGCATGTGCAAACGTATTTTTGCCTCTTCAGTCACGATTCCCAATAGCTGTTGACAGCTGAGTGGCTCAGCAATGGGTTTGGCTGCAAAGGATGATGGTGGTGGCGAAAGTGTGTGTGTGTGTGTGTGTGTGTGTGTGTGTGTAATCTGGACTTCTTCATGGTCAAGTGGGCTCTACACACCAGGTCTTTTTTAAATGCTGGGCTACTTTTGGGGTTGGTCAGTAGGAGGAAAGAACGTGAGCTTTACAGAAAACTTGTAGGACTTGCCTAGGATGGGTGGAGTCTGCTGGCCAGCAGGACATACCAATCACAAAGAAGCACAGGTCGAGGAGAGGGCACTATGGAAGCTGTGATGGGTGATTGAGGGTCATAGATGGCGGGTTGAACACTGGGTGGAAATCAGAGGGCATCTGGGATGGACACACACAATCTGGGGCTTGGAGGTTCTTGGAGGAAGACTTAAAGATAGGGTATAAGAGAGGAGGGCAGAAAGCCGGCCTGAAGCTTGCGGAACAGTGTGTTGAAATTGACAAGGAGTAGGTCTTTGGAAGCCCAGGTTTAGTGTTCTCTGTAGTAGGAGCAGGGGACGGCCTAAGGCAGGCAAAAAGACCCAGAGGAGTTTGCATTCCTGAGACCAATTTTTGCTGTTACCATGAGGGGGATTTCGGTAGTGGTGTAATTCACCCTGCTACAGTGGCTCCCAGGGCTTACCCTGTATCATCGTCTCTATGTTGCACTCTGGCTGCATCTTTTCTGTTTGCCTTACCTCTAGGTGGCCTCACTCATTGTCGTGGTATTGAATACCATTTCTAATCCCTAGACTGCAATATCCGAGGGCCAGTTGACCTCTCTACTTAGACACGCACAGTCTCCCACTTCCAGCCTCTCCTTAGTCCAGCTTGTCCACCCACAACCTTCTGAATCTTGCTTTTGGCAGCTCCATTCTTCCGTTGCTCAGGTCCAAAACCCAGGATTCATCCTCCTCCACTTTTCTTCCTCTCGTCTATCCTGGCGGCAAAGCCTGCTGGCAATACTTAAAAACACACGTTCAGAATCTGGTCACTTTCCACCCATCACATTGTGGCTCTAGCTCTGCGTCCAAGTGTCCCAGGTGACTGCTCAAGAATATAGTCTTTTTAAAAAGAAAAGTCTTTACTGTTTGGAGATAGGATTTTACTCTGAAGCTCAGCCTGACCCAGGACCCACAATCCTGTTTTAGCTTCTAGGGTGCTGGGATTGCCTATGTGCACAACTCTGCACCGGGCATTAGACTGTCCTCCCTACCGCCTTCCCTCCCTTCCTCTTCTCTCTCTCTCCTTCCTTCCTTCTTTCCTTCCTTTTTTCCTTCCGCTCATTCTTTCTCCCCCTCTTAAATTCATTTGAGACAGGGACTCACTAAATTGCTCAGGCTGGCATTGAACCTACTCTGTATCCTAGGCAGTCTTTGAACTTGCAGCCTTCTTGCCCTAGCCTGCCAAGTAGATGGTATGACAGACTTACTGGCCAGACCCAGGGAACTTGGTCTTAGTAGGCAACTAAAATGCTCTTTTAGACCATGAGTTACACAACATCATTGCACTCTTCGCTGCAATTCAATGGCCCTAACTCATCCCAAAGACAGCTAAAGCCATCACGATGATCCACACCCACACTGCCCCTGTACCAATCTTGTCTGTCAACCTCTTGGGTACCAGACACTACAGCTCCCCTGCTCTTTTCACATTAGGTCAAGCCTTTGCCCCTAGAAGAGGGGCTCAGCTAGGAGCCCTTTGCCCAGGCTCTTCCCCTTCTCCTCTTTTTTTGATCTTGACTCCAAAGTCAGCTTCGTGTGACATCTTCTCTGATCCATAAAATCTGTGCCTCTGTCACACTCCCCAAACTGCCTTGGCCCACTTGCTTGGGTTATTGTTGTCTCCAGCATTTTGCAATGTTGTTGTCTGTTTTCTTTCCCACTAAAATGTAAGTTCCATGAAAGCAAGAAATTGGCATATTTGGTCCAATACTGAAGTTTCATACCTAGAAGAGGGCTTGGATCAAATTGAGATGCCTTGTAACAATGTGAATACATTTTTGTCCTTAGCTACTATTCTATGCCCTTAATACCAGTATGGTTTTTCTCTCTCTCCTCTTTTATTTCTTCCTTCTCTTTTACCTATTCCTTTCCCCTCCTCTTTCCTTTGTTTCTTAATTAAATAATGCTGATTGTGCCTTCAATTTCTGCAGTGTCTCATAGGTTTAAATATCATTTCCCACACACGGTCTCATCTGATTTGGCAGCAGCCCTCTGATGCCCAGTGAGCAAGTCTTTTCCATCTTCTTATAATTCAGGGGTCAGTCCGAGGTAAAAGAAAATGAAGCAGGTGTTCTGGATGAGCCACAGTGGACTCTCTGGGCTCAGATGCTCAACTGCTTACCTGCAGCTGTGGTCCATGCTTTCTAGTCCAACTGCTGCTAGCATTTTACTCCCAGCACGGCCTGGGCATGCTCAGTGAAGAGCTGGGGGAAGTACAGGAGAGTTCATGACCTTGGGACAACCTTGAATTATATAAAATGGGCAAGTGGTAGATACATTGTCTATGTCCCTCTGAAATTTGTTTCTCTTTTTGACATTTACTTACTGTCTCGTGTGTGCATGTGTGCGTGTGTGCACGTGTGTGTGTGTGTGTGTGTGTGTGTGTGTGTGTGTGTGTTTGCTCTAGCATGTGGGATGAAGAACAGGAAACGAGTTGGAGGAATCAGTCTGCCCTCCTCTCATGTGGGTTCTGGAGGTCTGACTCACACTTGATGGGTCAGCTGCCAGCCTCCACCTGATTTCTTCTCTTTGAGGTTCTCGCTACTGATGTGAAGGGTTTTGGAGACCGGGCCTTTCAATGGCTAGTAGATGACGTTGTACAAAGGAATTACTGCCAGAAAAGGAAGCTGAGCCCAATTCTAAGGTATGTTCCACATGATCTCTGGGCAGCTCCCTGTAGGGATCCAGGCCCAGGAGCCCACAGCTGCAGTCCCCTCAGTCCTGTGCCTGTAGCTGGATTTTCTACTTTCTCCACTTCCCTTCCCTTACTCGTGGTTGCGCCTCTGCGAGCACCTCGCAATCGAACCACTGGGCAAAGTCTTTTCTCAAGTTGTCTTCCAAGAGTCCCTAAACTGGAAAAGCAGAGCTCCAGGCTCTAGAGACTTTTCTGTGGCCCCGAGCAAGGTTTCCAAATTTTATACATACGTACAAGATGCCCATTGATGTTCGAATTTTAGATAAAGACGTGTTTGGGTGTATGTTCTATGCAATATTTAGAGTATACTTATACTAAAGGGATTCGTTGTTTACCTGCAGTTCACATTTTTCTGGCAACCTGAACCAAGGCTGTAAACAAGGGTGCACTAATGAGGGAACTGGACATTATTATAGAGGCCTGGATTCTGTGCGACTCTGGGTAGGATAAGGCAGATCTGTGACTCTTTAACCTTGAACATTCCTAATGTGGGATTGGGTCACCTCCTGACTCCTCACCCTCATCTCCATCCTTCTGAGCATGCTCTACAGCCTGAGTGTGTTCTAGGTGATGGGAGAGAAATATGAGCTGAGGGCTCTAAGGGGATGAGAATGATTTAAGGGTCTGTCTCCCGAGGTGGAAACCCTACTGGCCACAGAAGGAGCAGCAGCAGTGTTGGTGACAGCAATGGCATGGCTGACGAAAGCCCTTGGCTTGGGGACTGCATGTCATCACAGAGTCACTAGCTGAAAATGGAAAAGTTTAGTCACACTGCTTTCTTCAGCTGCCGTCTGTATGACAAGGGTGAAATTGGGCTTTCGGGACAGCCCAGAGAACTTCATTCTGGTCACTTCCCCAGAGGTCCGGGGGGCTTGGCTGGCTGAGCAGATTCAGGACTGTGTGAATGCTGGCTGCTGCTTCTATGCCTCCCCTTTCTCTGAGAACATCACAGATAGTCACGCACTGAATCCACAAAGCTCTCCATCGGGTAGCTAGAACCCCATTTTCCAGATTAGGAAATTGAGATAAACAGCCACTTGCCCCAGACGTGGAAAGTCTAGCATCCAGAGCCAGGTAGTGTGACATGGGGTGGCTGATCTCAGTTCCTGTAACGCAGGCCTCGGGACTGTTCTCGGGACTGCAACACTGCTTCTAAGTACAGGAAACAATGCAATCCTAGAGTCAGGCAATATTGATTTGAAAGGACACAGCGCAAGGTTACTGTGCAGCTAGAGCCTGCAGGTAATCCATTCTTGCTACTGTAATTTGGACACTCGGGCCCTCCTCTTTCCCTATGCACTAAAAGAAGCCAGCCTGGAAGGAAGGTTGTGGAGGGGTCAGGTGGGTCTTGCTTCTTCTGGGGCCACACTGCTCCCAGTTGTCCCTCAGACTCTTTAATCATCCCCTCTCTTCACATGACTCTACTCAGGACTGCATCTAGTTAGTAGGCCCAGAGTTTATCACCACAGCCTGGAAGCGCTGTTTGGTACCAATACCAAACAAGCCCGTGGAAGAGGCAAGAAAGTAGCTGCAAACCCTGGAAGCTACAGGCAGAAGTGAACTTAACAGTACTATGAACCGTGGTCAGTAAAGCCAGTCAGTGTCTTCTCAGAGCTCACAGCGGGGCTGAGGGGGTTGTGCATTTCTTTAAACAATGCCTGGGTGCTTTTTGATGAGAGTAGACTTGGAGTGTCAGGAAAGGCAGAGAAAGTATCATTACTCAATATGGCTTCCTACTAGAGGCATCCAAAGTGAAGTTCTGACTGTCTGAGTGCCTCCAGTTCCCGGGACTCGCATCTGCTCTCCACTTGTTCCTCCTTCAAGTCCTTGAACATTGCTAATTGCGGGGGAGGCATAAGGAAAAGGGCAGGTCGGGTCCCTTGGCAGCTAATGCTGTTGGAATTGCGCCTTTCCCCTTGGCATGTTCAGGCCAACTCCAAACCGCCAGTGTGTGCATTTATTTGATGATTTTCTAAAAGCCCTGTCCACATAGAAGAGAGGATCATACGCTCAATCAACACCCTGTACAAGCTGGTGTATAGAAGACCCAGTTCTGTGCGAGTGATAACTTGGAATGTGCACTCTGTGCCAGTGCTACTCAAAGCAAGGTCCTCCGACCTGCCACATGCTACGGCATATCGATGACTTGGACATCTCAAGATTAGTACACAAGGGAAAGTTAGCATGTAAGAACTTTTCTAGCAATTTTACATCACTGTGACATCTTAGCTTTATTTGTGTGACAGGACCCATTTGTGGTGGACTGATGATGCCACCAGCCAACTGGGTCCTTCACCCTGAGGCATGGTGGAGCACTATTCTTGCTGGAACTATGTTCTTGTTGCCTGTACTGACAGCTGGCTTGATGGCATGTCCTGTATTGGCCGTCTTCCTGTCCTGGTCTCATTTCCCACTCCACCACTGATTTTTATTTTTATTTTTGCATGTCCCAAAGAAGCATGAATGCACTCATTTCTTTGTTTCTTTTTGGCCGTGAGGGCTGTTGAGATTCAGACTCTTTCCCCTGCATAAAGCTGTCCACGATGCCATCTGCTGCCTGGGGCATGTCACTGGGAGCTCTTTGATTTTGCCACCAGGAATTAAGTAGCCCATTAAAGATGATAGAGTCATCTGGCTCCTCTGCATGATTTTCTTGTTGTTCCCATGGCTTAAGGTCAGGAAGTCACTGCCCTCCACGCCCTTTGCTTCATTAGAGTCATACCGACTGTCCAGAGCTGGTGACAGACTCACTTTTAGGCAGCAGAAAGCTAAGACTTGCCAGTATTCTGGCTAATATTGAGCAGCCCCGACACTGCCTCCAAGGTCTCTAACAGGGATATTGAAGCTCCAAGGTAATGGTTCAACGCCTTCATTTGCAGGCCAATGAAGGAAACCAGACACACGCGCATTTTTGGATACGTCTTTTCTGTGCACACAGAATGCTGCTCT
The DNA here is from genome assembly GCF_982192425.1 of Myodes glareolus. NCBI lineage: Eukaryota > Metazoa > Chordata > Mammalia > Rodentia > Cricetidae > Myodes > Myodes glareolus. The sequence goes on along the minus strand of NC_142053.1, from coordinate 135,131,343 downwards.
TGCTCAGATCTCAAGCCCACGAATGTGCTATGTTCCACTGGGAATCATTTCTATGTGGTTCCTGGACCCACTGAATCCAGTGGTAGACCTTGCTCTGCAGACCACTTGCTTGCTTATTCTTTCCAGAACCATCCTCTTTATTTTCTGTAGTTTGCTGTTGCCTGCTCAGCCTGAAGCAGGCCCCACCACCTCTGGGTCATCATTTCCTTTCTCTCTCCTCCCTATCTCCCACCCACTTACCGTCTCACCCTTTCTTATCTAAGTCAGTCCACCTTGAAATCCAATATTTCCTTCCCCGTCTTGTGGTGACACATTTAGACATACCAGTTGGTGGCCAGGTCTCTAAACCTGATGCCTGCCCTCTTCAAGGGAGCTCTGGTGGGGGAGAAAAGGGTTCTTTAAATCCCCCCTCTCATTTTGTAAATACTAGGCTGTTGTTTGGGCCCAGGCTGAACTCAGTATGTCAGTTGTGTACCCATGTAACTAGAGACCTGTGAAAGCCTGGAGTCACTATACAAATCACTTGTATTAGTAAGATCTTTGCTACTCTGACAAATGTGCGAGAGAAACAATTTAAACGAAGAGAAAGGGTTATTTGGGTTCAGAGTTTCAGAGATTTCAGGCCAAGGTTGGCTGTATCCATTGCCTTGGGCCTGAGCTGAGGGAGAACATCATTGGGATTGGAACACGCAGTAGAGGCTGTTTACTTCATGATGTCCAGGAAAGACAGTGAGCTGATGGTGTGGGGGTGAAGGAGAGGAAGGCAGTGTGAAAACAGGGGTAAGAGAGCCTTCAAGAAACCAGGTATGGTAGCACATGCCTTTAATCTCAGCACTTGGGAAGCAGGCAGGGAAGATCTCTGAGTTAGAGGCCAGCCTGGTCTACACAGCAAGTTCCAGACCAGCCAGGACTGCATAGTAAGAACCTGTCTTAAACAAAACAAACAAACAAGGATATCCTTTCGGGCATGTCTCAAGTGGCCTACTTTATGAAGCTAAGCCGCATCACCTAAAGATTTTAGCATCTCACAAAACAATATCATCTCTGGTAACCAAACCTTCAATACATGGGTCTTCGGAGAGGGCACCTTAGATCCGAAACATGCCAAAGCCTAGCTCTTCTGAGGCCACCATGTGGAGAACACGCTCAGGCTGCTTGGTCTTTCTCCTGTGGAAGTGTCTATCTGGCGGTCCTGGAGTCTACCTGAGCCAGAAGTGAGACACGTGATTGACGAGTTCACCAACCAATCCCCAGTTTTGAGCATCCCGAGACTTTGATTGTACAGATGAGAAATCTAACCTTCTGAACCAGAGACTGACTACCCTCCCTTGCTGTGTTCTGTCTGAATTCCTGAATCACACTGTCTTGAAGCAGAAGAAAACTATGAATGCTTTAAGCTCCTAAATATTGGAGATAACTGGTAATGCAGGAGCATTGCCTGTTACAGACTCCAGTGGCAGGGATACATAAGGTGTGAAGGAGACACTGAGATGCATTTCTTACTCTTTTCCACCCCTATTGAACAGCATCTTAGAAATAGCTATTTGACCACAGGCACTATCACCACTTTTGATCAACTATATATCAGGGCTGGGTATGGATGCTGGAAATACAGGCTGTAGGCCTGAAACATGAGATAGAACCTTTTAGATCCTTTGAAAATATGCATATCCAGTGGTCTACCAGGCCCTGAAGTCAAAGGATCTTAAAGCTGTACCCTCCATCTGCTCCTATTCTGAGACCATGCTTTACTGGAAGCTTAGAGGCCATTTAATAATTTGAGAATCTTATTTAGAAAGAGCACAAATGGAAAATACTTTATATCTGGTTGCAATGAGTCCTGGCTCTTTTACAATTTGTCTAAATTCTTCATGAAAATGAAGCAGTGCTTTAACTCTTCTTGGTTCTTCTGTACTTACTTTGTTGATATTTGTCTGTTGTTTAAATTGTTGGTGGTTGTGATGGTAGAGATTTATGATAAAGCAGAAATGGAGCAACATGCTCAGTTTGCTCCTATCAGATTAGTGTATATCAAATGGCAATATACAGTATGTGTTAAATGGCAATATTTGGACATGTTCTCTAAAGGTTCATGTGTTGGAGGGTGTTGTCCCCAAGGGTGATGGCGATAAGAAGCCATGTAACATTTAAGATGTGGGACCCAGTGGGAGATAAGGTGGTTGGAGATGTGGCTCCCCCCATGGCATTGATACAGTTATTTCAAGACCCTGTTTAGTTTTTATGAGAATGGGGATGTTATGAAGAAAGCCTAGCCACTTGTGATGGTTAATCTTGATTGTTAACATGACTGAGTCGAGAAACACCTAGGAGACACACCCCTAGACATGTGCATGAGGGTGTTTTCAGAGAGGAGTAGCTGTGGTGCGACTGTGGATGCAGCATTCTGTGGGGTGGGGTTCCATACTGAATACAAAGGGGAAAGTGAGCTGCGCTCCAGCATTCGCCTCTCCTCTGCTTCCCGACTGTGGATGCAGTGTGCCTAACTGCCTTTTGCTCCTGTTGCCATGACTAGGGGAGCTCTTGTTGTCATACCTTACTTTCTGTGATGGACTGTGTCTCGGGTACTTTTCTATTGTTGTGAAGACTTACCACGACCAAGTCAACATATAAAGAATTGTTGGGGCTTTCAAAAGCTTAGAACCCATGATCCATCATAGCAGGTACCACGGCAGCAGGCAGACAGGCATGGCACAGAACAGCAACTGAGCACTTCCATCCTGATCTACAAGCATGAAGAAGAGAAAGATAAAGAGAACAGGAATGGTCTGGGCTTTTGAAACCTCACAATCCACCCCCAGTGACACACCTCCTTGAACAAGACCACACCTCCTAATCCTTTATAGATAGTTACATCAGCTAGGAACCAAGCATTAAAAATAGGAGCCTATGGGGACCATTTTCCATCAAACCACCATAGACTGTATCTCCTTAAACAGTGAGCCCAAGAACCCCCTTCTTTTTTCTAATTATTGATTTAATTGAGCTCTCCATTTTTCTCTGCTCCCCTCCCTTCCTCTCCCCTCCCCTCCAACCCTCTCCTATGGTCCCCATGCTCCCAATTTACTCAGAAGATTTTGCCTTTTTCTACTTCCCACGTAGATTAGATCTATGTATGTTTCTCTTAGGGTCCTCCTTGTTGTCTAGGTTCTCTGGGATTGTGGTTTGTAAGCTGGTTTTCTTTGCTTTATGTTTAAAAACCACTTATGAATGAGTACATATGATAATTGTCTTTCTGGGTCTGAGAACACCCTTCTTTAAGTTGCATTTCTCAGGTATTTTGTTGTAACAATGAGAAAAGTAGCTAATACACTCCTCAGTTCCTCTGATTCCCTGTGTCACTGTGTGATCTCTTCTGCATGTGCTCCTGCCATGTTGATACCATCCACCAGGAAACCCTTGGCGGGAAGAAGTAGACGGGACTGACAATAATGGGCTTTTAACCTCCAAATCTGTGAACTCCATCAATCTATTTATGAGGCACCCAGCCACAGTTCTTTGGGTTTTTTGTTTGTTTAGTGTGTGTGTGTGTGTGTTTATGTGTGTATACATTCATGCTGTGGCATATGTTTGGAGGTCAGAGGACAACTTTCCAGACTTAGTTTGCTTCTTTCACTTTGTTGAGTTGGGGTCTGTGGTTATTTCTGCCATGCTGTGTACTCTAGACTACCTGACCCTCCAGCTTCTGGGGAATGCACCTTGTCACTCCCTGCAGGAGTGCTTGGTTTATAGATGCATGTCACCCCATCTGCGTGTTCGTTTGCATGGGTTCTGGAGGTAGAACCGAACCTTGTATAGTTTGTGAAGCTCATGCCTTTCCCGCTCTCGGGTCTTTTATCATAATGACACAAACTGAATTAATACCACAGCCTGACTATTTCAGCACTATTTTTTGGTACTTCTTAAAAATACACATCCAGAGGAGACAGATAAGACTGATCAACTCCTCAGGGTGATTTAGAGGGTCCTGCATCTTACAGACTTCTGTATGCCCTCAATGTGAGAATCCATGCCCTCAATGTGAGAATACCAACTTACACCCAGCTCTGGAAGCATCCACTCTTTCCACTTGGCCCCATATTCTAGTCCCAAAATGGCTTCTTTTTTCCCAGTTTGAATCAGTCCTGCTATAAATGGATTTCACAGTCTAAGAGGGCCATTAATAATGAGACTGCTTACAGGTCCCAACCAACAACCAATGACAGCTAAGGTTAAGTAATGGAGGAAAGGGGCTGCTCCCCCACCCCCCGAGCTTGGAGAAACTCAACCACTTTTGGCTCCTTCCCTAAACCCTTCCTTTGATATGTCTGAGCGCTTTAGTGGGAAGCTCCTCATCAGGGGCTTTCTGGTTTGGGAATAGAATCCTGGTTCAGAGGGCCAGGTCAGAGACTTGTTGGGGACAATTTGGGCACTCTGTTGGCCCCAAATTGTTCCGTCTCCCTTATTGCTGACTTACCAGGACGTTTCTGTTCTTTGTGAGTTGCTCCTTCCCCAGGTTCTCCTAGCTGTGCAGGTGGACCCAATAGAAACAAGTTCACACTCAGGTGTTGAGGAAGGGATAACAATTAATCTCTTGCAAGGGCTGTTGCCCTGGTGGAATGGAGAGAGGAGGGCTGTTTACAATTTCACTCCAAAGACTCTCTCTTGGAAGAAGACTCCGCTTTGGCTCCAGAGCAGGAGCCATCCACAAAGATGCTCCCGGACTCTTGAGGACAGTGGTCTCTTCAGCATGCTCTCCATTAGACATCCATGTGTTTCTATTCGTGGAAGCTTTGTGAGGCAATAGAGGGTTTTGTTTGTGGGTGTATTCTCAGAGGTTGACAAGAAGTAGGCCACACATAGGATCTGCTGAATGAATGAATGAATTCCCTCCTTGAGATCCTGACTCCTGTCTTAGCAAGACCTGCTTGCCACCTCCCCCTCCTCCTGGCCTGCCTGGGATTGAGCTGAAAAGTGATTTTTCATACCCGTCGCCCTCATTATAACATCATCCCTCAGAGCGCAGCTCTCTGACCACCCTGAAGACCTGTATTTAATGTGATGAAAGGTGATTTAATGGAGTTGAGGAGAACAGAGCAAAAAGCGGATAACATTTCAGAAAAGCAGAGCTGGCTGTCCCTCTGAGGGCAAGGACCAAGGAAGAAAAGAAACATGGTGGTGGAGGGGAGAGGCTGGCGCCTCCCTCAGAGGAGCCTGAAGCAGGAAGATGGTTTGGTCAGCAGGGTAGGAAGGCCAAAAGGAGAACCTGATAAGCAGAAGGGCCTCCCTCCCTCCCTTCCTGTCTGCCTGCCTACCTTCCTCCCTGCCGCAGATAACTAACTTACCATTTATTTACCTTGGAGCTGATTATGTACCGGGTTGAGGCAAGCGGGGAGATTTTATTGACATTTGGTCTCCCTTCACACATTTCTGCGACAGCCAGACATCAGGGACTGAGCTGCAGGATATTAAAGGATTTGGAAAAGTTATCAAGGAGTGGGACATATTTATCAAAGCCACAGTGATATTAGAAAGCTGGGCTGCTGCTACACCTGGGCCTGTTACTTGATTAAAAAAATAATAATGATTCATCCTCTGGCTTGCTTTTGCACCTGGGTGAATGCTGAGCTGTGCACAGGACCACCCTTGGCCAGGGATTTGCACATAAAGACCCTCTTTGGGTCTAGCAGACAATCGAGGATGACAGATCACACCCATGGCTGGTATGGGTGCTTACACCCAAGCCTGTGGATGTGTGTGAAGTGTGCCACTACCTCCTGGGCCAGTTTGGTTCACACGACAACCTTCAAATGCACCTGTCAACGTTGAGATATTATTCAAAGAATTTTTATATTATTATTATTGTGTGTATGACACACATGAAATGATCTGACGCAAGTGAGAAAAAAAAAAAACACGAGACGCGAACAAACCCACTTAGGAGTTTATTAGAGGGGAAAGTGCACACAGGCCTGGGAAATGGTGTACAGAGAGAGAGCAAAGATGGCGCATCCAGCTTTTAAAAGCTGCCTAGCGCATGCGCACAGGGGGTTGGTGTGACTACGTCACACGCTGATGAAGCAGATCATGGGCAACCCACGCATGCGTGTAAGGGTTTTAGTTGAGTCACACGTGGAGGTAACCACGCATATGCGCACGTGGGTCATGCAGGGCCCTTTGTTCCCAAGGGTTCGCCCACATGTGCCTGCCTTTAGAACCTGCAAGTGCAGCCTTATCTGTGGCTGAAAATTACAACACACACATGGAGAGAGAGAGAAAAAAAGACATAGAGACACCATGTGACAGCACGTGTGTGGAAATCAGGACAATACTGTGGAGTCAGTTGTCTGTATCCACCTTAACATGCATTCTAGGAAGCACACTCAAATCCTTGGGCTTGTGTCATGAGTGCCTTTAACTGCAAAGTCATCTTGCCAGCCTTGAGCTATCTATTCGTCTATTTACTTTAAAGATACTGTCTTCTTGTATAGCCCAGGTTGGCCTCTTGCCATTCCCCTGCCATCCTACTGCCTCAGTCTCCAAAGTCCTGGGATTACAAATATATGCCATGGCACCAAGTTCCTGAGCGTTTGTCCTTCTGAAAGAGGACCCATGGCTGGCTGGCTGAGTGACTGAAGGGATGAGGCACAAGGGGTCCCATGAAAGGGACATTTCTGGTTAATAACAATTACGTAAAATGGAATGTCTCCATCTTGTAAACCAGTGAGTACCTCAAGTCACCTCTATTTAGTGTTCCCCCCAATTTTTCCACATGAATTATTCAGTATATGACTGTTTCAATATGTCTGTCTTCTTTAAAAAATTGCTGGATGAACTTAAAGCCGAAAGAGGAAGTCCCTGCATTGCAAAAACGATCCCCACCTGCAGATTTATCTGAAAAGGAAAGTCTTGAATGTATTCGCTCAGGTAAAAATATCATTGCTAGCAAGGACTGACCAACGGCCGCAGGCTCTATGGGGTTAATCTGGGGTTTGCCATCTGATTCCAGTCCATAAGGTCTGGTTATAAATCACTTACATGTCTGGGTGATGAAAAGCAAATATAAATTTTCAAAAAATTTAACCTTGCATGGTATCTAAAGAGAATACATAATATTCTTAGGCATAAATATGTCTCAAGACAAACTCATTGTGTAACTCAGAATCCATAACGGATGGCACCAAGATAGATCCCCCCCCCAGGAAGGAAAACCCAGAAATCCACAGTGGACTGTACTCTCTGCAGCCTGGAGACGGGGCCTTGTCTCCGAGTCTCCGTGCCTGTCTAGACTGACAGAGTCTAGCTGAGGGAGAGGAAACCTGGTAGAAACGAGAAGATGAGAGACCTGGGAGTTCAGGAGGCATCTGGGGGAAACTTGGCCAAATGGTTTGATTTGAGCAGTCTCCAATTTGCACATCTGGGAAAAGAAAAGGCTGGTTCAGAAACTAATGATGTCTTAAGGCAACTGTCTTTTTTTTTCCTTTCTTTTTTTCTTTTTTTTTATGTCAACCTGACACAAGCTAGAATTATCTAGGGAGAGAAACTTCAATTGAGAAAAATATGTCCATCAGATTGGCTTGTGGGCAAGTCTGTGGGGATATGTTTCTCGATGGATGATTGATGTGAGACGACCCAGTTCACTGTGAGTGTTGCCACCCCTGAGCAGGTGGCCCTAGGTGGTATTAGACAGTCAACTGGGCAAGCCAGGGGGAGCAAGCTGGTAAGCAGCACTCCTCCCTGGTCTCTGTTTTAGTTGCTGCCTTGAGCTCCTGCCTTAATTTCCCTTCATGACCTACAGAAGTTGTAAGCTGAAATGTCTCCCCTCCAACATATGGCTCATGGTGTTTAGTACAGATCTAGAAAGTAAACTAAACAATACTTTTTAAGATTCTTTTCTTGTGACCTTGAAGTACAACGGATCTGTTGCTCTGTGCTCTGTTTATAATTTTTGCTATTGTTTTATGATATTAAAACCTATGAACACACTCACATGACAGAAAGGAGGAACAAATATATTCATTTACCCATATACCCCTGAACCAGTGGACCAGAGCTTCAAACCCCCAGCAAATTCAGACCTCAGGACCCAAATACTTAACTCTCTACTCCTCATATTTCCAGACAGAAGATGTAAGAAGTAAGGCAATTTTTCTAAGTATAGATGTAGAGCTGACCCAGTCCAGCTTTTGTTCCCTGTGACTCTCAAAGGAACCACCTCTCCAAAGGAGATGGCTGTTGTGGTCTGAACTTAATGAACTAGGAGAGAGGTCTGCTCACTGCCAAACCTGTCTTCACGCTGAGCCACACATTCTGAAGAACTCAGCTCCCAACCCGGCAAGGGCTGAGGTAGCCTCTGTGAATGTGGGAGATTTCCAGGCATAGAATGTAGACTAGAAGCCAGCCTCTGGTGACTTTATTCTGCCGTGCTCTGTGCTCAGGAACAGTGACATAAAAGGTGTCCTCCCATTAACCCTTCATGTCTTTTTTTTTGTTCTGGATTTAGAGCACCCACACTCAGATTATTTTTAGAAGCCATGAGGAATCAGAAGTCATCCCTGTTCATAGAGAGCACAGATGCCAACTTCAAAAGCAGCCCTGGTTCCGCCCTTTGCAGGACATTCTGGGGCACTGGGCTCAGCAGAAGGGAGAACACAAAGGCTAGAGATCTTTCCTTTCTCTCAAATACTTACTTTCTCCCTCCCCACCCCGCTCCCATGGCAAGTTAAAACTCCCCCCTCCTCATTTTCCCTGCAAAGTGGGGAGGACCCAGCCGCCATCTCTGCCTACAGGAGTCTGGGAAACCCGTCCAGCCTACTCTAGTCACCTTCCCACCGTCTACCAGATTCTTTCCAGCACACTCAATCAGCAGCAGGAACACCAGGCAGCAGTGAGGTCTGGAAAGACCCACACAAACTGTGGGTGCCCTTCACCAGATCATTCCAGTCAGATCCCAGGCCCTTGGGTCTGAGGACCCTCAGTCACAACACTTCCTCCTTTCTGTGTCTAGGAGAGTCTGCTTTAGAGTCAGAGAATGAGGAAGTCTAGGCTGTTTGAGATCAGTACCTCCCAAAACTGCAGAGTGGATGCTAAGACCTGGAAAGTTGAAACACTTTTGTGAAGTCACCAAGCATGACCATGTCATAGTGTGTTATTTTCGAGACCCTTCCAAGTTGCTATATTTTTGGATCTTTTTTCGTTCTTTCTTTGGTTTTTTGAGGCAGGGTTTCTCTGTAGCTTTGGAACCTGTCCTGGAACTCGCTCTGTAAACCAGGCTGGCCTCAAAACCACAGAGATCCACCTGCCTCTGCCTCCTGAGTGCTGAGATTAAAGGCGTGCGGCACCACCACCCAACTGTTTTTGAATCTTAAAAGTCCAAATGTACATGTGTTGAAAGTAGTACCAGCCAGTTCTGGTACTACTGGGAGGCAGGAGAATTTTTAGGAGGTGGGGCCTGGCAGAAGAAAGTTTGGTCACTGAGGCTAATGCCCTTGAAGGGAATACTGGGACTCCCATCCCTCCTCCTCCTTCTCTTTATTTCTTGCTAGTTATGAAATGAAAAAGCTTTCTCTGTCATACACTCTTGACATGTTTTCACAAGCACAGAAACACCTTGTACTAAAGCCTCTGAAGCCATGAGCTAAAAGAAACCTTCTTTCCCTTTGACTATCTCAGGACTTTATTCCAGTACTACGAAGCTGACTAGCACACGAGTATTGCTATAGAAAGACACTGTAGGCAGACAGGGAGCAATGCTAGGAAACTTGGTTGGCCAGAAAGCTCACATGCATGTCAATGGACATTACTCTGTTCTGACTGTCCTGTCCTAAATAAACGCACAGAGGCATATCTATCTATCTATCATCTATCTATCTATCTATCTATCTATCTATCTATCTATCTATCTATCTATCTATCTATCTATCTGCTCAGCAAATAGCTCAGGCTTATTACTAACCAGATCTTTTCATTTAAATTAACCCATTTCTATTAATTTAGGTATTTTCTTTTGACTCATGGCTTTACCTGTCCTCTGGCATCTTGCTTCCCTAGCAACTGGCTTGCATCTCTTCCAGTTCCACCCTTCTTCATTCCAGTCCTCCGTTTGGCTTTCCCACCTAACTTTATCCTGCCTTGCTATAGACCAAACAGATTTTTTAAAAATATTTATTTATTTATTATGTATACAATATTTTGTTTGTATGTATGCCTGCAGGCCAGAAGGGGACACCAGACCCCATTACAGATGGTTGTGAGCCACCATGTGGTTGCTGGGAATTGAACTCAGGACCTTTGGAAGAGCAGGCAATGCTCTTAACCTCTGAGCCGTCTCTCCAGCCCCCCCAAACAGATTTTTTTACTAGCCAATGAGAGTGATACAAGTTCACAGTGTACAGAAAGATTGCCCCCCCCCCCCGGCCAGCACACAAGCCCTTCCTAGAGTGTAGGCCGATGCATGCTGTGTGTGGTCAGCTTCCACAGGCACCCATACCCAGGGTCCTGCTGTCGCCATTCACAGGAGGAACACCGTAGGCTCTGCTTAAATCGTGACCATGTTCAGGGCCCAGCTGGAAGTTGGGATATGACCATAAAGTCCTCTCATTTGTTTTACTCTTACGCCTACATTGCATCAGGACCGGGATCCCTAAAAATAATCTTAAACTTCTGAGGTCATCTATGTGGAAGACGCAGATGTGCATAATACCCCTTTGAGTACACAATATCAACACAGAGTTTCCAAGGGCCGTGACACCACAGCTACAGCTACTGTGGCTCACTCACTTCCCAACAAGCCACACAAAGTCTGATTTGTATGGGGAAAGCTGTTCTCCTCTAGTTTTGCAGGGCAAGGTCACAAAATGTCAGTGTCTAAAGTGGAGTTGAATAAAAACATATGGTACGCACAGCTTTAGCTCTAGAATTTTCAGAGACTGACCGCTTTAAGACTTCTTGGAGGTGGTTTCTGTATCAGCATTTGTACTAGTTACCCATTGCATGGACAGGACAAAAATACCGGACAGGAACAACTTAAGGAGGGATTTATTTGGCTTATGGTTCCAGAGGGCTCGGGCAATTGTGTGAGGACAGCAGGAAGTAGTTCACATCATGGCAAACAAGCAGCAGAGAGAAAATGCCTGCCTTCTGCTTTTTTCCTTTCACCCTATTATTCCACCCAGGGACCCCATGTCACTGATGCTGCCACCTCCGTTCAGAAGGGCCCTTCTCCCCAAGTGGATCCGGCCTGGAAATGTCTTCATGGATATATCCAGAGCCACACTCTCTTAACCTCTTAGATTATTGCTCTCAACACTGCCAAGTGAGCAAGAGAGTCCCTATCATAGGGCTCCTTCAACCAAGCTGTTTTCTGTCACACAACTATTGTCGCCTTCAAGAAGTTGTTTAAATCTCTGTACTTCAGTTTTCTCGTCTGGAAACAGACAGCAGTCATTCCCACTTCTAGGCATCCTGTGTGTGGGGTCGGGGTTGTAAGGTATTCATGTGTAACAAGGTAGGATCACAATAAATAATGTAAGCTGTGTCCAGCTCAAACAAGACAAGGGTCATATGGAACACTGGCTCTTCCCCGCTTCCTCATAAGTTAAGAATATTTACAGGCATCTTCCTAGGGGTGGTGTTTTCTATCTATCTATCTATCTATCTATCTATCTATCTATCTATCTATCTTCCATCTGTCCACTCATCTGTCCATCCATCCATCCATTTATCCATCTTTCTTCCCATTTGGGGAAGGTCACTGTATCTGTGTTCAGATTCATTCATTCATTTGTTTTTTTGTTCATTCATTTATTCACTCAGGTAATAAGCAAGCAGGTAGCCACTAAATATTTATAGACTACTGAAGGGTTAGGTACTGTTTTAAATGCCAAGGGAAGTCGAAATGAGCAAAACAGACCAAATTTGCATCTGCATGGAGGTTATAAATGAATCCACTGAATTATGAAACAACCAAGATATGACTCTCAATAGAAAGGAGGCAGTCTTTGTAGAGTCCAAAAGAAAAGATTGTTAGAGTATGTCAGTTTCAATATATCTAAGAAGGTACTGAAATCCACTTAGTTCTCTGCGCTATAATTCATGTTTGCAAGATACATTTGTTGGGAATGTTTCTGATTCTAAATGACAGAAAACCAACTTAAGCTAGATTTTGTGATTCATGCAACTGAAAAAAAAGTTGAGTAGAAATGTGGGCTGCAGGCAAAGGCTGATCCAGTGGTACAATCAATGCTACCAGAGACCTGGTTTCTTTTCATGGTATTATGTATGGCTTACTGCTCCCACTTGCTCCAGGTCCCCCTAGTGATAACGAAACTCATCTCAGCACTAGATCTTAAGCATTTTCATACTGAGTGATGAAGAATCATTCTCAGAATGCTTTTGTAAAATTATTTTTTAAAAGAAAGGATGGCAGTGGTTCTGCACCTCTCCCTTCTTTCATACTTCTTGTTCTCTGGCTCCCCCTGTGAGCACGTAGGGATAAAAAAAAGTCACAGCTGTTGGAACTGCTTGTTCTACGTCCCCTACTCTTGTCAATATGGGGATGAAATTTTAAGAGCCTATCAACAGTCCATCGTGGAGGTGGGAGAGATTTTTCTATTGCTGTGCTATGACACCATGACCGCAGAACTTTACAGAGGAAAGTTTATTTGGGGCATAGTCTCAGAGAGTTGAAGTACATGACCACCATGGTGGGGGCATGGTAGCAGGTGGGGAGGCATGGTGCTGGAGCAGTAGCTGAGAGCTTACATTTTCAAACACAACCGTAAGGTAGAGAGAAATTGAGAATGGTGTGTCTTTTGAGACCTCAATATTCTCACTAATGACATACCTCCTCCAATAAAGCCACACCTCCTAATCCTTACCAAACAGTACCACCAACAGAGGAGCGAATATTCAAACACATGAACCTATGAAGGCCATTCTTACTCAAAGCATTACACACTCCCATCAATACTCCATGGGGGTGGGGTAGAAGGGGATCACAATTCTCCAGCTTTCCCTATAGATGTATGAACAGTTACCAATGGTTAAGTGGGCAGAACTCGCAACTACTCCTCCCTAAGTACCTACGGAGAAGTAATGAATGCTGGCGGAGGGGAGAAATTTTCTCCAGTGGGTTAACCATTGATAATATGTCCATGCCTTCAGAAAATAACTCCTCACCCATGTTCTTGTAAACAACATTAATCAAATTAATTGGGTCAGAAATACATGAAAGTAGAAAGGGGCACGGTTAGGAAAAGGCAGGAGATCAACAGGGAGGGATGGGAACAAGAGAGAGAACACAGGTTCAGAATCCATTATGTACGTGTATAAAATGCCATCATGAAACCCATTAGTATACATGATTAATATATGCTGATAAAGTTTTTTTTTTAAAAAAAGAAGGAATCCACAGAGACAATGCTGTCCCAGAGTCCTCATCCTGGGGTACTTGAAGCAGCTGTGCACCCCATCTCCGCACTCCAGAGCTGAGAGAAATGCTCATACTGTAAGTGGACTCTTGCTCATCTTCAGCGGCATAGACTCATTTCCATGGTGACAAGCTTGCAGGAGTGAGACACCTTTGAAAAGAGTGGGCAATGAGGATTAGGTATCTCTTAAGATCTATCTCTAGGCTTCTTAAGACGAGACCATAGGGCCAGTGGGTGACGGGGAAGCAATTAGGACCTGGTCCAATGGGTTCCCATGAAGCTGGAAGTTGCCAAACCATTTTTGAGCTAGCAGAATGAGTATGAGGGTACCCTTGGAAGACTGTGTAGGTGCTTCCAGTCCTCTGCTTATTGATACTGGGGACCTTTCACTGCTGCTCTGCCAGTCCTTGGCTAGGGTAATGGTATAGTCTTATCTTAGCCTATATGGAAGCCCAGTCCTTGGCTAGGGTAATGGTATAGTCCTATCTTAGCCTATATGAAAGCCCATTTGTAAATGGAAGCACAAATTAAGAATTGTCTGAATGACAAACTCCTCAAATCTCATGGGTCACATTCCAAATGCTCAGCAAGGCCAGGCACTTGCAACCACTCTACTGGATGGGCAGCTCTGGGCCATTTTCATGGCTTCAGAATGTTCTGTAGAACATAGCCTGTGGAACTAAAACAGTCAGCAAAGTTCTTGCTATACAAGCATGTACCCACATAGAAAGCCAGATGTGCTGGTGCAGGCTTCTGATCCCAGGACTAGAGTGTTGGAGATTTCTAGAACTAGCTGGTCAACCAATGTTACCTACTTGATGAGCTCCAAGTTCTAATGAGAGACCGTGTCTCAAAACAAGGTGTTAGTACCTGAGGAATGGCACCCAAAGTTGACCTTTGACCTCCACATCTGCATGTGCATGTGTATACGGCATTTGCATATACACGTGCACTCCTTGTACAGATGCCAACTCCATGACCATGAGAAAGGACTGTGATTGAAGACGGGTTGCAACGTAGCACAGCTGAAACTTGGTGGGACTTTGGTAGAGCGCCCCAGCTATGAAGCACGTAGCATGGGGCAGGGGTTTCTGGGAATTCTGCTTGATACTGGCCTCTCCTTTTCTCCTCATCAACGTGGACTGGCTTTGCTACGGCTCGAGCATGGGTGGTGTCCCCAGGTGGAAGAGCTCTGTCCCCAGGGCTGTGATATTGGGAGCCACTGTGGACTTTTTATGAGGTGGAGCCTGCTGGGAGGCCCTTAGGTCAGTGGAGCATGCACTCAAAGGCCTGAATAGATCCTAGCCTCTTCCTCGCTCCTTGCTTTCTGGATGATGTTGTGCACATTCGTTCCAACACACATTCCTGGTATGATGTGCCACACTTGTCTGATGCCCAAACCCAGTGAACTTGAATCTCTTGAACTGTGAGCCCAAATCAACCTCATTCATTTCATAAGAAGCCTGTGTCAGGTGTTATTACAGTAACACACAAGTGACTAATAGAAACCTAACTGTCACCTCCTCCAGGAGTGACTCACTTCATCCCTGGGCTCCCATGACACCTGCCACACAAGTAAGTTTGTATCATATACTCTGGATTATACGTAGTCACATGTCCTGCGATCTGTCCCATATGACAGCCAGGTCTTTTGATGGTAATAACTGTACCTTAGTCAACTGGGTGTCCTCAAAGCTTAGCACAAACATGGTGGGTTATGAGGGCTCATTAAATGCCCACAGCACTCTGGAGTTCAGAGTCCAGTCTCCTAATGCTGTGGCTATGTGTCTTTGTCCAGGTGATTTGACATAGCTAAGCGACACTTGTATCCTGGTTAAAAGTTGAGTGCCTGCGCCTGGTGAGACTATTGTGCCATGCAGTTCAGACCATGCGGGCACCAGACTGCAACTTTTCCAGTGTGATGTAATAAAAAGCAGACAAAAACCTGAGCACTCAAAAGCTGTGTGATCCTATATAATACACCCAATAGCTCTGGGCTTCGCTCCCGTCTCTACCGAGGAAATGTGGCAGTTACTGTGGCTGTGATACTGGGTGCAGGGCTGTCACAGCATCTCTTGAGGCTGAGGCTGGTGGTCCTGAGACGGCCCTGGGCAGAGTTTGGAGTCGGAACTCCCCAAATATGAGGCAACCTGCTTCTGCGAGTCTCTGTACTCAATGTACCTGGTGCCAGTGGCAAACGTAATTCACCCTGCTCCCAGCTAATGGCTGGTAGTATTTGGAAGACAGCTGCCTGGCTGTGGTTTTGCCAGCAGCAGAGGGATTTTAAAAAGTCAGGCAGACACCGGGATCCAATGCAATACAAGACAGAAGGGCACTCAGCTCTTGAGGGGGATGGAAAGTCACATGAGGGAGATATGAGTGCTTAGCAGTCTCCTGAGGTGGTTAGAGGGTCTCATGTATCCAAGCTGCTGGGGCATGCTAAGGTGGTGTGCCGATTCACCATGGTTGGAAGTATTTCACAGGAATGTGGGGTTTCAAATTCCCCAGGCCTGGAATCAATATTCTATGCTCGTGTTAGGATTCAGTTGGTGTGGAGAGGGAGGACGCAGCTCTCAGAATTCATGGGTGAAATACACCACATATCTCAGGGATTAAGGGGATTTCCGTGCTTATAAATCGTACCCAGTGATGGCTGGATCTTGAGCATGGAGGGGGATGAGCGAGGCTGGAGGGAAGGCAGAGAAGTTCAGTTCCTGTCCCCAGACCCTCTATCTCAGCCTTTCCCTCAGGCCAGCAGGCCACTCTGAGTAAAGGCCCTGTGTCTGTTAAAGGCAACATGGAAATCTGGGCAGGACTACTTGAGTTGGCTGAGACAATCCTCGACAGAGAGGCCTAGGCCAGAACCACAAACAGCTGGGGCTCTTCCTGACACCAACAATTAGCTACTGCATTGTTAAAAATGTGGGGGTGGGGTGGGGTGGACCCTGCTGCAGAACCATACTCCCTATGGCTTGCAACTTGCACGCTTGCTTGATTCTTTCTGGTTCATGAAAAATTTGGCAGAATGATTTAGAATGTACCAGGGGTTCCGGGATGACCTACCTCCCCCCCGACACACAACAGTTCCTTCCTCAGAATTCCTTGCTACCCACTCCTTCCACTGAGGACAGAAACCTGCCTCAAGTTCTCGGAAGCTGGCAGGATGGGCTGCCCCAGTTGGTAGGCCTTCCTTCCTCCATCCCTCCCTTCCCTTCCTCTCTCCCTCCCTTTCCATCCTCCCTCCTTCTGTCCCCCCTTCTCTCCCTTCCTCCCTTCATTAAGATGGGGTCTTATGTAACCCAGACTGGCTTCCAGCTCACTATATAGCCAAGGATGACTTTGATCTTTTAATCCTCTTGCTTCCCAGATGCTGGGGTTCCAGACTTCTACACCTGCCTTATGTCTTGCTAGGGAGGATGAACACCGGACTTCTTGTGTACTAGGTAAACATTCTACCAGCGGAGGCACATCTCCAGCCCTGCAATGCATTTCTTGGTTGTTCTGTTCCCTGGTGGTTGGCAAGTGAGGGCAAAATCTCAAGCTGCTATTGGCTGTGACTGAGGATTCTTCACAGGCAGGGAAGGAGGTTGAAGAAGATGCTGACTGGGGTCTTCCCAACTCCCCTAACCTGGATGTGAACTGTGCTAGCCAGATTCAAAAGAGTGTCGGCTCCCTGACTGGCTGGCTCAGCTTCCAGCACCCGCAGGCCACAGGCTAATGGAAAGCGGATCCTCGCTCGCCAGGATCGCCCCTCCTTGGCAGAATAGATAAAAACCTAATGGCATGTCATAGCCTGATGGCAAACTCACCACGAAAACAAAATTATCAGGGCAGCGCTGAGGCAGCGGACCGTATCTGCTTTTGTACTATAAAATAACATAGCCGGATGAGCCCTCATTTGCTGAAGGGGTGACTGGCTGCACAGAGCCAGGCCTGGCTCCAAAGTTCCCAGTCAGCACACTCTGATCGCTCCTGCCTTCCCTCTCCCCTCCAGTACCTGGGTCTAGGGGACAAGCCTTTGATGACATGATGCTTCTCACTACACTAATTGCACATTTTGAACAGGAAAAGGGGCTCTGACTTCTTCCTGTGCACACATACATCCTCTTCTCCAACCAACACCCAAATTCCCAGGTCCTCTCTATCACAGAAGAAAGCCAGAAGGTCTCCCCCAGGGCACCACTGGACTCCCTCCGCCCTTCACAAAACCACATTTAATTGTGTCTGAGACATGTTTTGAAACAACGTAAGAAGCCAGGGATTGGTGATAGTTGCTTGAGCGACACCTCTGCCAGTGAACCTAATCACCCCAGAAGATGTTCTGAAGTGAGACTCGGCAGTTTCTCATGTGTTGCTCCCCCTCCACATCCTGTAAGATTTAATATTTACTAAGCATGCACTGAACTCTATGAGTCAAGCTCTCTCTATGAGAGAGCTCTATGAGCCAAGCAGATATGCTCTCCGCCCCAGTTCTGACCACCTAATTGCTATGGCCTCGTCTTAAGAGGCCTAGAGATAGATTTTAAGGGATACCCAATCCCCATTGAGTCTGTGCCGCTGAAGATGAGCAAACTCCACTGTCCTCAGTAGGCTACCTCCAGTTTCACTTAGATGCAGTTTCACTTGCATCTCCAAAATCAAGGTGGTTGGTTATCCCTTGCTGCTAGATGTGCTACTATCACACAACTTCTCGCTAATGGTTTATTAGAAGGAGTATTGTCTAGAAGCTTCTAAAAGCTGTTAGTGAAGCGAAAGAAGTACACCATTTCCTCCATTCTCCTGAGCGAGTATTAGAATGTGGGCGTGATGACTGGAGGTCAAGCAGCTACAAAAAACCATGAGGTAGAATTCATATTTACAATATGGCAGATGAGCCAGACGGAAAAGAGGCTGAAATTGTAGAAATACTTTGGAAATTAAGCACACAACTAGACTGCACTCAGTACTCCCATGCCAAAGGAGTTACACAAGAGAAAGGAAAAGCCGTATTTATACGAATGTTCCTAACAGTCTTTTTCATCGTGGCTCCAAATTGCCAACCACCTAAGTGACTGCCCATCAACAGGTGGCATATTTCGGATCTGGAATGTTCCCTTGCTGATAGTACTATTGGAAGGTGTGTGAGGTGGAGAACACTTTGAAGCTGGACATAGTGGAAGTAAGTGTGTTACCAGGAGTGTGCCTTCAAAGGGTGTATTCTCTCTCTCTTTCTCTCTCCCACTCTCTCTCCCTCCCTCTTTCCCTCCCTCCCTCCTTCCCTACCTCCCTCCTTCTTTCTGCGATGAGGTAAGCTCACCAAGCTCTTCTGTCGTGACAGACCGCCTCACCAGAGCCTAAAAGCAGTGGAGCTGAACCCTCTGAAGTACGGAGCCAAAGTAGCCTTTTGGTCTTCACGTTGTTTGTCGTCGGTGTTCTGCCACAGCGCCAGGAAGCTGCTACCGCATTTGGTGAATGAGCAACCTGTGCTGTATTTATAGAGCGCAAAGCTGCACAGTAGTGGGAAAGGAAACTGGTACAAATCACAGCCGTGGCTCCCTGAGGGGTTATGCTGGGTGAAAGGTCATTTGCATGTCATTTGAAAGTGGGCTAAAGCACACCACTGTGTGCCGACAGCAGGCAGAGTCTTGACTGCCTTTCAGGGGTCACCTGGAAAGGAGCTCGAGAACATTTTTTTGAGGTTATGGAAATGTCTTAGATTTTGGTGCATACCGTTGTTAAAACACAAGACAACCTCTGTATTTCTGCCCTTTTCAAGTCACCCAGTAGGGATGTCAATGATCTTGACAATGGTCAAAGCCATGATGCCTGTTGATTCTGTAAAGCTCCCACCCTTCAGCCCTGAGCCATCACCAACCTCTAGTCTGTCTATCTGTCTGTCTGTCTATCTGTCTGTCTGTCTATCTACCTGAGATCATCTTCAACCAGGCTTCTGTGATATTTTCCATCGTTCTTTGCTAGCCCCACTTTGACAGTGTAACACTTTCCCTGCTATGCGGCTGATTTCTCTCTCAGATCTGAGGTCAAATGGTCATGAGGAGTCAAGACTCAGGCAAGCTTGGATAATAGTTTTGGTCAGAGGACCACAGTTTCTGCCTGGTCCATATTCCATCGCTTGAAAGTCCAAACACCAGGATTCTCAGACACCCCATTCCCCAAAGGCCTGGTTTTGTGCCTCTTTCCTCTCACCCCCTACCCTTAGCAGTCTGCTTGGCAGGCAGGGTCCCACCTTGTGCAGTTCATTCTGGTGCTAGGACTATTCTTAGCACACCACCAATCCCCGGGAGGCTCTGAGGATGCAGGAGGCTGAGTAACAGCTGCATCGCGGCCATTACCGATGCCATTATCATCATCATTATTGCGGGGATGCGGCTTTTGTGGTGTGCCAATCAGAGGAGGTTTGGGGGCCTTTTCCGTAATTGGAAGAATCAGTCCAGGGCATGCGTGGGTTTCCATTCAGAGTGCATTTGCTCTGGGGAAGCATATTTTCTTGTGTTCTGTGGGGTAGGCATTTCAGGTAGGTCCAGTAGGCAGCTACCTGGTGGAGGGATTTTAGATAGGTCCTCTGTCCTCTCCTCTCTTGACCAACCCTGTCAACTCTGTCCCGCCAAGCAGTCCTCTCACTAGGAGCGACAAATTCTACACTTAGAGGTTCAGTCTTTGGGCATTCTATTTTCTCTGTCGTTAGGCAAAGCTCCTGCTGTCTTTTGTGGAACTGTGTGTTTTGTTTTGTTTTCCTTTTTCCCTTTTAGAAGAAGGAAGTGGAATATGTAAAGGGCCCCATGAAAAGTGCAGACACATTTTCTCAGGACACCCATTTGTGTGTGTGTGTGTGTTCGTTCATGTGCATATATGTGTGTGGTATGCACGCACATGTGTGCACATGTGTAAAGGGGCTATCAGTTAATGCTGGGTGTCTTCCTTGGTCACTCTCCACATTATTTTTCAAGAGAGGGTCGCTCCCTGAACCTGAAGTGCACTGATTCATCCAGGCTGACTGGCCAAGAAGCTCCAGGAATCATATTGTTTTCACCCCGTCAGCACTGAATTAGCTATATGCCACCATTCCCAGCTTTTTACATGGATACTGGAGACCCAAACTTAGGTCATTACGTTTATGAAGCAGGCATTTATCTGATTGAGCCATCGCCATAACCCTGGTAGCTTTTCTCTTGAAAGCTTAATTTCACAGACGCTTGGTGCTTACCTGTAACAGGAGGTACTGTTGCGAGAGCTGGTCAAATCCTGTCACATTCAAGTGTCACAACCACAGCACAAAGTGGTGCTATAGTTTCTACCCAAGCGGTCCCCCAAAGGCCTGTGTGTCAAAGGCTCGGTCCCCAGTCTGAAGAACTACCTACTGGACAGTGATGGAACCTCTGAAGGGTAGGACCTTGTTAGAGGTATTTGGGTCATTTGGAAAGTGCTCTCAGAGGATATATGGACCCTGGCCTCTTCCTTTTGTTTTTCCACTTTCTGAATGATAAAGGCCTAAATGAACTTCCTCTGCCTCATGCTACCACCATGATGCTGCCTCAATGTAGACTCCATGGCAACAGGGGCAAGTGGCTACTGTTGTAAGGGGAGCCGTTTGTTTGTTCCTGACTGCTCAGCCCTGAAATAACCACACAGAAACTATATTATTTAAATCACTGCTTGGCCCATTAGCTCTAGCTTCTTATTGGCTCACTCTTACATCTTAGTTTAACCCATCTTCAATAATCTGTGCATCACCATGAGGTCGTGGCCTATCAGCAAAATTTCAGTGTGTCTGTCTCCAGTGGTGGCTCCATGGCTTCTCTCTGACTCTGCCTTCTTCCTCCCAGCATTCAGATTAGTTTTCCCCACCTAACTAAGTTCTACCTTGCTATAGGCCAAGTCAGTTTCTTTATTCATTAACCAATAAAAACAACACATAGACAGAAGGACCTCCCACACCAGACCAAAGATAGAAACCTATAAAACTGGAAGGCAAAACAAGCCTTTCTAATTTTTAAATTAATTACTTCAGGTATTTTGTCATGCAATGGAGAGCTGACTATCACACATGAGCCTTTTGGGTTTTAACACAGGATGCAGGAAGAAATTGAGGGATAAGGGATTAAGTAGCTTGCTCAAGCTTACTGGGCAAAAAGCAGCAGAGCTGGGACCTTAAGTCCTAAATGTCTTTGCTGAGGCTGTGGTCATAGAGACTTCACTAGAATATAGAAGAACAGGCTACTGCTTTACCATCACTGAAGAACCAAAATAGCTTGAATAAGTTACCTTTCACTCAATATTTCCTTCCACTAGATAAATACATTATTGTAACATTTTTTTTCATAATGAGATCTTTTCAATTGGGGATATGCTCATACATTCCCAGCATTTTACTTCCCTCCCAAGATGTAGTTTCTACAAGTCCTAAAAATGTCTCAAAACAAAACCCAAGGGCAATATATTGGGCTATCTTTGTTGCCTAGAGACCTCTGTTCCTAGGGCACACTATTGTAAATGTCAGAGAAAAGTTCTTGAGGATTCAGGGGGAGGCTACTCGGTAGTTAATACTGGGTGTCAACTCAACAGGATCTAGACTCCTCTAGGAGGCAGGCCTCTGTATGAGGAACTTTCTAGATTTGACCGATTGATGTGGGCTGACTAACTCCAAGTTCTGTTGTCACCATTTTGTGGGCTGGGGGCCAGGACAGGGTAAGCAGGAGAGAGCACACTGTGCCCCAGAGCATTCGTCTCTGCTGCCTGACTGTGAGCAGCTGCCTTGTGCTCCTGCCGCCATGCCTTTCCCGCCATGATGGACTGTACCCTCAAACTGTGAGGCCCAGCAAACCCTTCTTTCAGTCACTTATGGTAGGCATTTTGTCTTAGCAACAGGAAAAAGTAACTAACATAGAATCCTTCTATCCCAAGGTATAAGAGTGAGGGTGTTTGGAAAATAAACAACTTGGAAATGCACCCAGTGTAGAATAAGAAAGGAGACACAAGCTGGAGGAGCACAGAGGACAAAAGTTGCCGTGTTTTGGACAGAAGAGAAACCACTGTGTAATAACAAGCCCTTTGTATTTGTTGCTATGGCTGCGGAGGATGCTGGACCTTTTTTCCTGGCACTCCTACAGACCTAGGTAATTAGGAGCCTGCCCAGGCAGAGCGGAGTGAAATTCAGAGGACAGCACCTGGACTCTTTTCCCCTCAGAAATAAAAAGCACGTGTGTGACTAAGAGGAAGCAGATGGCTCCAGGGAATAGGGCCTCCTCACACACACCTGAGAAGAATCAGGATCTCCCTGAACTTTGCTCTGGCCTCTATGTCCTTATGCTAATAACTCTGGTGTGGCGTTTCATTTTAGAGGCCCAGAGAGGGAATGGTTCTGTTCTCTGGCAAGGCAAAGGCAAAGAGGACCAGGCCTCCCATTGGTTTGGGTAGGGCAAGATAGAAACTAATGGACACAAACTGTTGGAAAGTGCCAGCGAAAGGCAAGGTTCTTGAGTGGCAAACAGACGGCTTCTCCAGGTTCCTGGCTCTAAAGAATTCCTGACTTCCTGCCCCCAAAGCCTTCTGCTCTGGGATTGCTAGGAGCCACTACCCTCTGTCCTAAAAGTCAAGCAATTGTTCAGTGTCAGGGGCCAGGCCAGACAGCCGTCCTGCAGGAGCTTTCTTCAAAACGCCACTGCCAATCTCCAGCCATTCCAATTTATGCTTGAGTGACAACGTGTTCTAGCAGAGAAAAGCACCCTAGCATTGCAATCCGTTGAGATTTCCTAGAGTCTAAGGTCTCCACTTTGTGACAATACTCTGAGTGAAGGGAGCTTTCTATTTCTTATACCTGTTTCATTGCCTGGTCCACAGTGTGGTTCCCTAGTAGCCTGGGTCCGGCTTGCTTCCCACTGAGGGAGCTCTCTTTCTGACTAGTTGCAATGACTGGGTGTCTCTATTCACCTACCCACGTATTCTACTGTGTGTACTCTACTTTTTATCAAACTACCCTTTGAGATTCTCGTCGTTTCTGTTCGCACGATCCAGACCCCTGGCGCTCAGTGAGGTTAGGGCACTTGCTTACGATCTACAGCAAATGATCGTGAAGTGGGTTCTTTAGAACACTACCGTAGAAAGAATGCCAGCACACTTCACATGCAGAAAACTCAATGTGAGATTCAGAATAGGCATGTGAGCAAAACCTTTGAGTCCTGTTTCAGTCATAAAATTGGCAGCTGTCTCCAATCTCGAGTACCTCAACCCTTTCTGACGTTTTAAATTTTTAATTTCGTTTTTCGTGTTAGGGGTGGAACCCAGAGCCCAGACACGCTAAGGGAGAGCTCTGCTACTGAGAAGTACCTCAGCTCCTCACCTTCTCACGTAGCTTTTCCTCAACTGTTCTAACTATAGAACAGCTTCCCCATGCAACAGATTAAATTACCACACAACAATAATCTGCTTCCTCATTCTAAAGCTCCATGGGAAGGGTAAACTTCTTTGTTCCATTGACCATGGGACGTGTTTCCACTGATAAACTGTGCGAAGATAGCAGTGTGTCAGTTTCAAATCTAGACCAACCAGACACTACATAGTATCATTTGCTCTTTTGTGCTTTTCCATCCTCAACAGGAAGAGCACACATCAGGGGCTGCTTTGTCTCTGTGTTAGGCCCCGGAAGAAGACACAGAGCGCAGAACCAGCCTATTCAATTTGCAGATGCATGAGTGAAGAAATGTTAAGCATTGCATGCTACTGAGTTTTGGGTTTGTTTGTTGCACAGCATAATTATTAGTGGTAATAATTAACTGTCACTATTCTTTGGTTTTATTTATTATTGGTGTGTGTGTGTGTGTGTGTGTGTGTGTGTGTGTGTGTGTGTGTGTGTGCATTTGCATGCACATGCCACAGCATGTGAAGATCAGAGGTCAAGTTCAGGAATTGTTTCTCCCTTTCCATCTTCTGAGGCAGGATATCTTGTTTCTAACATGCTGCCTTCTTCTGCCTAGCTGACCTTGGAGCCTGCAGACAATTCTGTCTCCAGTCATCACCTTTCTGTATCACTGTTGGGACTGAAAATACACACCAGACATCTAGCTGTTTTATGTGGGTTCTGAGGTCCAAACTCAAGCCATCAAGGTTGTGGAGTAGGTGCTTTTACACACCGAGTCATCTTATGTCATGATCATCATCCTTTCAATGTCATAAACTCATAGAACTCGATGGAAAGTTCTATGAGAAACACTGAGTCACTGTCAGAAATAGTCAAGCTGGATTCACGCTCATATTTTCCAATTCTGAATTCTTTTCGTCTCTCTGCTCCAACTGTGCTCTGAGGGATGTCTTCTGGCCAGGAGAAACACAAGATGGCACAGGAGAGCATTGGGCATCTCCAGGTTGCCATTCAACCCTGTGGCACGGACACTGGAGGCAAGAAACATATTCCTTAGCTGTCCTTCATCCCAGCCACATCCATGGAGATACTGATGTCAAGGTTATGACTTTGCTGGGACTGTTTGACATTCCTTCCTTTCTAAGCCCACTTTCTTTTTCCAGGGTCCGTGTCAGTAGCCTAAATTCATAACAGTTTGCTGAGTTGATACAACGTACAGAATTTATGGTACAGAAAGACATTATACAGCCTGCAACTGCAGCAACATTTCATTAAATCCTTGCAGTTTCTCCCCGCAGAGTAGGTATGCCCTTCCATCTTTGGAAAATAGATGGAAAACTGGCAGGGTGTTCACCCCAGCTGGGACTGTGGGTTCACCTGAGCTAAACTTCAGAGACAGCAGTTTAATCTTCATTCAAGAAAGGAGTCTTGAGTGCCCTAGGCCCCTGAGAGGCTGAAGAAGGCCACCGTGTTATGTCTGGAGCAGGTCACGCCTCAGCAGACAGGCCTGCCAGGGAGGACTCAGTGGGTTATGTATGTCAGGAGAGCTGGAGAAATCTACCAGCTCTTCTCAGGCTGCGAAGGACCTGTCAGAGCTGTCCATCTCTAGAGGTCTTTGCGTTGTTTTCCCGAGGAGCTGTGTACAGATGCCTTTGCACACAGATCGGGCACGGAGAACAGCAAAATAACCACTACACCAAAGCCCAACTTGGCCAGTCAATGAGTTTATTGCACTTCTTTGCAGAATACGGGCAAGGGGTTACTTACAAAAGTGTGGGTGACCCCAAGACAGCAGCATCACTGCCAAGCCCCACCCATTCACAGATGACAATCTCATCGAAGCTGCATCATGGAGTCTCCCTCCCACTTAACCTTGCACTTCCTATATATTCTAGTACCTCGCTTGCAGTTGGGGGAAACAGGAGGAAGCAGTGACTGGAATACCAATAGCTTCATTACCTGTGCCACAGACCTAGCTACTTCTCTATTGTTTTGCTCAATTAGTTGCCATGGTTACTAGTCCAAAACACATCTACTCCAAAATGGCTTTGAGGTGGTCATGTTAAGCCCAGAAGAAAGAACCATACCATAACAAGAAGCAATTGTGTAGCTTCCTGCCCTGGCAAACAGTGACTAAGGACTGACCTCACAGTCGACCCGGCACAGTAGAAACAAAATGGACTTGATTGGTTATATCCAGGGCAGAATTTCATCCAGTGATGAGGTTGGTCAATCCACGAGGGAAGGAGCTCCAAGATTCATTCAAGCTCTAAGCGGAATGGCTGTGTGCCCTGGAATTCAGGCCTGGGACGTGATTGAAAGTTAAGAAATGCTTAATTAACAAATCAAATCTTTTGTTTCGCGCTGTATTTGTACTACTTACTTTTGCTTAGCTGTGACCAAAATAATTCAGGGAGGAACTTAAAAGGGGAAAAACTTCTTGTGCCACATAATTTCAATAGGTTCAGGGCATGCTTGCTTGGCCCTGAACATTTGGTCAGAGGAGGGCATGAGGGAATGGTATCTTTACTTCATGGTAGACAGGAGAGAGAGAGGAAGAGGAAAATAACAGGGTAGAGGACGAGGGAAGGAAGGAATGGGGAAAGGAAAGGTGGAGACAGGATAGGATGGGAGGAGAGATGGGGAAGAAAAGAAAGAGATGTGAGGGAAATGAACCTGGTGGCCAGGGACAACTTTCAAAGTCAAATCCCCAGTGACTCTCTTCCTCCAGCTCAGATCCACCTCATAAACATTTCTAGTACCTTCCAAAATATTGCCACCAGATGGGGATCAAGTGTGTTCAACACAAGGACCTTTAGGGAACATTTCAGGTACAAACCTTAACAGACAGTAAAATGAAAGAGGCTAGTCAGCCATGGAAAAATCTAGAAATGAGACTTAGGGTGAGGCTTATGGAACAGTTCTCCATGACAGTGCTCCTCAGCTAAGGATGCTTGAGCTTCCCAATGCCATTGATTCCATAGCCAAGCATGGCTGTGGGACTTTGGTCAGGGGAGCAGGTACCCAGGACACACAATGTTAAGGATGCACTAATACCAGGCCTGGAACATTCAGAGATAGGCTCTTAAGTGTGATTACTACCCTAAATCTTTCTCCCTGGGTAGCTCATGGCCTCACCAGGTCCAGTTCTAGCAGAGGCTCTAGCCACTGGCCCTGTGCTTGGAAGTTAAGCTTTTGCATCTTGACTCTGCCACTTACTAGCTTGGTAATTTTGAGCTGGTTCCTTAACTTGCTAAATTCCATCTCCTGTCTGTGAAATGAGATGCAGTTTTAGTCTCAAGGAGGAACGAATGAAGATAATACAAATAGAGCACAAATCACTGACCTCCTGTCACTGTTGTCTTGATAGCTACTATTATTTTGAAACAAGGTCTGATGGTGTAGCCTAGGCTGTCCTAAAACTCTTGGTCCTCTGTCTCAGCCTCTTAAGTGCCGAGATTACAAGCATCTGTCTCCATTCCTGGCTATGTCAAAGGCTGCTATTAGCAAAGTGAGGTGGCATATCCATGAGAGAATCCTTAAGGGCAGTGTGGCAGGGGCTGTGACGTGCAAGGTTTCCTTGCAACACCAGAGGACTGGTATTCTCAGCTACTGAGAAAGGCCATAGCTGCTGCATGTCTCTGAATAACCATTCAGTGCCTCCACTGAGAACAGCTGCCTCGTGAAAATCTGCTCTCTTCCTGGGTCAGCCTGAATCCAAAGACTGGACAGCTATGGACACAAAGGCCTTGCCTTTTGCTTCAACTTGGGGAACTCAGAAGGACTATCTCACCTCAGAAGGGAGGCATGGACAGAATTACTCCTCTATCCATATCTGCCTCCACGTGTTGCTTGACAGACTTCCTCTGCAGGCTTCCTGCATGCCACCTGCCAACTCATCTTGGGGGTAGGGATCCTGCTGCTGAAGGACTCATGCTGAGCTAATCATCCCACTCCCTCTCCCACTTACTGTATTAATCAAGATCCTCTGGGTTGTAAACTTCGGTAAGAACAAGACATTAGACGGCGAGATCCTCGGAATGCGGGGCAGTGGGATGATCACTGAGAGATTACTGGGCTTCTCTCATTTTCCTGGTGAGATTTGTAGTGATATTTCATTTGTGTTTTAATAAATAACGCTTGCCTGAAGATCAGAGAATAAAAGAGCCCCTCTGTTCAGCCTTACAGACCAGGCAGTGGTGGCACACACCTTTAATCCCAGTAACCACATTAGTTTGCCATAGAAACTGTGTGGTAGTTGCACATGCCTTTAATCCCAGCCCTAAAGAGGATTATAAGATGGGAGGAGACCGCTTCTCACACAGTCTCATTCTGAGATTCTTGGAGGCAGGGTCGCCATTTCAGACTGAGGTAAGAGCCAATGGCTGACTGTTTTGCTTTTCTGACCTTCAGGTTGAACCCCAATATCTGTCTCTGGGTTTTTATTAATCATGCTACAGGGATTAGTCATCTAGAGCTCCCCAACCTAACATTTTAAATTCTGATTTGAGAAAAATCAGTTCATTTCTAGCTTTCAGGTACTCTGGAGAGTTTGGATAGGCCCAGTGTGAGTCAGGTGCCATCCTGGGTCAATTAGTAAGAGCTAATTCACAAAGATAAAGAGTGAAGATGTCTCCCTGGGGAGATTGCAGAGGAAGAAACAGAAGGGTTTGGCAGATAATGAAAAAGGCATCCTGTTGACCAAGGTTTCTGTCCCACCAGGTCCCCTAGTTGTTTAGTCCCAAAGAAATACACAGAGGTCTACATTAATCATAAACTTTTCATAAACTGGTTGGCCTATTAGCTCAGGCTTCTTCTTAACTCTTATAACGTATATTAGCCCATAATTTTGTCTGTAGTAGACACGTGGCTTGGTACCTTTTTCAGCAAGTCAGTCATATCTTGCTTCCTCTGTATCTGGGTGACAACTGCAGACTGACCCTTTCCTCTTCCCAGAATTCTCCCATTCTCATTGCCTTACCTCTACTTCCTACCTGGTCGCCCAGCATATACTTCCTGCCTGGCTACTGGCCAATCAGCATTTTATTAAAATACAATTGCCAGGGTACAGACCATTGCCCCACAGCAACCCC
Organism: Myodes glareolus; assembly: GCF_982192425.1. NCBI lineage: Eukaryota > Metazoa > Chordata > Mammalia > Rodentia > Cricetidae > Myodes > Myodes glareolus. The sequence goes on along the minus strand of NC_142053.1, from coordinate 135,102,469 downwards.
CCTCTTTGAAAACAAGAACTCTGAATCAGATCTTTTTTGTTAGCTTTTCTCCTGACCATTATCCATAACAAATTGTAACCAACATTTTAAAGAAAGGCAAACATCCTTAATCCATTTTTTTTTTTTTTTGGGAATGTAGGCATAGTTTTCCACATTACTACCTGCTTACTGGGGGCACTGATAATCTTATGGAGACCTAAAAAAATTAAGATTATGGTCAAGTCCTGACTGGAAAATTCCATGAGGCTTGATCATTTCAGTCAGCAGTCTTGAAATTGTTCTAGGTGCAAAACTCAAAGGAAACTTCAACAGAGGTGCTCTAAAATCTTGGATCATCTGGACCATCTGCTCCTATTGGAGATTTTTCAAGGGTCTTCCTTGATCAAACTTATTTTTTCTTAGCCCAGAATAAATCCACAGCCTTTCATTTCCTATGGAAACAAAACTAAAACCTCTTCTCCAAAGTAACATGCCTTTTGACATAAATTTTGAAGTCAAGGCATTTTCAAAATATATATATTGGATTAATTCAGCAGCATTTATAATCAAATATCTTTTAGCAGTTTTTACTCCTTCCTCAGCCATCAAACAATTTAAAGACAACACAATAGCATACATTATCCAGACTCTGTATATTTTTCATCTTTACATGGCTTTATTTTAAACTCTATATTTTTTTTTTACTTTTAATTTTTGGCTTTTTGAGACAGGATTTCTCTGTGTATCTTTGGCTGTCCTGGAACTCACTCTGTAGATCAGGCTGTCCTTGAACTCACAGAGATCTGCCTGCCTCTACCTCCCAAGTGCTGGGATTAAAGGTGTGTGCCACCACACCCAGCTACTCTCTTTCTTTCCTTTTTATTTTAAGGACTTTATCCTTTTTCTTTTCTCTTTCAAGCCTACATATATTTTTATACACACTGTAGACCATTTAGAGGTTTCTTTTGTCTGAATCTATCTTTGTTGCATAACTTTCTTTTTATGACCATATGAGTTTTTAATTTATTAAACGATATGGCTAGGATTAAAGCCATGACTTTAATGACTGGATCCAACTCATTTGTTAGCTTTTTGAGAGGCTAGCTTCGTGCTCGAGGTACTGGCTGGAGCCATGTTTATTGCCAAAACTCTATGGAGTTTCAAGGTCCCTGCCACTACCCAGAAGCATGCTATTAGGCTACTCATAAGCACCATTTAAGTGTTTGGTGGTGGGGCCTCTTAAAAAGAGCTACAAGGTTTTTTGCAGCTAAAACTGAGTCAGGAAGCCTCTCTGAAATGAAATGCACTTGTCTCTAGCAAAGAGAGCCCACCCGAGAAAGTGCTGCTATCAATAAGCCGTGCTTAACTCTGTTCTTTTCTGTCTAGACTCACTTCCCAAGCTCTCTCAGGCTTTGTGTGCATGCAGTTGTCCATGTGGGCGCCATTTGTTGACCAAGGTTTCTGTTCCACCAGGTTCCCTCTTGCTTCGTGCTCTTGCTTCCAGCTGCTAGACTCTGTACCTATTCCCTGTTCGTGCAGAGGACTGTGATCTAGGACAGTGATCTGTAAGTCTCCCATTAATAACCCTTTATTATACGTAATTCTGAACAAGTGTGGGATTATTTTGTAACTTCCGCCATCAGCATTCATTTGTCATATACTTTGTTTCACCAGTATCTGAGCACTCATTACCTGCCACTTGGAGTAGGTGAAAATGCCAAACATTTATGGTAGCATGCTGTTATGCCAACCTGTAAATGCCTGGCATTCACCACCCTGAACATGTCAATGTGCGTATGTATGTACCGCTTCTGGATAATGAAGGTAGGACAGGCTGGGATGTAGACATATATCCACAATTAGGACATGGTCACAACTTTGTGGCCTCTCTTTTATTTGCGTGTCCCTTTCTTGGTTTGATGCCCTCACTCCCAACTGACATCTTCTGACATCACTTCCTGTATAAATTAATTGCACTTAAATCTTGTATCTCAGGCTCCCCCACTCCCCACCAGGAATCCAAACATGTCCATGGCCGATATGTGTGTAACTATATGTGTGTGACTTAGGCCCAGACAACTATTGCCGTAGATTTCACCATAGTTAAAGGAACAAAAAGTTCTCTTTGGAGGCAATCATAATGATGGGAATATCCAGTTTGCCGTGATACCAGTAAACAAGAGAACCAAGGGTCTGTCTTATTGAAAATATTTCCTTTTTCTATCTTCCTGGTCTTGACAGAATTAACCTTGTTAAGTACCTTTGTTAGCCTTGTTAATGTCTTTGTTTAAATATGGAAGTCAACAGTACCAGGCAATGCTTTTACTGGTGGGGTCAGCTTTCCAGCTGCCCTGGGATCCTACTGACTTTCCATAGATTAGCATTCAGACTGCAACTTGATGAGTCACCAACCATCACTCCAAGGATTTCTTGAGGAAAGAAAGACTTTATTCTAAAACTCGAGGCCCAGCAGGGAATGTAGCTCCCTGTGTCATTGGCTTCTAGGCAGAGAATGCAAGCTTCAAAGGTTCTGTCATCCAGGCTGATGGAGGGAAGTCCTATTGAACTAGCTGAGCCAGTCTGTCCTTTCTCGGGGTCCCCAGAACATCAGGTTTCTGAGGCCACCTGACTGAGACAGTGATGCTGCTGTGGATCCACCGAAGTGCCACCTCGGAGGACAGGGGCACATGTTTGGGATTGTGGAACCACCAGGATTTCCACAGATGTCACCCTTCTGGGGCCCCAGGAGTCAAGGCTATGAGAATCAAAGAGAGCATCAGCGGCATACACCTGTCACCTTGACAAAGTCACTCATGCGTGAGCTTCTGGTGCCAGAGCAAGATATCGGGGAGTGTGGAAAAGCCAGGGGAAAGACCAGCAGGAAAATCTGCTGAATAGACACTGTCCAAGAAGAGTAAGAACAAGGATAGTAAACGTGAGGATTCAAGTTACCACAGACACCTAGTTAGCATGGAGGAAGGAAGGGGGAAAATAAATATAAAAAATATTGGCTTATTTTTCTGCCCTAACAAAAATAATATTGCCATGTGCCAGTGTCTCTGATTATATATGAAAGTCTCCTTAGAGTAGGGCGAGTAGAGCCTGGATCAGGCTGAGCTCATTCCTTAGGACAGTGCAGTCTTGCTTCCTGGCCCCCAGGTCAGCCTTCTCTTCCATTAAGGTCTCTGTGCTCCTCCCCAGTGAACAGGGTTCGCATGAACAAGAAGACAAGTTCCCTGGCTGCAGCCAGAAAAAAGGCCTTCTCTGGCAGAAACTCCAGTTGCATACCGACATTGTCTTCTCTTGTTCATATTTGCGTTGAACAGGCCATTTTCCATGCTGACATTTTGCATCTAGTTAAATGCCAGCAAATCCAGAGAGATGTGGCTTTGACCCATAGTCTGCCCTTTCGGGCAAGCGTCTGATGCGGTGGTAACTTTCAGTCTAATTTCCGATATTCCACTGCTTTATTTCTCTCCCCACAAACAAAATCGGATGAAATGCTTCAGAGTTAATATTATCTCCGCTGAACATTTAATTGAGAAATGTTGTTAAAAAGGCATTTGGCTTAAATGATCTAAGTGTGTGTGTAGTTATTTATTTTCCTACAGTAAAGTGGCTTTGAATGATTTTTGTTATTATTAGGGAATTAAAGAAGAATTTGCCTTAAAATGTTAAATGTCGTGTCTTTTTAAAAAAGAGCTCTTGGTGTTGCTAAATACAAGGCAGAAAGTGCTGCTGAGGGCTGCCTTAAAGTACCTAGAGGGGTGGGGGATGGGAGAGATGGACTCGTGCAGGCTCTGAAAGGAAAGAAATGCTCAGCTCCCGCTTACTACATTCAGATGTGAAGAACACATAGTGCAGACAAGCTTGTGGGGGCTGGGCTTTCTAGCCTTCACAATGGCTCAGCGGGGGGAGCAAGCCCCCCATCTGACTGGCCAGGCACTACGTGGCTAAGAGGCTATGGTAGGTGTGGACACATTGCACGTCAGCACACCCATCTTCTCCCAGGAGTTCTGTGACCACACCTTCTGGACATAGCTAAGAGCCAAGAGGAATGGACAGTCAGCCCAAACAGGGTCCTCCACATTTTGTTACTGGGGATTTAGAAAGGCGATGCAGTTTTTGGGGTGTGAGGAAAAGATAGAATTTTGTACAAGGAGTGTGCGCCTTGCAGAAGCATGGGCTAGAACGCGTGCCTAAGTAGGTTAGGAGGCCCTTATGGCAGTTCTTAACCTAGCAGACTTTGCCTGCTGTTTCTCTGGAGATCTGCTCCCGCTTTGTGTGCCCCTGGGGTCTCCGAACTCCCCCTGCTCCTGACTTGATACCCTTTTTCTTTTGCTAGCTCTGGAGGCTTTGGTTTTCTGAAACCACGCAATATTTGATTAAGAAAGGTGGTACAGGATGGTTGGGAACTAACTTGCCCTAAAGCAGATTCCATTTTCCCGGCATCTTTCATTCGCAAAGATAGGTTTTCATTAAAACCAGAAAAGGATTTTTCAAAAGACTGAGTTGCATGTGTTTTGGTTCAGGAAACTCAAGAATTATGGTCAGGCCACAGAACCCAGGCTTTGGAAACCCAAGAACAATGTGGAAATTGCCCTTTAACCCTTTCTTCCTTTACTTTCCTTTCTTGATTCTGAGAAGTCTCTCCAGTGCTTATGTTCGCTTAGCTCCACAGTTTCAGTTCTGTGCTTAGCTTCCTACCTGTTCTCTCTCTCTCTCACACTCTCTTTCTCTTTCTCTCTCTCTCTCTCTTTCCTTCTGTCTTCCTTCCTTTCTCTCTTTCTTTCCTTCTTTCTTTCTTTTCCTTCCTTTTGTCCTCCCTTCCTTCCCTCCTTCCCGCCTTCTCTCCTTCCCTCCCTCCCTCCTTCCTTCTTTCCTTCCTTCGAGACAATGTCTCATGAAGCACAAACTGGACTTAAACTTACTGTGTTCCTGAAGCTAACCTAGAATTCCTGATCCCTCGCTCCCTCCCTCTGAAGCCTGCTGGAATTATAGGCATGTACCCCCATGATCAGTTTATTTGGTGTAGGGGATGTAACCCCTGGTTTAGTACTTGCTAGACACATACTTTAAGAATTGCACTACATTCCCAACTCAAGAATTTTTCTGTTGTTATTTTTGTGTGTGTGACACTGAGGACTGAACTCAAGGCCCTGTATGTGTTACACAGGAGCTCCAGCACCAAGCTAGCTACATTCCCAGACATTCGTTTATTCAACAAACTGTGAGTGCACATAAAACATTTGTTATTGTATTATGCAGACAGGGAGGGGAGGGGAAGGGAAGAAAGGGATATAGATAGATAGATAGAGAGAGAGAGACAGAGAGAGAGAGAGAGAGACAGAGAGAGAGAGAGAGAGAGACTGGGGATGGATCCAGGCTATCATGTTTGCTAGACTCTATCACTGAGATCAATCACCTGCCAATCAACACCTGGCTTAGAGATTGACTAGTTCCTGTTCTTACCTTCAGGAAACTCATTAGAGAGAGGAAATTAACGAACATAGCAGGACGGAAGTGCTGTGGTTGAGGTTGCACAGTAGTCGGGGAGCGCAGCAATGGCATGACTTCAGGGAGTCCCTCATTTGGTTGGAAAGACCTCAGGAGAAGTGATCAGGAAACACCTACAGGGATGCTTAAGCTGAGACTACAGAGTTAAGTGTGCCAGTGTTTGTCCTCACAGAAGCAGAAACTAAGATAGAGCTAGAAACCTGTAAAAGACAAATGGAGGAAGCGGGTGTGTGTGTGGTCAGTCCCTGTGAAAGCAGAGGGAGAATGAGAAAGGCCTCAGCTGAAAAGCACCGCTTTTGAAAGTCTCTTCAGGCCAGCAGAGTGCAGGACAAACTGCCCATCAGAGAAGTCATTTGGTGGCCAACTCTAGGCCACCAAATATCACTAGCTGAGAACTGCCTGCAAAGAGCGTGGTCTTAGACACTGCCAGATGTACATAATAGTTTCCAACAAAGGGAAGTCTGGTCAGCGTTCTGTCATGGCTGCCACATTAAATGAAGCTTACCTTGATGGAGAAGGCAGAGAAAGACATTTATAGCATGAATATAGCAAAAGTACGCATAATAAAAAGCTGGCAATTTCTTCAATGAACTCCATTTTGAAGACTAGATGTCCATATGCAGAAGAAGAGAACTGAATCCTTGTCTCAAACAACATGTAAAACCTACAGAAAATGAATAAAATACCCAATATAAACACAGAATCAAAGAAAGCACTACAAGTAAGCCTAAGAGAACAACTGCTGTCCAGCAGTGACTCGGGGAAGGTATCCCTTGGTGGCCATTGAGGAGATGACCCTGACAATTTAGGATAAGCATCAAAAGCAAGGAAAAAAAATAGACAAATGGTGGCTATCCAATAATCCACTGTGTATCCAAAAGAAACAGTATCGGAGTGTTGAAGAGATATCTGCTTTCCTATGGTCACTGTAGCACTGTTCATAATAGCCGAGAAGTAGAATCAACTAAACTGGACAAATGATAAAGAAAATGGGATGTACACACACACACACACACACACACACACACAGCAGTTGCCCAAGTTTTCAGTATGTGACAAAATACCTGAGTGATAGAACTTAAGATAGAAGAGATTTGTTTTTGTTTTTGACTTACAATTTGAGAGGTTTCAGTCCATGATGCTTGAACAGCTCACATCATGGTGGTCAGGAGGTCGGGTAGTATGTCTTTGCTAGCATATTCTCCTTTCTCTCTCTCTGGAACAATAGCTTATTCAGTGGTACACCCATATTCAGGGTAAGTCCTCCTTCCTTAAAAATAATCCTCTCTAGAAACACCCTCATAGGCATCCTCAGAAATATGCTTTTCTCAGCCTCCTAGGTGCTCCTCAACCAAATCAAACTGACCATAAGATTATCACACACAAAAAAGCACATAAACACACACAAACACACACACCAAATAGAAAATTATTTACTTCTAGAAAGAGAGAAAGCTTATCATTTGTGACAAAAGAACATGAAGAACAGGAGTTCAACAGTGTCTTGCTGAGCACAGCAAGACAGAAAGGCCAATATCCTGGGATCTCATGTGTGAATTTAAAAATGTGGTATACATAGAAACATTGAGCAGAATGGTGGCTGCCAGAGGCTGGGGGCTGGGGACTTGGGGAAATACTCATTAGAGAACGAGAGGGTTCAGTTATGTCAGGTGACTGCAGTTGCAATGATGGCTGTATATTTAATCTTGGCTAAGAGACTCCATCTTCCTTTGTTGTTCTCGCACATGGAAAGAGGTAAGCACGTGAGACGATGGATCAGTTAACTAGCCTGGCAGTGGTCGTCATGTACTCAGAGAACAAAATGCCTTATAGACTGTACCTGCTATTAAGCCTCAGAAAGATGGAAAGACAAAAAGAGAATGTGGCAAATCAGGAACCTCCTTGACTGGGAATTTGAAATGCCTGCCACCTGGGGCTGAGCTGCGAGAGCCTCACTTAGGTCCCTGATGTCTGATCTCTTCCTTGTGGCTAAAGGTAATTGGTTGCCAAACACTTACTGTATAGCAGCAGAGATGGAGGCGTCACACACAGGAGCATCTAATGTGTGCCCGCTGCCATGATGCCCTGGTGCTAGAATAACTCATTTAGTGTTCACTGCAGTCTGGAGGGGAAGGCCGTGGGACATCTCATTCTGTGCAAACTGGAGACACAGAGATTGCAGTTTTGCCCCAGACACACAACTGAGATGTGTCAGAGTTCAGTACTGAAACGGATGCCCTGTCCTCTGGCTGCACTCTCAACCTTAGACCTGTTCTTGACACTAGCTCTCTAGACAGGGCAGTGAATGAGAAATTGCCACATAAGCATCTCCTGCTAAGCCCTGCTACCTTATGGAAGCAGCCTGAAAATATGAGGAAGCCACACAAGTGGATTGTAAGAAAGCCAAGGGCATTTCTCGGGTCTTTTCCCAGCTCCGGTTGCTATCACAAGCCTGCTGCCAATAAGCCAGGGTTGGCTAGGGGCAACCCTTCCCTCAGCATCCTGAGAGCCTCTAGAGGGCATGTTGGAAGTGCCCTTGAGAGGCCCGAGCCTGAGCTGCAGACTTGTAGTGCAGCGCATCCCAGAGCACTAAAAGCCAGTCTGAAGAGAGCCTTGGCAAGTGCAGTGCAGGCTACGGCTGAACACAGTGGCCAGGAGCTCAGGGTTGTCATGGTGTTAGACAGTCTGAAAGTAACGCAGTGAACCCTCAAAGCAATCCGATGGGGAAATGTCTCAGGGTACTTTTGTGAGAAGTAGTTCAGCCCTGGAAGTCTCCAAAGCATCTAGAAATAGCCCCCATGAAAGAGCATCCTCCCTGAGCAAGCCAATGATGACATCATGGGGCCGAGTGGAGTAGGCCTGTACCCTATTTTCCTCCCACACTTCAGGATGTCAGACCCAGAAACTGCTGAGGAGATGGCCATGGGGATGCCACATTGAACAGTAAGTGGGCAAATTGCTTACTCTGTTGCCAGGTCCTCTACCCTTGGGGTAGCCCAGATACTGGGGATCAGACCAGGCCACTGAATTCGTGAAGGCTTCTAGAAGGTACAGCAGTGGGGGCAGGGGGTGCTACAGCTCTAAGGGCAGCTGTTAGAAAAGTCTCTGCCTCCTCTCACTACCATGCCCATTCCAGTGCATGTAATAGGCTGGGTTTGCATGCATCTGTTCACCAGCTATGTGGCCTTTTGCCTTTTGAGGAAGGGGCTATTATTGTCCTCCACATAAACGAGGTCTCTGAAGCTCGGAGAACATAGAATATTTATTTGACCCAGATTTTTCAAGTCAAACAATCTCCTTCTTGGTTAATTTCACAATTGAAGGGTTCTTTGTTATAAAGTCAACAGTGCCCAGTCTTATGGTCTCAGCATGAAGGCTTAGAGGGATCTAAGTAGGGATGGGTGGGGTATCACAAACCGTGACTGGCCACGGGGGCTTCCTGTGGCAGAGTGCTCTAAGACTGGGGGCTCTAAGTCTTAGTTGCTGCCCTGATGACAACCTCGTCCAATGATGGGCATATGGGCATGGGGAGCCATTTCCTCTGAAGGGAAACCTTTAGTCTTGGAGGGAGGAAGGGAGCTGCAGGACGCAGGAAGTGCATGAAACTTACTGCCGGATGAGGGAAGTTCCTCAAAGTTGGAAGATCCCCAAGGCCACTTACCAAGGTTATCTAAGCAGTGAGAAAGAGATGCTTGGGCTGGCCCAGATGCTTGGAGATTTATGCAGCAACCTCCTGGCATGCAGCTTTCATGAGTCATTCATTGCCCATTCCGGGTGGGCTTTTCAGTAAGGCAGCAGTGTTCCTATCACCTAAGTTTGTACTCCTATAACCCCAGCGGACTCACCGCTTCACTAAACTAGACTCCATGGAATTGTTTTAGACCTTTCATTGGTGTCCTATCTAGGGTGAACAGACTTTTGTTTATCTCTCTCCAGGAAAAGTCACACAACACGACACTTGCAGGACTTTCCCTTGGCTTTTCATGTTGGCCTACACCAGTGGGTATTTAATGGTGGAGAGGCCTAAGTAGGGAAGGCTCCATGTTGAATTCACATCCCTTGGCTTTCCTACTTCCCTGTTAGATTTGTTATGCTACATGAAAATAATGCCAGTACTCAGACGCATGCATATACAAATATGAAAGAGAATACATGTTCACATGCAGACAGGAAATTCTTATATGTACCCTTTGAAGATACAGATCCACATGTCCCAATATATGCATGTACATTTACACACACACACACACACACACACACACACACACACACTGATTCTCATGGGAAGCTAAACATCAGTTTCATTGCTCCATGGGCTCATCTCTCTGAGTCAAAGTAGCACCAAGACAGATGAAGTGTCTTTCCTAAGGACTATGAGCTGTTTTCCTGAGGAACTGTGTCAGGAAAATGTCTCCTTCAAAAACTTACAGGGGCTGGGGAGGTGTCTCAGTGCTAAGACACTACTCTCGCAGAATCAAATCTAGCTTTGATCCCCAGCACCCACATGGCAGCTCACACCCATCTGTAAGTCCAGCCTCTGGGGATCTGATGCCCACGCTCATCATTGTGGGCATGGTACCAGTGGTGCACAGGTGTATGCACTTAGGCAAGACACGCACAACCATAAAACAAAGGTAAACAAATCTAAACAAGAAGGATCTCGCAGAAGTTTCCTTTTGTTTTGTTTTGAGAGCCTCTCGCTACTTAGCTCAGGCTGGCCCCAAACGCATTATTCTCCCACCTTAGCCTTTCAAGTGCTGGGAGTGCAGTCACGTGCCGCCGTGTCCATCCAGAACACCCTTGAAGGGAAACTTCCTGTTAAAATACCTGGTTTCTTGGTGGGAGCGGGTGAAGCAGCCTACTCAAGACTCACTCCTCACCACGTTGGCTCTTCTACGTGTGGCATAGCTCAGGGCCCTTTCACCTGAGGCCTCTCATGGGCTGCAGCATGAGCCAGTGTAGCTGGCTGTCTCACTGCTAGAGGCCTGAGCCACTGAGGCAGAACCTGTCTTGTTTTCCCCAGGGCTGCTGAGGGTTGGCGCATGCCGAGACTCCTTTCCCATGCGGAAGGCTGTGCCTTGTGCTGAAGGACGTGGGCACTTTTCATGGTCACCACACTAGGTGAATCGAGACTACATGGCCATTAGAGGAACTGGACATGCTGGCCATGTGGGACAGGAGAAGTCGTGTGCCTGGCCTCTCTTCAGCAACAAGACTTGACTCTGTAGCCAAATGCCAGTCTGTCCCCTCCCACCCCGCAGAATGAACTTGAGAAAATTCCCAGTGAGAACAAGTTGATGGCCCCTTGTTCCTCATGAACCAGTTGAAGAGGGAGATCTTCTTATGGACTGAAACATAAACAGGGTTGTGGAGGCCCAGGACTGGTCTGGCAAAGATCATCCTGGGGAGACCACCTCCTAGCACACTTGGGAAAGCAGTGAAAACTAGTCCCAGAGGACTTGCAAGACATCTGATGGACCAAATGCAGCAGTTAGAGCTCCAAAGTCTTAATCTTGTTAGCTATTGTGTATAAAGACAGACGTCAGGAGTGGAAAACAGGGGCTCAGCACCACTAACGGTGTCAGGCAGAAGGTGAAATAAGTCCAGTGTTACTGGCAAGGACCTGTCAGCTCTTCTCCCTGTGGAGAGGAAAAAGAAAACGGGGAGGGAACTAGAAGTAATGGAGAAGGGAAAGAATGGAGAGGAGAAAGCAGGAATGAGAGGCAGGCATGTGAGAATAGTCAACACAGATCCTGTTTAGTGTGTATCCAGAACAGCACAGGAAAGCTCCATGCACACAAAATGCCCTTTTCTGTTTGTGTTGATAGGCATCTCAGTGTTGTATTCTCCCACTTCTGACAAAGACATGATGCCAAGAACAGTATTTTGTTCTGACTGAAACCAAGTCAAACCCAAGGGGTGGGGAAAAATCACCTAATAAGTTATCTAGCTATGTAGAGATATGACTACTGATATATACCCTTCTGATCTGGAGGGGTCATAGTTATGGTTTCTATGCTGTGAAGGGACACCGTGACCACAGCAACTCTCATAAGGAATGTAGTTAGTTGGGGCTGGCTTACAGTTCAGAGGGTTAGCTCATTATTGTCATGGCAGGGAGCATGGCAGTGTGCAGGCAGACATGGTGCTGGAGAGGGAGCCAAGAGTTCTACATCTAGATCCAAAGGCAGCAGGAAGTGACAGTGACAATGAGCATGGCTTGAGCATCTGAGAACTCAAAGTCACCTCCAATGACATACTTTCTCCAGCAAGGCCACTCCTACTCTAACAAGACCACACCTCCCAGTAGTGCCATTCATTCCCTGTGAGCCTATGGGGCCATTTCCGTTTAAACCACCACAGGAGGCAATAGGGATGGGAGGGGGTGGTAGAGAGCAGCTGTACCACACAGTCCTATTGAAAGGGTACATTGCTACCAGGCTGTGGTTGCCTTTGGGGGACGTAGAAACTGTATTCCTAAACATGACTTTGTGAGAGATGATAGTGATTCAGTTTTACGGTCTGTCTTCAACTTTAAAAATACCAAATAAGTTTTAAGAATTTTAAGTTATTACTATTATTGTGTGATAAAGAGGACAAGAGAGTGTGAACACATGTGTGGAGGTCAGAGGTCAACTTTTGCGCATCATGTCTTTCCTTCCATCTTGGGTTCTGGGGACCAAATTTAGATCGTCAGGTTTGTGTGACAAGCACTTTTATTAGTTTGCTTTTTTTCAGTTTTTAAAATTAAATTATGTTGAGTGTTTATCATTTCTTACCTGACCCTTAAAAGGATAACTGAAAAGTACGAGATGCACGCACTCTCTCGCTGCTCTCCTCACTCCCTCCACTCTCCCCTCCCTTCTCTGCCTCTCTCCTGCTAACCAGACAGGCTGGTGTTTTGGCATAATCAGGACTTTCAAGTTAAATAAAATTAATTTCTTGTTTTCAAACAACACTGTAGCAGTTTTTAAATTCTCTGGCACTCTTCCATTGAGGGGTAGCATCTATGCCTTCCCCCCTGGAATGTGCCAGGCTTGCTACTGTTTTGACCAACTGTGTATGGAGAAAATGACACCGTGGTGTCTGAGCTGGCTCCTAAAACAGGCAGCTTCTGTCTGTTTCTCCTGGGACTCTCTTCATGCACCTGTCCTTCGGGGGTCCAGGCTCGCCATGTTTGTCGCAGGATACTCTCAGAGCTCAGTCACCGTGCTGAGAAGCCGGAGGCACACCAGAGGCCCTGTAGAGGTGCTTCAGGGAGAGTCTCTGCCCACCTCGAGCGGCGGTGACCACCACTGTGCAGGAGCCACCTTGGATAGCCCATCCAGTTGAGCCTCTAGTGGATCCCAACCCCTGCCACCACTCATCCCAAGTGAGAAGTGCATTGCTGAGTCCTCTCAATTCTCAGCCCTAAGACATGGTAATACTTGTTTGCAGGGTCAGGGTAGTCTGCTTCTCAGTGGTGGTGCCTGAACATGAGCAACTGGCATGCCTGGTACCTGTGTAAAGGGCTCCAAGTTCTTCTTGGGTCTTGTGTCACTGTGGACTCACATTTGTACAGAGTGTAAGCATTGGGTGTCTCAGTACCCCACGCTTCTGCAGCTAGAGGAAGAAAACAGCTGTGGGAGACATGGGGCATTAGTGAGCTGGGAAGGATGTGGAGGCATCTTCCATGAGAGGCCATTAAAATGGGCAAGTTAACCTTTAAGGAAAGAGGCTTACTTTACCTTTGCATCTTGGAGATTTGACCTGCGGCAGATTCGACAAATCCTTTCTTTCATCTAGCCCAAAATCACCTGGTTTCCTTGTGTTTGGACACAGGAGTCTCAGACTTGTGTACATATGGAAAGTGCATCCAGGACCATGGAGAGGCCCTGAGCCAGGCCTCTCGTCTGAGCTAGGAAATGACAGGAAAGGGACATAAGAAAAATTTAGGAGAGGGAAAAAGAAGGGAGACAGAGGAGGAGGGAGAAAAGAAGGAGGAGAAAGGAAGGAGAAGGAAGTGGTGGAGAGAAGAAAGGAAAGAAGGGAGGGAGGGAGAAGGAGCAAGGAAAGGAAAGAGGGAAGAAGCCACGGGAGGGAAAGAGGAAATGAACGAAGAACCTGGGTGAGAGAAAAGAGGAGATGAGGAGGGAAAGAGGGATGGAAGGAAGAGGGGAAGGTAGGGAGGGGTGAGGGGCGAGAACAAGGAGGAAGGAAGGCAGGGGAGGAAGAGGGACAGGAGAAATGGGAAATGAGGGGGAGATGGAGGAAGGCAGAAAAAGGAAGCAGAGAAGTGAGGAGAGGAAGGAAAGCCACATCAGCGTGGCTACCGGCACGGTGTTTTCATTTCCCCCTTTCCTGCCATGTTACCTTCATCAGAAGCAGACAGACTAAAGCGCAGTGAAGCCTACCCAGGCAGGAAGCCTTGCTTTAATTCACTCAGGTCACGGCAGACCCATTGGCATTCAGCGTGTGAAGTTGTTTGAACTTACAAGGAGTAACCCAGCAACAGCAATTACCCCACGTGTCCGTCGTGCTCTGATGATACAAATGCAAGCAGAATGGAGTCTCATAATTTCACAAGGTGACAAAAAATTGGATTCTGCTGCTTCACCCTCACCTATGAAGGTGCAGGGAGATGCCAGCAGGCCAGCTAAATACACAAAGTCCTTGGGCTAGGCTCCACTGATGTGGGCTCCTTGCCCTGCTCTCTACCTTGGGCTTACTGCTCCGGAGCAGGAGGGGGGCTTTCATCTGCGAGAGCACACCCCCAGAATTTCTTATCAGATTTGCTGTGGGAAATGCTAGAGGCTGGCTAGTAAGAACACATTCATTCAAAGTTCAGTGTTCACAAATTGTGATTTATTTTTTGTTATAGAGAACCAGAGCTACGTCAACATGGGCACTACTCGTTGAAAGGAAAAGTAAAGCAAAACAAAACAGACAGAATAATCTTGGCATAATATGTAATATTTAGTGAGTTCTAACTCTCAGTGTGGTACTGTCTGGAGCCCTTTACATACGTATCTCACTCAGTCTTCAAAGCAATTCTGCGAGGGCAGTTTTGGTATTCTCTCTATTTTAGAGGTGACACAGAAAGGGCAAGCTCTGCCCAAGGTCACACAGCTAGTGAGTGAAAAACTGTGGATTCAGGTTCCCAGAAAGCTAATTATCAGAGCAGCATTCTCAATTTATTTTGGTAAGGCCACTCCCAGCTATGAATTCAAGTTGTTAAGAATCAGTTTAAGAGTACCCACTTCTATTCTTCGAAGACAAAGAAGGTAAGTATCCTGTATCCCATCCATACTCTTCCCCGTTCATTAAGTCAGGGTTACTTCTTGTCTATCCCATTGCTCTTTATTTCATGCATTGGTTAAAAAAAGTTCACTTAGACCCTAGATTCATGTTCCATCCTGTTAGACTGCCTTTCTCATTATGATTCGAAATCAGTGAGTTTTTTTTTTTTTTCTGGAAGGTCTGGTCGACTAGACTAATCACAGCTGTGTTTGAGGGGATCTCTGAGGAAGGGATATTTCGCCATGCAGTCTAGATTGGCAATCAGGGCCCGGCCTGGTCATCAGCTGCCAGCTCCCAGGACAGCTCCGCAATGGGCTGAGAGCTCTCAAGTCCCACTTTGCTTGATGGGCACAGTCAGTGGCCTCCAGGGAGTTGGCTGGAACCCAGAAGCTTGAGCAATTCTTTAAGCTGGAGGTAGCCAGCCAATTCATCTCATGCTGGGTCACCATCAGCAAGGAGTTGATGGAGGAAGTGGAGGGATCTGGCAGTTCTGTGTATGGTACAGGCAAGAGCTGTTCGTAGGTTACAAAATGTCTCTGGGCTTGAGTCTGTGGGTAGGTGTGCCAGGAGAAAGATGTTCCCTCGCTGTCACCAGGAAACAGATGGCTAAGTCTTCCTTGTAAGCAGGTGGCCTGCCAGCTGATGCGAAAACATCCTGGCTCTGTCACCTTGGCACAACAGTCAGAGACTCCCTAGGTCCCTTACTCCCCAGCTATGGGAAGAGACAGGCCAGTGTCCTGTTCTCTATAAAACCAAACAAAATAGAATATCCCCTTCTCAGAGAAACATTTACCTTCCCCCTCACATAAACTTTTCAAAAATAGGGAAGGGAGAGAGTCTGCCAAGGAGCTATAAACGGTGTCCTCCTTAGGCCATTTTACTTTGGCAGAAAAGGGGAAAGTTCTAGATTCCCAGAACCATATGGTATTAGGGATTGCCTTGTTTGGGGTCCAGTGTTTCCAAACAGATCTTTTTAGAGAAAAAAAAAATTAAAGGGAAATGGTCCCCTTTTCAAAATGATATATTTATTTTTATTTTATGTGCTTTGGTGTTTGACCTGCATGCATGTCTGTGTGAGGGTGTTGGATCCTCAGGAACTGGAGTTACAGACAGGTATGAGCTGCCATTAAGCCCCAGTTCTCTGGAAGAGAAGCCAGTGCACTTAACTACTGAACCATCTCTCCAACCCGAAGGAAAAATTTTAAATGGCACATTTTCACATGGAACCAAGTGATTTGGAGACATTGGTTCCACGAGGCAATCTTTTACAAGCCATTTGGGGGATGCTGAGGAGATTGATTAGTTGGGGAAGTTCCTCTGGCTGAAACCCAAGGACCTGAGTTCAGGTTCCTGACACTCCCAAACTGGGTGGGCATCGTGGTTCATGCTTGTAATCACAGTCTGGGGATGTGGAGAAACATGTATCCCTAGAGTCCACTGTCTAGCTAGCCTAGCCAAGTTGGTGAGTTCCAGGGCCAGTGAGAAACCTCGTGTTGAAAAATAAGGTGTTTTGGAAGATACCTAACCTTGACCTCCGCCCTCCTCCACATGCATGTGCACACACAGGAACATCCATAGTCACGTAATCTCTCAAAGACATTTGAGCCAAACAAAATATACTCAAGAATTGAATTTGGGGCATGGACTTTTGCTTTGCAACCCTGGGAAAACCCCAACCACTTCCAGCGAAGGGAACAGAGATAAGATCATTAAGTTGAGGAGCAATAGCAGATGGCTTCTTGGTGTTAGATGTACAGCAGGGTCCCAAACACTTCCCTACCTTCTGGATTCTGTTGGCTCTTTCCCTCCTCCTCAGCAATGAGAGTCTGCATCTCTATACCCAGGGGGTGTTTCAAAAACTCAAAAGACTCCTTTTGCCTGCGTGAGCTGGAGGCCTTGACTCTCCACTCTCAATATACAAGCAGGGCTGCCCTCCTCTCCCTGTCTCTGGGTCCCACCATGCTCTTAAGGTCGTCCTTGCATTTTTCAAATAAAGGTGTTATAGTGAAGCCCTGCAGCAGGCAAGAGTCACCGTCAGGGAGAGCCATCAGTAAGCATAGCTTTGGAGACTGCATGTGAGGAGAAAAGGCCTTGTCCGTGGGGTGGTTGGTTAGTGCAGGCCCGGCACGTATGGGAGTCAAATCTCTCTCCTCACCAGAGTCAGGTACCCATGTCTCAGTGCAGGAGCTCTTGTTATCACTGAGGCTGGCTACAAAGAGACAGGAGGAAGAAGACAGCAGAGACTGTGTGGTTGTATAGCCTGGGGAAAAGCTACCTCGGAAATGGGGGATGCTTTTTCAAGCATATTCAGTAGGAGGGAACATGCCGCCTTGGCCCATCTCAAATAATTACTGGGACCATGCCTCTGAGTATCCTGTAAATGCAAAATAATGAGCATGCCATTTCTACTAATAATACTTTTATTAAAAGTAAAGTTCAACTCGGTGATGTGAAAAAACAGGCGAATGTTCTTCCCATTTCTCTCTTCTCCCTTCTCTTTCCTCTCCACTCCTTTTCTTTGTTCCTTTCCTCTTGTCACTTCAGAGGGCTAAATGGCATCAGTCACTCTGGCTCTGGCACCCCTGGATAGCACCAGTGTTGGGGTCACCTTTGAGCTCATTCTTGGTCACTGAGGATGGCACAATAGAAGGCCTGCTTGTGTTTTTTAAGTCTTGTGCCAAGGAAGAAGCGAGGAAGCCTGTTCGAGGTGGGAAGATCTTCACCTTTGCTGTGTTGTGCTGCCTTCAGGAGCTGGGAAAGCTTACGGATGCTTCCTCAGAAAATGACGGTTTAAACATATACAAAAAATACAGTCACAAAGGAAGCCAAGGATATTAAAATATGCTTATAAAAATATTAAAAACCAGAAATGTGATAAATGCACAATTATTAATGCCTTAAATATGATCCAGTGGCAACTCTAATAACTATTATGATTTCCAAGTGCTGCTAAGCATATTTCATGATACCTACAACAACTAGAAAGTGCTGCGGAAATACCCCCACTTTCTCTTGGTGATAAACTTCCAGATGCACTAACACCTGTGGGCATGCTCAGTTGCAAGCAGAGGTTAATAAAAATAAATTATGAATTTGTCCTATTCAAAAGAATAGAGTCCATGTGCGAGTACCTATCTCTCTAGAACCAGGGTGGAGAAATAGCTCTTCTGCCTTCTGGTTTCCAGGGTGAGGGTGTGATTAGCTGGGCACGGTTGTGAACAATTGCTCAACTGTCCAGGCAGTCACATTCCTAGCAGCTCTTTGTGAATACCTGCTGTGCCTCAGGCACTTCATTTACTTCAAAAACATCCATTTACACCTGGCATGTTGGTGCCTACCTGTAATCTTGGCATTTGGGAGGAAAAGGCATGAAGATTGTCATGAGTTTGAGGCTAGCTTTCTCTAAGTAGATCTCAAGAAACCCAAACAAAATCCATCTATATACCTTTGGGTAGAGGCAGGCAGTGGGGTGATCATACTCCCCAGCTGTTAGCACATAATGAAACTTGCTCCATGGAAAGGCTTGCTTGCCTTTTATTTCCTCTCAGAGAGCCACCGCCCTCACCATCCCCAGTGTTTGCTCTTGTTCCCCTCCCCACAGTCATCCTAACACGTGGCCTAAGACGTACATATCTGTGTAATGCAATACCGCATTGTGGGTGGAATTCTTATCTTTTATATCCAGTATCTTGCTATGTATCTCATTAAATTTCCTACCTTTTTCTGCTCATTGCAGCATTGTGAAGAAGTGCCATCCGCCACCAGGTGGGCTTGTGTGTGGCTTCCTATGCTTGGAGAGTTCATTGAGTGCACTCTGGCGGCGACTTTAGAAGGCTACTTGCTCCAGCCCAAAATAGCCTGGGAAGAGAGTCTTAATTGGGGAACTTTCTAGATCAGATTGGCCTATGGGCACATCTGTGGAGATAGTCTTGATTGGCGATAGATACGAAAAGACCCATCCAGCTTGGGTGACATCATTCTCTAGCCTGGGTCCTGAAGTACACAAGAGTGAAGAAAGCCAGCAGACAGCATGGGTGCTTTCATGTCTCTCCGGTCTTGACTATCGATATGATGCGATTGGGTGCTTAGCTTCCTGTCTTGACTTCTCCAACGTGATGTAGTACATAACAATTGTTAGCTATGTAGACCCTTTCCTCTACTATGTTGTTTTTATCTGCTATTTTACCACTACAATATAAATGAAGTTAGAAGATGGACACACCCACTATATCTTTTCCATTCTCTTTCCTAAGGATAGAAGCCCAAATTGAGGCTCTCTGTCTTCCAGGTTGTTGCTACCAACAGGTCTTTGGTGAGAATCTTTAAAAAAAAAATGCCTCCACAGACCCGGGCGTGAGATATTGTCTCTGATTCCTGCACCTAGGATGGGGTGATCACTAGATACTAGGACATGTTCCCCCAAAATGTCACTGAGCCAAATCAGATTGCTTTCTTGAAAAGTTGGGCCAGCTTACCTCCCACCCACAAAGCACAAGGACTCCATTCTTTCCACATCCTCATCAAAACATGGGGGGGGCTGTCCTCTGTAATTCTGTCCCTGTTGAGGGGTGACAGAGTCAGACACCTTACACACTGCAGTGAATGTTTGGGGTGCCTAGGAGTACCACTGGTATGTGCCCCAATAGTAAAAGAACCGTGCACATTCAGGGTCACACTGTTTTATACCAAACTTGCAAGATACATTCCTCCATCTATTTCTCCCTCATGGCCTTCATCATGGCCTAAGAATCAGTGGAGCCCAGAAGCAAAGTCTAGCAATGTAGTAGACATAACCATACCTGGGGAACACTCAGATCAACAAATGGAAGTTAAAAGTCACAGATTCTGTTATGCTAGAAAGCATTCATTAGTTGCCCAGGAGTCCTGGAGGAATCAAGCTCACATTGCTTACATCAAAGACCTCAGGGATTCCTGGTGCCCACAACTTCTCTTCCAGCCCTGGTTCTCTCTTCCTGTTCTCGGTGCTCAGTCCCTGCACATAGTCTATAACCAAGCTCTCTCTTTTTAGGGAGACCCATCTAACTTGTATCCATTGCTTCTACCCCTCTACAACAACTCTGTGGGGTAGATGTGCGTCCCTTTTAATAGACAAGGGAACACTGTCTCTTGCTACCCTGCTTCTCAGACAGAGAAGACTAAGACACCCTTCATGCTGTCTTTAGATTTCCCTAGTGGCATTCCACCTAGAGTCTTAGAGAACTTAACAAGGAGTCAATTCATGACTGCCCCTCTCCCCTTTCTCCCTTCTGGTGATGGTTAATTTTCTACATCAGTTTAGTTAGTACAGTTTGGGTCAAACACAATTCTAGATGTTTCTATGAAAGTTTGGTTTTTTTCCAATTTTGGACGAAATTAAAATTTCGATCAGTAGACTGGGTGAAGGAAGCATCCTGTCCTGTGGACTAGTTCTGGGAGTCCTCCAATCCTTTGAAGGCCCTAAAGAGACTAAGGTCCCAGTAGGAAGAAAGAATGGCTGTAGACTGCCTTCCGACTTGAGATTGTAATGTCAACTCTTCCTGTAGTCCTGGATGTTTTGTGTCTGAGATGACACATAAATGTATGGGCCAATTCATTAATAGGAAATCTACCTGTAACTCCATATCTGGTTTTCATTTCTATCCTTTGTTTTGTTTTGAGACAGGACTTCTTCTGTGTAATAAATAGTCCCGGATTCTTAGAATTCACTGTAGAGACCAGGCTGGACTTGAACTCACAGAGTTCGGCTTGCTTTTGTCTCCCAAGTGCTGGGATTAAAGGCATATGTCACCACTGCCCGGCTTCCATCTCTATCTTTACCTCCATCTGCATCTCTATCCTCATCACACACTATCTCCATCTTTATCTCTATCCCCATCATCACTTCAATCTCTATTCTTAGCTTTCCTTCCATTGCCAGTCTCTAATTCTATCTTCGTTTTCTTGTCCACCCACATGTTCACCTCCAGCTCTATCTTCACCTCCATCTATTCTTTCTCGGTCAACAACACACAGCTGATTGGTTCTATGGCTCTGGAGAACCCCAACTAACATCTCATTCCATACAGATCTTTTTTAAACAAACCACTTACCCTCAAAACCCTGTCTCAGAATGTGTAACATGAGGGCCTGCTAGTTGGGGTTTCCATCCTGCTCAGTTCCCACAGCTGGCGAGTCCCAAAGAAAATCACACAGAGAGTCTACATTAGCTATAAACTGATTGGCTCATTAGCTCAGGCTTTGTAATAACTCTTATAATGTCTATTAACCCATTATTCTTATCTATGTTAGCCACATGGCTTGGTATCTTTTTCAGTGGGGTAGGTCACATTTTGCTTCTTCCATGGTCTGGGCAGGACAGCAGAAAGAGCTTTTTTCTTTCAAGAATACTCCTGTTCTCATTGTCCCACTTCTACTTCCCATCTAGTTGTTCCACCTATACATCCTACCTGGCTAATGTATAATTGATAGAACATGGAATTGTCCCACACCAAGGATGTGCTTTTCAGGAATCTGAACTAAGTCAAACAGATCATTTATCAAGCCATGGACTTGTTGGTCATATCTACTATCACTCTTCATCATGAGAGAGAAGAATTTGTACCAACTTATTGAATAGCTACTGAGGGCCATATTGTGACCCTCAGAAATGACCAGGATATTAGAGCTGTCTCTTCTAGCATAAAACTTCCCATGCTGAGTCCTATCATTAATGCAATTCAACATCTTACCAAATTGATAGATGGCTCCACTCATTTTTGTTCATGTGTTCTTTATGTGTGTGTGCATGTGTGTGCATGTGTGTGCTGTTGTTGAGATAGATTCTCATTATACAGCCTAAATGAGCTTCAAACTTCAGATCCTTTTTTCCTAGGCTTCTTAGGACCTGGGTTACAGATGCATGCCACCACTCCTGCTCCACTCATGTTTGAAGAGAGACTCTTGCTCAGCTTTTTGTGTTTGTCCCTGAGCAACTTGGCTATGGGAAGGAAAGTAGAGTCACGTGTTTGAAGCAAATCCTGTGTGTGACTTGAGCAAGCTTTGGAGGCTAGAGGCTAGATAGACACAGCAATGTGAAGACCTTCTGCCAACTGTAAGTGAATCATAGCGTCACAACCTCCCAAGAATATGAAAGAGACTATTTCACTGGAACTGGTTTGGATAAGTCCAGCTCACTATGGGGATGGACTTGTTGCCAGAATTGAAACAATTTCTGCAGCTTTTCTTTAGGGGAGGAGCCTTCACAGTTATGGGTTTCTTGCAGGTGAGTAGAACATATGGAGAGGGAAGGAGAGGGGAGGCAAATATTCTTTCTGCCTGTGGAAACAAAAGGTCTGTATCAAGACATTCAGATCTATAAATAGACTTTAGCCAGGAAATGAAGCTGGGCTTCTCCACCTGTCACTTGTCTATCATATAGTGTTCAGAAACATCTAGAAGCTAGGTATGGTGATGTAAGTTTGTAATCCCAACTACTTGAGAGACTGAGACAAGAGAAATGCAAGTTCAAGGTCTGCCTGGGTTACAGGATGAGTTCTTTAGCAGCCTGGGTAACTTAGTGACATTAAGAACTTAGGGATAAAGAGTTTATAAAAGGCTGGGGGTGTGATTCAATGCAGATGCCTATCTTGCATGTGAGAGACTCTGGGTTTCATCCACAATACCAAGAAGAAAAGCATCTAGAATCCTCTACCCACGTAGGCATGCAGCTGTGATCTCTGTCTGCCCTCATGGCATGTCATTCTTCTCTGAGGATGTCCTCTACAATGGCATTCTGTAATCAAGTCAACATCTTGTTAGGGTCTATGTGTCAGGTTAAATGTTTTGGGACCTTTGTCATGCGCATGTTAGTGTCTCACCCAGCATCCCAGCTGACAATGAGGCCCTGATAAAGGGGCAAGGCATGTACCTTTTTGGGAAGGGATAGGGTTCACATAGGGGAAATTCCTTCTCAACAAGATGAGAAACACCTTCCCAACAGGCAGAGCAGAGTCAGAGTCTTGCTACAGCCATCGAAACTGAAGTCCCGAAGTTTGAGGGGACCATACCTGACAAGGAGACTCCTGTGGCCTACACGATACTTAAGTGTGGAGACTGCCAGCCAGGGTCACCCTGCAGTGTCGTGATCCCGACATGTATCTAGTAGCGAAGTGGAAACGGCAGTGCAGTCTGATTAGGCAGTGTTTGTAGTGCTGTAAAGTAATGACAGCATTAATTTTGCTCACAAGCCAGCCATCTGAGCCGAGCTCAGTGGGGACAGCTTTTCTCTGTTCTACAAAGCATCAGTTGGGGCAGCTTGAAGGCTTGGGACTGAAATAATCCAAAGTCTCGTTTAATCACATGCCTGCCAGTTGATGGCGGCTGTTGGCTGTGGCACAGTGGGAACCGTCATCCCTACATGTGACTCTCCCAGGTGGCCTGGGCTACCTCAGGACATGGCAGCTAGGTTACAAACATGAACAGCCCATAGGATCAGGTGTCACCTTGTCCTGATTTTTGTTTTATGACCTCAGAAGTCATACAGCATCACTTCTACCGTGATCATCGAGCTGCTGAGAGCAAGGGGACAGTGTACACATATTTCTAGAGGAGCGAGTGTGAACTTTCCCCGGCAAGAGAGAAAATGGAGCAGAAGCGAATGGAGTAGTGCAGGTATCTTTGAGCAATGCACTGTGCCATATGTAGGCAGGGCAGAAAGGAGAGGTAGGAACTGAGCTACCATAGGGATACATACCGACCTTTCTGCTGTGCTAAGTTGTCCTAAGTTTCCTTGACCCTAATGGAACTTCATGGGTTGGGGTGAAGGGGAACTGAGTTACCTAGGAGCTGAGTTGGAGAAGACAAAAGCTGGATGGATGGAATAGCAGCAAGGAGCTGAGGCCTGGGGCTGGATATTACTGCCAGAACTCACAAGCCAGATGACAAAAATAGACAAAATGGGGCTGGGGACTCTGTCCTGAGCAAGGCCTGTAAGACCAATATGTCTTGCAATATGACAAGAAACCGAGAATGGAGCCTGCTTCACTTGAAAGCTGGAAGAGCTTTTTAGCACCCCTGGAAACCTGGCCCCCATATAGAATGGGCTACCAAAGGCAGAAGGTACAATGAAACCCAAGAATGTGCCAGACAGAATAAAGACTGAATTGGGTGCATTTTATTGGGAGTGTGTAGACAGACCCATATCTCAGGTGGATCCTGGTGTTGTGAAGGAGGGTGAAGGGCTATGAACACTAACCTGGGCAAGGGAGGACGTCGAACCTTGCCTTTCTAAACATTATTGAAATGTATAACGTCAGTGAAGAAAGTCTGGGCACCAATTGCTGTCACAACATGCTCGTCTTGCTGTTTTACAACTTTGTTTATTCTAGAGGGTTGGACACACGCACTTGAGTCACCTGGTGGACAAGAAGACAGTTATCACTAAGAGGGCAGTAGTTATGTCAAGTGCCAGGCTGGATCCCATCTCTGCGCTGAGCATAGAGGAGCCAGGCACCGCCTTCACATGAGGAGTCTAGCACAGATGTCTTCAGCATCTCCTCCCCTCCCCCACGCTCTCTCTGAACCCGCACTCCCACAGAATCACTGGGAGGCAGCTGTGATTGTCCGCGTCCTAGAGCTATGGAACAGGACGCTACCAGACACTGAGCAGCCAGCTCAAGGTCATCTCTAAATAGCAAAGGCAGATTCTGCTCTTCCACTGGCAGCTTTGGCCAACAGATCTTTCTGTGGGGGTGGTCAGAGACCTCAAGGAAGTGATTTATTGCATTAAATCACATGCAATTTTAATTCATTTCAGCTTAGATCTCATCACAAATGTGGTTTACTTATTGGTCAGGGCAGATACAGGTTGTTAGCAGGTCATTGCTTGCCTTCAAGGGGTCACACTCTGCATCGCTTAATGAGAAGCTTTCAAGTGTGTGTCTCTGTGTGTGTGTGTGTGTGTGTGTGTGTGTGTGGTGTGTGTGTGTGTGTGTGGTGTGTGTGTGTGTGTGCATGTTTATATGTGTATGCCTTTGTTTTTAGAAAAAAACTAAGCGAACAAAAGGAAACTTTGTTTGAATGAAAAAATGAGTGAAATTCCATGTATTATTTTCCTGAATACACCAATGACCAATATTTTGTCTCAATCATCCTATGCATACAGCACGCATAGTTATACATATGCACATCATAAATACACACATGTGCCAGCACAAGAGTGGTCATGATAAGAGTGAGCTGCGGTTATCAGTATGCTCTGTCCTAAATTCTTCAGTAGGCATCTCTTACAAACAAGCAGCCTTCCTCCTAAAGCCCCAGGGTCATGCCCACAATCATGGCTCTACCTTTCATACAATGTTGCTTATGCTGAAGTCCATATGTAAAATACGTCATTTGTGCCACAATTTCCCATCTTTTTGTTGCTGTTGTTTGCTTTCCATTTTTGTCATTTAATTTTTTTGTTTTGTTTTTATTTAACGAGACAGGGTCTCTCGGTCACAGTCCTGACTGTCCTGGAACTCCCTTGTAGACCAGGCTGGCCTTGAATTCACAGAGATCCGCCTGCCTCTGCCTCTGCTTCCCTAGTGCTGGGATTAAAGGCGTGCGCCACCATGCCCTGTACCATGTCGCATCTTTAAAAGCACTTTTATGGTTGTTCCTGAACCCAGATATAATTCAGGAACTAACACTACCTTGAGTTATCTAACTCTTCAGTTTGATTTGTTCCTGGAAAAGTCCAGGCGTTTCTTCAGCTTCCACAATAGTTTTGAAGAAGCTTAGATTGCCGTTTTCTAGACCATCCTTCAAGGTTGGCCTGCCCACAGCTTCCTCATAGTCATGTTCAGGTTGAGGCCATCTGACAGAGGCTTCTCAGTGGAAGCCTTCAGGGCGTGCATGAGGTCACTTTGCTCAGTGTTGGTGTCACACTTAACTGCATTTTAAAGAAGCATTGGCCACAGCAATGCCACTGTCTTTTTCACTCCCATAACTAATAATTGTGAGGGACAGCTCTGAGGCTATGTGATTCAGGGTCGCTGCTTAACTCAACCAGTTGTTGCGGTTATCCACGCAGGATTGTTGCCTGAATTAATCCCACTGATGGCTAGAAATCAGTGATTGTCTAAGTCTGTTGTTTCTTCTCCTTATTGGCTAGTATTCTGTATAAGGAAGAGCCTTCTGCCAGACAGTGGTGATACATACCTTTAATCCCAGTTCTCAGGAGGCAGACACAGCAGATCTTTGTGACTTTGAGGTCAGTCTCATCTAAAGAGTGAGTTCCAGGACAGCCAAAGCTATGCAGAGAAAACCTGTCTCAACAAAACAAGCAAACAAAAAAAGAGCCTTATTTTCCCCATTTTTTGAGCTTTGTTTATATCAATATGGACTCTTGAACTTTTAAATTGGATTTGAATTACATTTAATCATTATTCGTTTTGTTGTTTAGCTCACCCCACGCATCTCCAGAAGGAATCACCTCAGTCTGCTCTCACCTTTTATTGAGTGCTTCGTTGTGGTGCAAAAACCCAGACTCATTTTGTCCCTGTATAGACCCAGCCCTGGAACCATGCATTTCTTCATGATATTTAAAAACTAATAGAAATCCTAAACACTTTGTAGTGCTGCCATACCCAGTTTTTAGTAGTGTATTTGCTCCCCTGGAAGCATTGCAGGTCATAGTATAATGAAGATGCTGAATTTCCATGTACCCCTTCTATGGTTAGACTGCTATAGAAGAAACAACTGGTAGATCACAGACCATGTCAGATTGAGAAATGGGTTGCTAGAAATTTAGACTAACTTTACATCATTAAGATTTAAGGATGGGCATAAGATCTAACAGAAGAAGGTCAGAATGGCCCAACTTCAAATTCTGTTTGGAAGGCACAAATCAATCAGTAGGAGTTTGAGTGACATCTGCCACCATAAATTAATCTGTGACTAAGGTCCACAATCCAAGTTGGGCCTGATGGATGTGCCTATAATGCCAGCACTTGGAAGGTGAGGCGGCAGAAGGGTCAGAAGTTCGAAGCCAGCTTCAGCTTCATACTGAGTTCCAGGTCTGTATGGACCATATGAGAATCTGGCTCACAGAAGCTGTAGAAAAAGAAAAGAAGCCATAAGGAAAAAGAAGGAGGGGCTGGAGAAATGGCTCGGTTATTAAGAGCACTGACTACTCTTCCAGAAATTCTGGATTCAAGGCCCCAAACCTGTATGGAGGTCACAACTATCTGTAACTCTAGTTTTAGGAAATTTGACGCCCTCTTCTGGCATTCCTGGGCACTGCACACATGTGCTGCACAGACGTGCAGAAAAAACACCCATATACAGAAAACAATAAAATAAATATTTTTTTAAAAAATCAAAAGGCCTCAAATACTAGAAAAGGGATGAAAACCCTTAGCAATTATCATCTTAGCTTAACAAGTATCATCTTAGCATCATGGTTTAAAAAGCTACCCAACTAGAATCTATACAACTTACAAGGATTGCTTTTCAGTGTAGGAATTCTAGAATTATTGACAACCATGTCAGCATCATCTCAATAAGTGCTGGGCCTCCATCAGTGACTTCCATAAAAGATAAATGGCCACTCAAAGTGCTTTTGTTATTAATTTTCTTGAAAACACTCACCTACCTATTTATGTGCATGCTTATTTATTCCCTTTATTTAAAATGCAAGAGGACTGCTTTCTTGCTACATCTTTTACTTAATGAAAACTAAGCTGGCATTGCTTGATCAACACCATGAACTCTAGGACACATTGGAAATAGTGGTTGTTAGAAACTCTCCCCAGTATACTTTGAAAGAACCATATTTGATACAAACAAGTTAAACAGTCTATAGATACATACAGTGAAGAGTGTACCTGGTGACATTTCTTGGAGTGTGAGTTTCTTGATAGATCTTGCAGCTCATTGATTTGCAAAACTGTATCACAGAGCATTGGCTTCATTTCAATGCCAGGTTCAGATCGTGTCATTGGCCCTCCCTGTCTTTTCCTTACCTTGGTGTTCTTATTTGCTCGTAGGAGGCATGCAAAAGTAGTCAAAAACCTCTGGGTTCTGTACTTGCTGCCTATTAAATTTTTAGAAAGAGGGGAAAGATAGAGGAGACCTGAAAGACAAGGCCACAGACTCAGAAGGGTGAAAGCAATGAGGTGAGAATGAAGGCAAGGAGATGATCAGGGTGGACATAGTTGAAGATGGAGGATGAGGTCAGGGATGAGCTGGGCCCAGGCAGAAACTAGAAGTTTGGGGATCACAGTAGATTAAAATCCAAGTTAAAATACCTTGAGAAAATAGAGACTACATCTTAAGAAATTAGAAAACCCGGGACAGGGCAGAGTAAGTAACATGCTTGTCCTGCAAGCATGAGGACCTGAATTTGATGTCCAGGACCCATGTGAAAAAAGTCAAGTATTGCTGTTCACATTTATAATTCAAGCACAGAGGGAGTAAAGACAGACAGACACCTGAGGCCAGGCAGCCTAATTAAATCTGTGAGTACCAGGCTAGTGAGAGACCCTGTCTCAAAACACAAGGTGTATAGCTTCTGAGAAAGGACACTTGAGGCTGTCCTTTGGCCTCTACAACACACACACACACACACACACACACACACACACAAACACACATGTAACATACACAAAAGTAAAGAATCTTAAGTAGTTATTCAGGATCCAGGTGCCTAGTTAGTATCATGAATTCTGTACCCTGCCTTTGCCTTTCTAAGTAGTATCCTACCTTTTTTTTGAGACAGGGTCTTAATTTGTAGCATAGACATGCTAGGGACTCATGATGTAGCCCAGACAACCTCACACTTCTGGTTAGCCTCATTCCTCAGCCTCCTGGGTGCTGGGATTATAAGTGTGAGCCATCAAGCCTGACTCTTATTAGTTTTTAACTGGGCTCTTTTTCCCTATGGCAACCATGATCTTATCTCCTAGGAGCTCGAAGGCATCACTGGGGAGACTTTTTCTTTCTCATTGTTTCTTTGGGCATTTCCTGGCTCATACATTTTACTGATGTAGCTTGAATAATGTACTGAGTATGATCAGCTCCTCTGGTCAGAGGGATGCAAGGGATGCTCTAATTGACTAGGTCTGGGGCTGGGAGTTGGATGTTCTTCATTAGAATCCCGTGCTGGAGAATGGAGAAAGGCAATCTCCAAACAAAAATCTATGTTGGGAGAAAAAAAATCGATGCTGTCTCAGTTAGCTGCTGTGAAAACGTCACTATGTGACAAGCCATGCTAAAACTCAGAGGCTAGGAATGGTTCTTTTGACTTCAACTTGTGGAAGGGATTAGTCACAAGTTGGTACTTCCTGGTCCAAGTGTTAAATGAGGAAATAACATGTACAGAGGTTCTGAGTCTGGAGAGCTCTTGATGTTTGACAAACCAAAGGTAAACCAGTGTCAGGAAGGATGAGGGCGGCAGGGAGAGCCTTGCACTAAGTGGCTTACAAGCAGGTCTTTACTGAAGAAATGGCTTCTCCAGATCCGTCTCTGACTGCTGGGTGAAGAATTGGGTGAGAGACTAGAGGGACAAGAGCTGCAGTGAGAGTCTGCTTTCCCAGCCAAGGTGAACAGACAGCTTGGAGGAGCAGAGATGGCATGAGGTGAGTTGAGAGGCATTTTGAAGATGCGGCTGAGAGTTGCTTGGACCACTATGGAGAGGGAGGAAGCCAAGCAGGGAGACTTCTGACATTGGGCCCTAGCACTACATCAAGGAATGCCTGGGAAGCTCATGGGCCATAGGACAATTGCACACTCCCAGGGGGCTAGTGGAAGCACTAATTACTTCATATTTGTCTGCATATTCTCAGATGAAAGAGGCTTTATAGTCCTCTAGTGATGCATGAAATTCTGAGCTGAAAGGGGCCATGTAGTGCAAATGAAGATGGGAATGGTGGTGTTGGGTGGACAGGGTCATTAGTCAATTACAAGGAGCTTGAATCTACCCAGTCAGTGTCTCTCGGAGAGTGGGCATGTCTGATGGCCACCAAGGGCCTATTAATGACCAACCTTCCACTCCAGCTGTGATGGGGTCTTTTATTTCCTCCTGCCTAAGAGCCCTTTCCCTGAAGAGCGCACCTGCCATCAGGTTAATGCCTTCAAAAAGGAAGGAGGAACAAAAGGGAAAGATTTCAGGGGTTCTGGGCAGACTCTCAGACTCATTAAAACTTCATTTCCACCTGAGGCAGCATCAACATTATTCAGAGACTTGTGGGTGCTGGAGAGGAAAGATGAGGGACGTAGAAGGAAGGCCAGAGGCAGGCTGGGAGGCACAGAATTCTTCCCATGAAACAATTCCAGTGGCCTAAGACTAGATGAAAAGTTTCATCCTTGGATATTTGATGTTTGCCCCTCTTTTTTTTATCCATACATTTTTTTCAAGTTGCTCAGATAAAACGTCAAGGGGTATATTAAATTGCTAGTTAGGAAACATCACCCCCAACAAACCCTGTTCATCAAAATGTTAGAGCTTTCTCTAGGGGCCTTGCGTTCAGTTTGTCAACAAGCTGAAGCCGTTGAGCTGGGGCTTCGTGAGGCCCAGGAGCATGATTTAATTAATATCTTACCCATAATACCTTGCTGGGTTTATGCAAACAAAGCCCCGTCACTCCTCACCTTAAGATTTCCCCTCTCCTTGAAGCAAGTATTTATTTACCCACAGTTTGACCTCATGACGGTGTTCAGCAGATGTGGATCTTACTTATTTGCATTGTTTTGTGACAGTTGCAAAATTCATTAGTGGCTCAGGGATAAAGCCTCAGTGGACTACCCCAGTGATAGGTGGAGAAAGAGGGCTGGCACTAAGTAATCCTCCTCTTTGGTGATTTGTATGGGCACTGAGGATGAGCTAGTACCCCTTTCAAAGATTGTTTGCAACTGACTTGAAAGTTGGGTACTAGCTCACCCTTAATCCCCATACCGACTCTTGGTTACTTTGAGCCAAAGGGGACCTTGGATACTATTGAGTTTGGAATGATGGAAGAGACCATAGCTCTGGGTAAGAACTAACTGGGCAATAGACAGTGTACAAACGTACAGCACTTCTGGGCAAGTGAATGCCTTTTAAGTGTGTTTTGGGCCCTGTGTCACTCCACACTAGAACCCCCCCCCCCGAGCACTGAATAATGTGATGGCCCTATAATGGACCATGGTAGTGATGGCGAAGACTCTTTGGCTTCCATGGGCTCTAGGTGGGCCCTATGGCCATTTCTACCATTCATTCATAGAACCTGTGTAAGCAAGCAAATTCCCTGTCAGGATAACGAATTAACTGATAACTGAGCTACTAGAAGACAAAGAGTTACAAAAGGCTAATTTTGGACAGACATCCAGCATGCTATGTATTGTCCCTGAATCCATGTTCCTAAGGTCTACAAGCATTGGACCTTCTGTTCCAAAATGTCATATCCGAGGCCAAATGAGGGGAAATATAATTTTCCTGTTCAACGAGGAAGACTTGGGTTGGCATGGGAGTTAATGGTGTCTGAGCCCACCTTCTGTTTAGGTCAGTCAGTGTTCCTCGGTGCAACGTAGTTGCAAGTCACACAATACTCAGAATTGTTGTCTTGCTTTATACAGAGCTAAAGACGGGGCTCTCCTTCCATGCCTCTCGCTCTGCACTGAGGTATGTCCATGTGAGAAACTCTTGCCTGGAAAATAATAGCCAGCTTGTTCTCACCTGTGCTGGAAGGTGGAATCGAGGAAGTGGGCTATGTGACCGACGTGCTGAGTGAGCAGTCGCATGATGAAACGCCCCTTCTCCTCATCCTCATCACACTTGAGATGCATAGTGTGCAGGCTAGCTGTCAGGGCTAGAGTGTTCTGCCGGCTGTGTTCTGGAGCTAGGCGAGCAGAGGAACCCAGTACCACATTCGCGTGTCCTGGCTAGGCACCAGTGCCTCTTCGGAAGCAGTTGGTTCCAAACTAGAGAGTCTTGTCTGCAAGGGTGGAAGAAGACAGCCATTATTAGAAAAGCGCCTTGAACAAGGGCCTCTGGGGCAGGGTACTATAGTCTGGATCCAGAATGTCTGCTAAAGACCTATGTGGTGAAGTCTGCTTCCTAGCCTACAACACTGTTGGAAGATTGTGGGACGTTTTGGATGCGGGTCTACTGAAAGGTTTTAGGCCACTGGAGACATGTGAGCCTTGTCTTTTCTGTTCCGTTCCTGGCTGTCATAGCACGATTCACTTGCTTCATCACATGGTTCTGCCATGATGTGTAACCTCAGTACGGATCCAAATGATCATGGGCTCAAATCTGTGAAATAGGGGCTAGATATAGCTTTTTGGTGTGTGTGTGTGTGCGTCTGTCTGTGTCTGTGTGTGTATGTGTGTGTTTTGAATGTACTTGCTAGTGTGGGTGTGTGCATATATGTGAGCACTTGCATGTGGAACCAGAGGTTGATACTAGCTGTCTTTCCTTAATCCCTCTCTACATTTTTTTTTTTTGAGGGAGCATCTGTTATGAACCTGAAAGTTATTGATTTTGACAGGCTGGCTGGCCAATGAGCCTCGGGAATCTGGCTCTCTCTGTTCTTCCTCACAACACTGGGGTTACAAATATGTGCCACCCTGCTTGGCTTGTTGTTGTTTGTTTTGTTTTAAACATGGATTCTGGGGTTCTGAACTTAGGTTACTGTGCTTGTACAGCAGGCTCTTTACGCCGGCCCAAGCCTTTCTCCAATATAAGCTGATTATCTTAGAGATTTGAACCAGAACTCTGTCCAATACAAGGAAGAAAACCAAGGCCGGGATGAGGGAGTGGAAAGATTTTGAAGTCCTGAACATATTGAGAGCAGGGGTGAGAATGCCTTGAGCATGCTCTGTCTCTGTTCTACCCATGACTTCCTGGAATGGAGGAATGGAAGGAGGGAAGGAGGGAGGGAGGGAGGAAGATTCTTGGTTTTAGAAGGCTTGTGGAGCAGGGCTAAAGGTGTGGCACATGGTCTAGAGTCTTTGAAGGAGAAGATGACTTAAGCTTTCCCCTCAGCTTCTAGAGCTTCCCATCCCCTTTGGGATTCTGATGGCTTCAAAATGTTTATCTCATGGACCACTCCAACTGCACACAATGGTCAATAGGCTTTTGAATTTCCACTCTCAATTTGCTTACTTTCCCACCAATATTTACCATCTCAGCAAGTGACAAATCCCTCTGCACAAGAGCTTGTCCTCGATACATCCCTGTCCATCACTCCTCCCACCAAGAGTAAACCTGCTATTAAATTCTGCCAACTGTCCCACCACCAACACCTAGGACACGCAGAGCCTGGTCACTATTCTCTCTTTCCATGGATGCTGTCCTAATGCAAGCTCCCTTGGCTTGTCTCCCTTTCCGTGACTGAAGTCTTGCTTTTCCTAACAAGTATTCGAGTGCACTCCAGCCCACGCATCAATTAGAGTGAATTTTGCAAATCTCTCAATCATTTTCTCAATGCACTTAGGAACAAATTCCAGCCCCAAGTCGCTAATGATACGTTAGCCCAGGTCCAGAGCTGTCTTCTGTCTGTCCAGACATCACCACCTTAACATAGCCAATGGAATGAATACTAAAGGGGGTCTCCTGGCTGGAAACTTGGATGTGTTCTCCAGTTCATATCATTTTGCTGTGCTTTGAGCTCATCTACCCTGACGATCACTTTTTGTGGGAGGACAAACATCTTTTCCTTTTGAGGCCAGCTGGTGGAATGGACACCAGTCAAGCTACCAGGATCCCTGGTTTCTAAGAGACATTTTAGGCAATTGAATGAACTATCAGTACATGATGCATTTACTTTACAGAGAAGGAGGAGCCAATGAAAAAACTATCCAAAAAAGAGTTACCGAAGACATAAATGTCAACTGCTGTCAGAAACAAGAGGAGACTTCCATACCACACTGCCTCCCAGGCTGCCAAGAACATGATGTAATCTGACCCATGAATTCCCCTCTGGAAGCTGCTCCAGCCTGTCTATCTGGGGATAAAAACAACCACAGATTCAGTTGACATCTTCTTTTGCTCCCTAGCCTGTCGGAGCCAAGGTTGAATGGTGCCAATTTGCCCATGGTGGTTTTTATGATGTGGGCTGGGGTCATTGGGGACTGTTCTGAAACCATCAAATTCATTTCAATTAGAAGCGTAACTTAATGTCCAATTTTCAAACCAGATTCTCTGGTTAAAAGAAGGCTGTTTTGTTTGCTGAGCTGCTTCAGTCCGATGAGCAGTACTTTGTGGGTATCAGTGGTGCCTGGCTCTGCATCCTGGCTAGGGTGTTTCTCCAGGTTAATATGAGGTACAAGTCAGGCTAAAGAGGGGGTGAGGAAATAAATGTGGAAAATGGAAAGGGGGTCATGTGAAATTTGAACCAGTACAGATCAATTCCAGAACACTTCCCAGGGATTCCTAAAAATGAACCCAGGGAAAAATAAATACATCTCATCCTTATTAACACTCCAAGCCTTAAATGAGTCCTGATGTTAATTCCAAAGAGATGTTTAAATGCCTCCTTCAAATTGCCACCCCACTTGCCCTATAAAACAACATGTACTTCTTTTTATTCTCCCCATGTTCAAAAAATTAAGGAAATTCCTTTTGCAGTCTAGGGCCAAGGAACAACCCAGGCCTGGCTTTGATTACTGAGAGCTGGAGACTTTTGAGTGAAAGCTTCAGCCGGCTGCCTGCCTTGTTATTAGCAATAAGCATCAAGCTGCTCTCGGGAGAGCAGGGCCCTTTGGAGAATGTCAGCCAGCAGCCGACCCCTCCCTTTAACGGCACCTGCAGTCACCACTGGAGGTGTGGGCCTGCCCAGAACACCATTTCCTCTTGGCTGAATCGCAGCACTAATCAACAGAGAAATAAGCCCTTCTATTTATATAATATCTACCCACAAGCAGCCCAAATTGCCATGCTCCTGTTTAAGAGTCTACAATGGCTCCCCATGGCCCCTCAGACCAAGTCCAAATGCCCAGGTTCATTGTTCCAGGTCTCATGACAACAGAGCCCACCTTGGCAACGTGGGAGCTTTCTTTCTTTCCTTCCTTTCATTTTGTAAAAACAGAGTTCCAGCCAGGGCATTCTTCCACAGCCCAAGAGGGTTATTATGGCAAGATCGGAAAGGCCTGCTGACTCCAAGGCCCGCTGCAATCCCCAGCTCTGCTCCCGACTTCAGCCCTGGCTGAGCACTCCCGGATCAGGACTTACTTCTGTCACATTGGTAAAGTGAGGGCACGAGGTGACCTCATCCACCATGTCCCGCATGAATCTGAAATCATATAAGGGTTTGTCCCTCTCGGAGTGTTCCTTGTTTACTTTTCCCTCCATTGCCTCTGTTCCAAAGGCTGAGGAAGAATAAATTCAGCTCACCTAGCCTCTCCTATAGCTGGCAGTGACCAATCTGGATGGCTCAGGAAAGTCTAGCCGGAATAGGTGACCTTAGTGCCCTATGTTCCTCGCTCACAGTCGCTTTGCAGTGCTGCAGCAGGTACGATGGGCAAATGGTGCGCTTCAGAAGCCCTCCATCCTGAAAGTGTCTGGACACAGTGCAAGCCATGCCTTGCCCTTCTATCTGCTCCCAGGCTTCAGCAGCACTGCAGGAGCCCACCAGGCCAACCGGCAAGCAACAGCCAAAGCAGACCTGTAATACTCTCAATCCTTAGCTAGTGGAGGACAAGGGGCAGGTGTCCCCGCCACATGCTTTTCAGGATTAAAAGTCTCAGAGGCATTGTGCATTCATCTCAGGAAGCCAAGGTGTAATGAAGCCCCTATTGCTCAAGGCAGAAACCTCCTCGCCATGCACTCATAGTGATTTCTTTCCTTTCAACCTTCCTTCCTCCTCCTGTACTCTTCTTCCAGTTCTTTCTCCGCCTCTGCCCACTGCTCCATTACCTCTAGCTTCTCCTGTTCCTTCACCTCCCAAGTCCCCTTCCACCTGCTTTCTTCTTCCTCTTTAGCCTCCACTCCCTCCTCTGCATTTTACTTCTCTTCCTCTCCTTCCATCTTTCCCTTCTCTTCTCCATCTCTTCCTCTTAGACCTGTTCGTTTTCTTCTGACATGGCCTCCTCTTCCAGCTCTGCCATCTCCTGCTTCTTTGCCACCTCTCTTACAAACTACAGGCAAGTTCTGCTGGGCTCCGGCTTTCTGCATACTCTCTTGAGACAGGGCTTAATTAGTCACTATGGTGTCTTTGAATTCACTCTATAGTACAGGTAAGCCTTGAATTCAAAACCCTCAAGCTTCAGGTGTCTGAATAGCTGGAATTAAAGGCACATGCCACCATGTCTGCCTTCTGTCATGTTTCTTACTTTCTCTTATACTTCTAAAGTTAGCAACTAAACTCTTAGCATCCAAGTCCTTGGCTTGAACTCTACTTTTGGCGGGACTCAAACTCTAGTAGCTGACATAACTCATCTTCTCTCTTTCATCTGAAATGCAGATGCCGATGTGATGGCCAGAGCTAAGCAACCTTCTTGGACTCAAAATGAAAGAAAGGCTACCGAGATGTCAGAATTGCCACGTCTGGTGTCTTTGATTGGCTGACTCAATACAGCACCTGGCAAGTTTTCTGTCTGAGACTCCATGAAACCAACCCCTGTTGACTCAAGCTGCAGCTCCTTGAGTTGAACACAGCCCTCACGGCTCCGTTGCGCTCCAGCGTGCTAGCAATGTTGGCTCTCCCTGCCTTTGCTCATGCTGTTCCCTTTGCCTGGATCTCCCTCCCCATTTCCTTCTGTTGCTCTCACTTGCCTGATTCCAATAAACCAAACCAATACTCATTCTCTCCCCCAAACCATGGCAGTTTCCATTAGACAAAAGTCTTTGAAATATTTGTATGTATAGAGAAAAAGACAATCTTACATTGGTTATAAGGTAGCCCTGGAATGGCTCCAAATTAAGATTTTTAAGAGGATCTCACTTAAATTGACACTTTTTTGAAAATAGAGGCTACATTTGTGTGTGTGTGTGTGTGTGTGTGTGTGAATGTGTCTTCTACAGATTTCCACACATGAACAAGGGCACCGTGTAAACAGAATGGGGGCAAAGGACACATGTTTTAGTTAAGCAAATTTTCTTCATGCTAGGGAAGAGAGTTTATGTGACGACGACGGGAGAGAATTGTATTCCTCCTGGGATGCTGGTAGTGGGAACATTACTGGAAGAATGGACACTGCTCTTCACTGTGCTGTGTCCCCAGGGGAGATGGAGACTTCGTGTGATGGGGATATTACTGATGGCCCCATGCAAGACAGTTCCCTCTTTTCTCCTGTCCTCAGTGATCTTTTCCGAATGCGACCCCTCTCTGAGTCATGTCCTCCACTGTCAAACCCAGCTCTCTCTCAAGTGTCTGGAGCCACACGGTTGGGGGCCTGCTATGCATCTCCCCATGTACTTACTCAGCGCAATTCTCCTTGTATGATGTGGCTCAGTGACTGGTCCATGAGCCCAGTCCTAGATTGTCACTCAACACTTCCTGCCAAGGCTACGGAAATGTTCTCTTCACTGTCCCTTCATAGTGTGCCATGCCCCCGGTGTGCTGTCGAGAAGTTATCCCTGGAAACAGCACTGTGCAGCAAGACAACTCCTTGCTGGGACTCTTTTCTTACTTCCCTTCTCCCACCAGAAGCAACCTTCCTTTTGTTTATTTAATTTTCTAGACAACTTGAATAGGTCACTGATGCACAAAGACCCTTTATACTCACAAACATGCGGTTTATAGGACCAGAGCATCTCTTCCTGTCAAACTTGCCCCTTCCCCACAACATTCCACTCCACCTTTGACTGTTTTGCTCCTTTCAATATGGCGCCCTGTCCTTGAGATGACACACTTCTTCAGTTACATTAAAAGCCCTCTGCCCCGCCTGGTTCCTGTGAGCATTGGGCACTTCTGCCGTAGCATCTTCAGGCATGCTTTTGTCTTCTTCTCACTCCGGCATGTAGATGATCCTGTGGTGGGATGCTTGATAATTCTGCATACCCTGCTACAGGGAGCTTTGGCTTGTGTTGCCTGTTTTACACTAGAAGCCATTTGCCATAGTTTCCTTGTGTTCCCTATGTGTTGTGTTTGCCTCATCCTTGGGATTAGCTTACTGGGCTTCCATAAGAGTACAAGGAGACTGAGAGCTCCCTCCCTTTCTCATAGGAGGAAGCTGAGAGTTGAGTGGGTAGAGTCACTAGCCCAAGTTCCCAAGACTTGGAAGTGATAGAGCTGTGTTTTTTACCTTGGTCTGTCATCCTGACAGACGCATGCTGTGAGAACCAGTCTGTTCGATGAGTCATGGATGGGTTCTTATTTTCACAAGAGATGAATGAATGTCTGCTCTACAGAGGGAGCATTTTCCTGGGAACCAGCCTAGCTGGGTCATTGTACCAGCCCTGCATGCTGCTTTGCCATACCATCTCTAGCAAGAGACTTCTCCGCCCTGAGTTTGAAAATCTACCTTGACAATTTGGGGATCAATATCACTTCAGTCATCCCCAGCTGAGGAGGTACTAGGCCTGAGTTCAAGGCTGTCAAACTCTTCTGCCAGGGAACTGAACAGATGCCTTGTGTGTGACAGTGACAGAGGGCTGCCATGGAGGGGGGGGGGGAGATGTGGTAGAAGGTGGGGTGGGTCATAGTGAGGAGACAAAACCTGGCTGTGGAGACATGGGCCTGGGGACTCTGAGTCACAGATCTATTCCAAATCTTCCCATTTTTAAAGAGCAGATTGATGGACTGATGTTTTTAACGGGAAGTTGATAATTGCACATCTTTGTGGGGGTATGAAGCGGTGCTTGGGAGCTTCATACCTTGTGGGATGATCAGCTCAGGATATGCGCTTATCTACCCCTGCAGATGCTTATCATTGCTTTGCGGGGAGCACATTCCAAGTCCTTTCCTCTGGCTGTTTTGAATTACAGTATGACGCTGTTGACTGCAGTCACCCTTCTGTGTAATAAAACACCAGAATGCATTTCTCCTATCCGGCTCTGACTTAGTGTCCATTAGGCAATCATTTGCCCTTCCCTCCCTCATGCCCTCCAAGGAGGATCCTGTCCATGTACAAAGGAAGTTAAGGATTATTACTTCCACCAGTTAATTGTGAGTGTATTTTCTTTTGTACAAGAGTGCTAGATCATACAAATCTGTCGAAATACATTTAAAAGGACTCTCTTAATAACTGCACAACAAAAACCCTAAGAGGTCTGAAAGCCTTGTGTTATCAAATAGTGCCATATTTTCCCCGATTGGTACCTATCATATTGCTCTATCTTAAAGCTGAGGAATCTCAGACTCCGTAGGATAAGGGGCATGAGAAGGGACCCCTGACCTTTTCTTGAGCCTCTGGGAGGATTTCCTTGAAGAAGAGACATCAGTTGAGACAAATAGAGGGAAAAGTTACTACAAAATGACCCTTTACTCTTCTTAGGAAGAAAGAAAGGCAAATGAAGTCATAATTTTCTTTCTATAAAAAGCCGATTTATTTATTTTTTAATTTCAGGCATGTAGGTGTTTTGCCTGCATGTATGTGCACTATATTGTGAAGTGTCCATAGAGGCCAGAAGAGGGCGGTAGATGCTCTGGAGTTGAACCTAGGTCCTGTGGAAAGTGGTGAGCACTCTTGACCACTGAGCCATCTCTCCAGCCCCATCTGCTTTTCTTCCAGTTGCCGTGAAAGTTCCCCCTATTAGATGTCTATGGAAGTTCAAGGTCAACTGTACTTTGTTCAGTGATGGCCCTGCCTGTTAATCTGGGGATGAATACCACTGACCAGAGCAAGGAGAATCCAGTTTTATCAGTGGGCACGGGGAGTAGAAAACTAGTTCCTCCAGCTTATACTGTCTCCACGCTACTGTGACCTCTTGACCTCCATATAAGATTTTGACTTTTGACTTCTCATATCCTAAGCTTTCTTTTAACTTAGGAACCTATTTGTGCATGCTTACAACCTCAAAAGATATTACTAGAGATTTTAAAAATGCTTTGTAGTGATATTTTATTTGTGCTGTAACAAATAAAGCTTTCTTCAAGATCAGAGTGCAGAGCTAGCCACACCAGTTAGCCATAGGGAACAGGCAGCAGTGGCACACACCTTTAATCCCAGCACTCTGGAGACAGAGGCAGACGGACCTCTGTGAGTGCAAGGCCACCCTGCGCTACATGAAATTGAATCAGTCTAAAAGAGAAAGGGAGCTCACACCTTTGTTCTCAGCCTTGGAATCATATAGCTTTAATCCCAGCACTAGCGAGGTGGAGACAGGGAGGGATATGGCTGTGCAGAGAGAGGAACATAAGATGGGAGGAGTCAGGAGCTTGGAGCATTCAGTGTGAGGATTCATAGAGACAGGATCTTGTAGCCTTGGTCCTGAGGATTTTTGTAGAGGTAAAAACCAGTGGCTGGCCACTCTGCTCCTTTGATCTTTCTGCTTTCACCCTCTAATATCTAACCCCATACTTTTATTGCTAAGACCAATTAGAAATCATGCCACAGTGCTTTCTTGTCAAAGCAAAAGAAGCTACTCACTGTCATAGCTGAAATCTGAAATACCTTCCAAGGCTGACTGATGGGTTTGAACATGTGGGCTCCCAGTTGGTAACTCTGGTTTAGGAGGTTGTGGGGTATGGCTGGTTGAGTTGATTCCACATGGGTGGGCATTTTGGAGATAAAGCCTTGCTCTGTTTTCATATAGTTCTGAGTCTTCTTGATCACAATATGAATACAACTGTTTCATCCTGTCTCCACAGCCATGCATTTCCTGCCATGATGAACCTAAATTCCCAGAAACCACAAGCCTCCCCCAAACCTTTCCTTCCTTAAGTTTCTTCCGTCTGGTGTTTTGTCACAGTCCAAAGAGTAAATAAAGATACTGATCTTGAGTCTTCTCAGTAAGAAATCAGTAAGAGCCTCTGGAGGTTTCAGTGTTCTTTCAACTAGGAAGGAGACAAAGGTGAGATAAACAAAATATCATCTTTATAGTAAATAAAAATCAGTGGGCTAAGTAAGCTATAATCACTCAGAAGCAGTGGTGATGGTATTTCTCTATCCTTACTCCTAGAAGATATGGCTTACTCATCGTGGGTCTGTCTCCTTTCATGCCAGAAATCTCATCACACTGGTATTGGGCAGGTCTTGCTAAACAGCTGTGGAACTGATGTTACCACTGGGGAGCAGAGAACCAGAATCATAGCCAAGAGACTTGGCCAATAGGTTAAGCTTGGCTTTCAGTCAGCCACGTGGCCATGAACACTAATTGAATCTCTCTGAACCTCAGCTTGCTGGTTTGGAAAAGGAGGGGATGGTTCCCATGCTGTCTTAATCCTTTTCTAACTCTCATCTTCGAAGAGTCTGGAAAGCAAGGAGCAGTGACAGTGGAAGTCCATGTGGGCCTAGAAATCCCACCTGTGGATTGAAGGTCCACCCTGTGTTCATCGTGCCTCTAAGTACCCTGCAAAGAAGGCAAACTTGGGCACTCAGGAGACTGTGGTCAGGTTTGGAAGGTGACGCTTGTGTTTATGAAAAAATGAGGAAAATGAGAAAGTCCCATACAGAGAGAGAGAGAGAGAGAGAGAGAGAGAGAATGAGAATTGACAGAGCAGGAGTTTATCTTGGGCTTGACGGAGTTATATCTGTCTGCTATTGCCATAAGAATGCTGCGTAACAAAATCTCTACAGTGTCTTGGTGACCTATGCTTTTCTTTTCTTTCCCAAGTGTGTAAGTTTCAGTGACTGTGAGCTGGACACAGGCGTGCCTGCATTTACAGTCATCTGTGGGACTTTGTTCATTGTCTCTAGCTAGCCTTGATCATGTGTCTGAGGGTTGGCTTTTTGTCAGCCCATCTAGAAGGGTTTTGCTTGGTGTGACCCGGATGCTTTGACTCCGCTCCTTCCATCATTTTCTTTCTGGTTTTCCATAGCATGCGGTCATGATAATAGATTTAGTGGAAGCACATGGACAGAAACACAAGAGGGCTTATTGCTGGCCCTGCACAGCTGGTTCTCATGGAGAAAGGCGGCCATTTTCAGAGTGCGCTCTGCTAACTCGAAGCCGTGCTGCCCTCGAGCTGCATGATTATTTTCTTCATATGCCAACTTGCTGAGCCTCCTCTGTACATGACAGGCAATCTGCACAGGTGGTTAAGATGCTAAACTCCAGAACTTTCGAGCATCATAAGATAGTTTAAGGAGTCAATGGAGGAGGATACTTGGCCTTTTCGGCTCTGAACCTGCATGAGATTGGACTGGATAGACAGATACTTAAGTCCATTGCTTTCTGATTTTTTGAACGGGCACACAGTGATCTTTCTAGTCCAAGTTTAAGCATCATCATCATTTGGCTGAGTGCCATTGACCCCTACCCCCACTCTTTGCCCACTCGTGCTTCCCAACCTTTCGTGCTGCCTATAGCTCTGAAGTCCTGCTTTGCCTGGCCACTGGACTTTCAGCTTGGTTTTGTCTTACCCAGTGCAATGTTTTGAGCATCAGGTCGAGACCACAATGACTTTGCCTTCTCTAGAGACTCCTAAAGAAGCTTTGAATCATGGTCTGAATGTGTGGGGAGACACATACCCTGGGGGTGAGCCGGAATAAACAGCAGAGAGATAAGTGATCAGGAGTGACGGGCATTCGGTGTCCACCTCCTGTCAGATGACTCTAAATGCAGCGTTTTCTGCAGTGTCCTTGAAGGTTTCCGGTATGACTGAGTTGTGTACTGTGTGTCTCCACCCTTCATTTGCCTTCCTGCTCTTCCCCTCATCCCCACAGAGCTGATTTGGGAGCATCTCCTCCCTACAGCACTAGCAAAAAAGTTGACCGCAGCCTCAGCTTCCTTGGAATCCCCAGCAGCGGCAACAATTAAATATATCTTTGACTGTGAGATTCTTCCAGCCCACAAACGCAGAGAACGGGATCCAGATTTACTGAGACATTTTATCACGCAGTCCTTCCTTGACCTCAAATATGCAGACAATTTTGGTGAAATTACATTTGGGATTCCAAATGAGTTTCCTGCCAGGCTGTACCAGGAAGGAACAAACACCAGGAAGAGAACTCTTGCCGATTAAATGTGTCAGGGAGTCTGAGCTCAGGCCTTTGGCCTGAAGACCAACTTAGGACAAAAGCAAGAGACAGAACGAAGATTTTTGTTTTGGCATCTCCCTCTCTGACTTCCTTGGGGCTCTCTGTTCATCTTCCTGCTCACAGAGGCCCTTTTCTGCGTATGTCTTAAATTCAGGCAGAGGACACAGCAACAAATGTGCGGTAATCCTGGGTTAGAGCGACTGTCCATCAGAACTCCAGGCATAGCTGTTACCCAGGGCTTCCCACTCCACGGAGTGCATCAGTTACTTTTCTGGTAATGGGCTGAAACATCTAAGCAAAAGGAAGTTAGAAAGTTAGCCTTAGGTTTCCAGAGGGCACACAGTCTGTCACGGTAAGGAAGGAGGGATGGCAGCCTGGACATAAGGCTAGACTGGCAATGAGGAGAGAGGGGGGGAGGAGGAGAAAGGGAGAGGAAGAGAGAAAGAGAGAGACAGAGAAACAAAGACAGACAGAGGCAGAGAGAGAGAGAGAGAGAGAGAGAGAGAGAGAGAGAGAGAGAGAGATTATGAACAGGAAATGGAGCCATACCATTTCCTATGGGTATGGTAGCACATCCCACTCTCCTAGGGATGTGCTTTCTCAGGCTAGGCCCTACCTTCTAAAGGTTACACGACCCTATCAAACAGTGCCACCAACTGGGGACCAAGTTCATATACATGAGCCCATGGGGACATTTTACCTTTAAACCACAATAGTAGTAGACCGTCGAAAACAAGATTGTCTCCCTAAAGACACGAATATCTAGTACAGCAGTTCAGGCACCCTAATAGTAGGTAATTAAGATCCTCTGGGGTGAGCTTTTGCTTAAGTGATACTACACAGGTGGCTCAGCTGTTCCTTGCCCCCTTTTGGTTTGGTGTATGGCAAGCCAGAGCCTCTTGTATTACCAGGAATTGAAAGGTAACATTTCTTGGTCAAGCTCGTTCAGCTAATTATATCAGAACTTAGACCATCACTTCCTCTTCTACCACTCCCCGAGGATAAATGCAGGAACAAACATTGGGTAGTCCTGTGGAATACTCCTTTACCCTGTGTTAACTTGTGTCACTGTGACTGAGTTAATAAAGAAGCTGACTGGCCAATAGCTGGACAGGCAGGGGTTAGGTGAGACTTACAAGAGAGAGAGAGAGAGAGAGAGAGAGAGAGAGAGAGCATGGCGAAGGAGAGGAGTCTCTGAGAATTGGGAGGAGACACTGAGATGAGATCAACGTGCTGTATTAAGAAAAGATACCAAGCCAAGTAGCAGAGGGTGGATAAGAAAGATGGGTTGATTTAAAATGTAAGAGTGAGCTAGTAATAACCCTGAGCTATCAGACAAGCATTTATAATTAATCATAAGTTTCTGAATCGTTGTTTGTGAGCAACTGCCAAGACACAGAGAAACTGCCTACATAGCCCCTCTCCGTATATACGGTAGAAGTTCTCTGCAATCTGTTGGATTAAGAAAGTCAGCAAATATAGGTCAAGAGCGCAGGTGGGCTGATAGTTGCTTTTGCATCTTCTCCCTGGACCAAGTCCATGATTCCAAGGGTATGGCTCTGGTTCCAGTGGTAACATCTGATCAGCATCTCATCCCCAGGCAGAGAGGAGAAAAACTCCTGGAAGCAATAGACTTGGTCCTGTGTGAGAAGGTCCGCAGTTTGCATAACCAGGAACAAAACAGGTGTGTGCATGGAGCTGCTTCATTTGCCAGTGTGCTGAGAAGTCCAGGAAAATCCTTGGTTTCTCTGAGCCTCAGCTTCAAAAGAAAAAAAAGAAGAAAGAAAGAAAGAAAGAAGGAAAGAAAAAGAAATAAGAAAACATAGAGGTAAGGCTTTCCTAACTAACCCAAAGCCATTGCTATAAGGTGTTGCCAAGAAA
Source organism: Myodes glareolus (assembly GCF_982192425.1). Lineage (NCBI taxonomy): Eukaryota > Metazoa > Chordata > Mammalia > Rodentia > Cricetidae > Myodes > Myodes glareolus. Next base: position 135,057,790 of record NC_142053.1, on the reverse strand, counting down.
GTTCTAAATTTAAGCACTGCACAAATCCGAGACTCCAAAGGAAAAAAATGACCTTTTTGCTTGCAAACTCACTCAGTGCCTCAGTGGAAGAGGACTATAGGGGTTGGCAGTTGTCCCTGTAACAGATGTAACCATGGAGTCAGTGACTTAAAACAACACACATCTAGTTTGACAGTTCTTGGAGGCAGGCACTGAAAACCAATCTCTCCAAGGTTCCAGATAAGGTCCATGGAAACCCGATTGTCTGTGGAGGCTCTAAAAGGTGCAGGCCCCACTGACTGGCCTTTCCCAGCTTCCAGAGGCCACCCACATGGTGAGCTTCACTGCCCCTTCTTTATGGCTTCCTCTCTGCTTCCAGTATCATATCTTCTATTGTAGATACTGGGCCAGGGTGCTCCCCCCCCATTCCCAAGATTGCTAATTTCTTCTACCTGAAGTGTTACTTTTGTTATGAAGAGTAACACAGTTCTAGACTCTGGAAATTAAGAGGCAGAAGTCGTGTGTGTGTGTGTGTATGTGTGTGTGTGTGTGCACGCGATTTTCGTTGCCCCACCTCTAGAATGTATCCCGGCCCAGTCTGCCAGTATCCTAACCACATCCCTTTGGGACCAGACATCTTTGTGCATGGCTATTGAGTACCTTGCTGCCTGTCAGCACCTGCCTTTCCAACCACAGGCTTTGGTTGGTTTGCTGTACTCTGGCACAGGTGTGTCCTACCTGAGCACAGGGCAGGTGGAAGAAGTGGGGATCAGCACTTTAACCCTGGGAGGAGCCTTCTCTGATGCCTGACAGGACCCATTAGATCAATGCCTCAACTGCCCTGACCCTTGAGTGGGGTAACTGGAGCTCCTTCTATTCTGTCCCCCAGAACTCCCCAGAGGGACAGGCAGCCATCAGTTAGTGCCTGTCCTGTCCTGACCTGTCCTGTCCTGTCCTGTTCTGTTTATCTTCTACTACAATCCCTCTCGGTGGTTTCTAGAAAGAGATCACACACACACACACACACACACACACACACACACACACACACATTGCTGGCACTCAAATCCTTACTTGTAATGCTTCTTACTAATATTTCTTCTTATAAAATATTATTTTATGTATATGGGTATTTGGCCTGCATGTGTGTCTGTGTAGGGTACCCCATAAAGGTTAGAAGAGGGTTCTGATACCCCAGAACTGTTACAGTTGTGAACTACCCTGTGAATGCTGGGAATCAAACTTGGGTCCTCTACCAGAGAATCCAGTGCTCTTAACTTGTGCGCTGTCTCCTCAGACTCTTGTTACTAGCTTTTACAGACTCAGTCTGTGTCATCTTCCGGCTTGAAGAGTCCTTTTGTCTTGCACCCACCTATCTACCTTTCCAAGCTTCCTCTTCTCTAGTGTCTTCCATTTGTGCATAAGCTTCTTCCCTTCCTGCCCATTTGTGCATAAGCTTCTTCCCTTCCTGCCCATTTGAAGAGGTCCCAAGAGGTAACTGAGGTACCAGATAATTGGGAGAGATAGTACATCATACAGAAAAGCGGAACATTCTGAAGAAGCTAGAATATGTGTGGCGAAGTCTCCTTCTCAAGTGATTAACTGAATCCTGACATGTCTAAATCTCAATAGAAGGATAGTACTAGAACCTTCCTCTTAGCCTGAGAGTGAGTAACAGACCTTAGCCCAGATGGCCTTCTAAGAACAGTGCCTGGCCATGGCAAGAAACACCTCTAAATTATAGCCATTAGTGATCTCTTTAGCAAGTTAGGAAGCAGTATGGTCAGAACATTTCAGATAACTTTTTCATTGGTGGAATGTGAGGGAGTGTCAAGATAAGGTTTCTCTGTGTAGACCTGACTGTCTTAGAACTCACTTTGTAGACGAGGTTAGCCTTAAACTCACAGAAATATACCTGCCTGTGCCTCCCAAGTGCTGGGAGTACAGTTATGCACCACCACTGCCCAGTGTGTTTCGGGTACTCTTTTCATTTTCTTGACAAACTTGGATGAAAGCAGCTGGTTTTGTTGAGAGCTAAGCCACATTTTTCTGCCCGAGATTGTCAGCTATTCAAGAGCAGAGACCCGTCTGTGCTATCTCAGTCCAGCCTCAATACTTCCAGCAGGGAGTTGGCATTTGATCGTGTTGTTAAACCTTCTAAAGGTGGGGCAGAGAAAGCAACCATATCTACAATATGATGTGTTCATGTGGGCGGTGTGTGTGTGTGTGTGTGTGTGTGTGTGTGTGTGTGTGTGTGCAGGGACTGCATAGGAAGAGGCAGGCCGCTTTTCCAGTAGTTCTGCACAAAGCTCTCTGATGCCTCACAGGCAGGTGGAGTGGGCTGGCCTGGAGGTTTCCAGAAGCTGGGAAGTCCTGGGCAGCACTTACAGCCGATTTTGCCTTCTGGAGCTGTGATAGACAGAGATGAACTGCCGGGATTCTTCAAGCAAGGCCTTTGCTACCCAGCTGCGAGGAGCGTGGTCTACAGACAGCCTCCAGCTGTCAGCTCCTCTGGCGAGGCACCTCTGCTGCTGAGAGCTTTCTGGCCCCTGGTCATGCCTTCTTCTGGGGTGGTCTTGGTTCTGCATCTCTCTCTCTCTCTCTCTCTCTCTCTCTCTCTCTCTCTCTCTCTCTCTGTGTGTGTGTGTGTGTGTGTGTGTATGCTTGCACACGAGCATGTGAAGGCTCAGCTCTTTCTGCCTAATACAAGACTTTTCCTAGGCAATCCAGTTGCAGAATACCCTGGTGGGTATTAGACAGCAGTTTCTTACCTTCCCCTATCCCTACCGGCAGCCCCCACCTCTGTCCACCCCTGTCCACCTCTGTCCACTGTGCTTTATCCCCTCCTACATACACGTGTGCCTGTCCAACAATCTGTATCATAGACTCCACCTCTGCTTCCCAAAGGCACAACCTTGGGACAGGAACAAAGATTTCACCTCTTTCCAAGTTTGAGTGAATACTGAGGCTCTCTTTAGAGTTCAAGAACCCAGAACCATGTTGCCTTTTTCCTTCCTGGGAGTTTAATACCTTGGGAGGGGGTTATGAATCCTTATTGCATCCTGGAATGTTTGGAGCTCTGTGTCCTGTTGCCCAGACAAACAAGGGCTGTTTGAGTTCCAGCTCCATGTAGGATAGTAAGTTTTAAAAGCCTCATTAATACAGGCTGTTCTTTTCTGGGATTGGTGATGATTCAGAGAGATGCCCAACGAACATTTGTTTATTTTCACCTGATGAGAGAGGAGGAGTTTGCCGAGCAGAGTTCCTCAACAAGATGCTAAAGGAATTCTACAACTTTACAGAGGGGGAAAGACCTCCCATAACTTTTAACCCAGTTTACAGGGCCCAGATTCACACAGCATTCTTATCATTAACACCAAAATTAGCAGTCTTTTCGGGCAACTCATTCGTAGTCTCTTTGGCACATCTCTCTGAACTTGTCTGTCCTTTGACAGTGACCAAATTCCTAGTCCCTGCAGCTCCTTGCCCTCCCCCAGCCCTGCTGGCATCCCCAGCCTCTCCTGATTCCTGTCCACTGTGTTTCCTTCCCTCTCTCCCACCATCTTGCTTCACAGACTCCATCTCTGTTTTCTCAACCTCTGCTTCCTGAAGGCATGGCCTTCAGACAGGGGAGCAGGCGCTAGGTTCCATAGGCTCTATCAAGAAGAAGGCAACACAGTCTCAAGGGGTTTATAGTAGCCACCAACGTTATATCTGTGTCAAGCGGGGATGTAGCTCATTGGTAGAGCAATTGCCTGGCAGTGCCCTAGATTTGATCCCTAAGACCACAGAAAAGGAAAAGCAACACTTGCCTTGCCTTTCTTGGCAAACATTTAAAAAAAACTTCCTAAAGACAGCCAAAGGAATCATCTGCTCAAAGTATAACATGCTTATTGTGACGCTCTCCATAATACCCAAGATATGGAATCAGTCTGAGTGCCCATCAGTATTGAAATGGACAATGAAAATGAGAAGTTATTGGCAATTGATGATGGCTGCCGTGGAAGGGAGAATCAGTGTTCTTTAGAGATTGTGACCAAGAAGCTGTTCCAGTACCTACACCCATGCACAGATAGGCAGCACTAAGTGGACTCAGCGTATTAAAAAAAAAAAAATGGTGAGTCCATGAAGTTGGTGGAGTCATGGAGAGACATGGGAGTAATGGGAAGGGAAGGAAGACAGGAGTATTCGTTCAAAACACATCATATGCATTATGAAATTCTCAACCACAGAAAATGTCATCTAATGTAATTTTCATGAACTAGATAAGATTGGAGATCGTCATACTAAACTAAATAAGCCAGACTCTAGAAGAGAGTTGGCATGGCATTCTCTCAGTGGCCCAACCTAGATTTTACACACACAGGCAGGCCACGAAGTACAACTGTTTGCTGTGGGGCAAGGGGGCTGAGGATACTTGACACGCCCACCAATGCTTGAACAAAAATGCCAATCCCAAACCTACCATATTATAAAATGAACATATACCAACAGCAGATCCCTTCTGGGAGACTGAGGCAGGAGGACTGCCATGAATCTAAGGCCAGCCAGGGTGGTAATCCAGTAAGACTCTGCCTCAGAAAAAGCAAACAAGAAAAAAAAAAGCAATCTAAACATTTAGCCCCCTCCTCCAGCTTGGTTTATGCTAATTATACAGTAAGTCTTTGTCGAATGAGAGAATTTGAAATTGGCTTGACAGCCTGCGGTCACTGGTCACCCAGAGCTGGTGCCTTTTACTCCCTGGAGCCTCGGCAGGTAATTGGCTCACTTCATGGTGCTGCAGGAGTACCCTCCACCCCCAACAGCCAGCTCACATCACAGAGGAAATTCTCACCTGCCACAATCTGCTGTGATCTCGAGCTTTCTGAGAAAGAGCCCCCTTTAAAATGGCAACCATGACCTTGGCTCTTTGTGATTCCTGGGGACAGAGTTGGCTGGGTTTCTGGCCTGCGGCTCAGCCTGCAGGCACCCCGAACTTCCAGACAATTACAGTTCCCCTGGAATTGCCCTCACTCCTGATTGCTATTGGTTAATTACAGAAATCTAGGCTCCAGACTCTATTACCCACCCATATGTCACATCCGATGTCACTAACGAGTTCTCAGCAGCGCAGGATTTGGGGATGTGTGCGGCAGTGTTGTTAAATTTGATGCCCTACTATAGCCGGCATGCTTCTCTCTACAGAGAGGGGTTCCCTTTCTCCCTTGTGACTTTTCAGCCGTGGCAGGGCAAAGCTTGAGCTCTGCCAGCTGCAATTCTGGAAATTTCATAATGTCACCCATGAGGCATTTACCTTTGTGGTGCCGCCTCCAACTTTTTCTTCTGTTAGCAACTCCTTCTTATCCAAAAGCCTGAAACACTTCTTAAGCTTCCTCACTAGTATTGGTAGTGGAGGAGGGGGAGGGCAAACCTCTCATTAGCAAAGCAGACTACGGAAACAGGCCTAGGGAGACTTGTCCTGCCAAAATTGAGTTTATTGCCTTTAGTTCATTTCAACAGGATCCTGACACCAATCTAGGAGCTTTGGAGACAGCAGACAGACATAGACTTGAGTGGTATTGTCATGCTGGACAAGCAAAACAAAACCTCAATACCAATTGCAGGAGCATACACTTCATTCAGGGGACACTCACTGAGTCACTTATGGTAAAGACAAGCCACTGTGGCATAAAGTCCCCTTTAATGCTGCGACTCACCAAACATGCTTCATTTGTTCTACATGTGATAATCCTGAGGTCAGTAGTTCAGCTATGTAGATGATTATTCTGGGATCCAGGACCCCGTTTTTCTGCTCTACCATCTGCTAGAGCATTGTACTCATTATAAGGTCAAAGCCAGGCTAGGACCGTGCTTGTATTCTTGCTTGTTGTAACTAAGGTAAAGAAGAAAAGCAACTCCAAAAGCAAGTGTGGCAATGTACACACACACACACACACACACCACATCCTACCAGGAAATTTTAATGCATGACCCCATCTACGTGCAGAGGCGGATGGGAATGTCACCTCTACCTTCATGACATGTGTCCAGAAACAAAAGGACAGGTTTGGGGAAGCAGTTACTGGTCTCCCCTAACTTTCTACTATATGCTAGTGATTTCTATGCCTACAGCAGAGATCAAGAAGTTGGGGTGCCGACCTTGGAGAGCTTACATTCCAGCAGGCAGGAGAAAAGTTAATGACCTTCTGTAGCATGGAGCAGGATGGAATCCAGATCTGACCCCTGGGCAGGTGCTCCTAAGCCTTGGGCTCCAGGAGTCCCAGACTTCAAAGCTGTGTCCTTGCCAAAGCTCTTATGCTTAACATTGGCCAAAGATTTGTGCCAAGCTCAGGATAAAATCCAGATTTTGTTAGCAGCACCCTGGGAGAACTGGCCCCTGCCTGCCTACATCGCTCACTTTTGTGTGCAGATTCCTTTCAAGTTCTTGGCTTCAGTCATGATGGACTACTTATGGTTTCCTGAAAAAAGATTATGCTTTCATCTTTCTGTGCCTTCGGCCCCAAATTGTCCCTTGGTTTATAACACCAGCATGACCCCTAAATGTTGTCTGACGCACTATTTCCATTCCTTCATCTCAACCCACTGCATTCACTTGACTCTATTCACACCTGGTGCATATCTGTGAGGCCAAAGACACTGTCCTTGAAAAGGCTAGGGCTTGGGAACCAGGCAGAAGCACACTGCGCTTGAACTTCACCTGCTCTGGCTGTGTGATGTTGGAAGGGTATGTACCGTAGATACCTGGAGAGAATTCATGAGAAGAGGAACTGGGTAAAAGCGGGCTCAGTCGTCGGGGCCTGGAACAGAACAGATGCTCAACAAAGGGTAGTACCTGTGTCGCTATTGTGTGACTCTAGCCCCTAAGAGATGTGGTTTCTCCAGTATGGATCCCACTTTGGGGTTCCAGGCTTTGGAACTAAGGGTTTGCCCCATATGTGTCTGTTAAATGAGCAAATGTGTTGATTATGTTGATTTGCATGAAGATGCAAATAAGATACTTCCATATAACCTCTTTTGGGACGTGTGTGTGTGTGTGTGTATGTGTGTGTGTGTGTGTGTATGTGTGTGTATGAAGGACCATAGAAGAGCTGTGGAAGAAGTGGCTCACTGGTTGAGAGCACTTGCGGCTATCTCAAAGGACCTGGGTTCTGTTCCCAACACTCATATCCAGTGGTTCACGATCATCTGTAACTCCAGCTCCAAACGATTCTCTCTCTCTCTCTCTCTCCCTCTCTCTCTCTCTCTCTCTCTCTCTCTCTCTCTCTCTCTCTCTCTCTCTCTCATATAACATGAGTAATAAAAACCCAGAGACAGACAGATATTGGGGTTCAAGCTCAAGATCAGAAAAGCAAAACCGCTAGAGAAGTCTTATATCTACCAAGACTGGGTAACTGCAGACTGAGCCTTGAGCCTTTGTCTCCTCTCGTTTTATACATTCCCCTTTAGTGCTGGGATTAACAGTGTGTGATTCCCTAGTACTTGGATTAAAGGTGTGAGCTGCCACCACATGTATCTATTTCTGCACTGATCTTGTGTAGCTCAGGATGGCCTTGAACTCACAGAGATCTATCTGCCTCTGTCTCCCAAATCCTGGGATTAAAGGTGTGTGACACCACTGCATGGCCTCTAGTGACTTAGTCTTACCCTCTGATCTTCAGACATGCTTTATTTCTTAAAACAGAAATAAAAAAAAATCACCCCCTCTCTTTCTCTGATACATACACACACAAAGAAAAATTGAAAAGGAGCAGCTGGAGAGATAGCTCCGCAGGGAGAGAACTCACAGCTTTTCTAGAGGATCTGAGTTTGGTTCTTAGTACATTAGGTGGCTCACAGTCAGCAGCTCCAGGGGATCCAGCACCCTCTTCTGGACTCTGCAAGCATACCACACACACACACACACACACACACACACACACACTAACGTGTACATGAATACAAACAAAAATAAATCTTAAAAATGTAATTTAAAAGGACTATATAAAGACTAAAATGTTTAATTCAAATAAATGATTTTCTGGTAGAAATTTAAATAAGCGGGTTAGAACAAAGACTCCTAGTTAGTGTAACTCTGAGCAATAGGCTAGCTACCCCTTCCAACTATTGCTAAGTTGTATTCTATTCATGCAACTAACATTTATCTCTAAAATTATTCTGTCTTCTTCCCCACCAGGGATGTTCCTAACTGCTTGGTATCCTGCCCCCATGAAAGGGTAGAAATATGCCAGGATAATTAATGTGTACGGAACTTCCAAATGTTGGGACCCCGGACAAGGTCAGTTTGGGGCCGGGGAGTTAGAAGGTGTGGAAGTCTGTTGCCTCTGTCCTTCAGGAGCTATGTGACTTTGGCCAAGCCCCCTCCAATCTGTGAGCTTTATTTCACCCTTCTGCAGGTGAAAATGGTTCATCGAGGATGCTGATATCAAACACCCAAGAGACACTTTTGCTCCACAAATGAGACAAGTCGTGATATGAGAGAGCATGCACACCTTGGCCCTTTCTCAATTCATTCTTGAATTAAAAAGCCCTGTAGTGCTAATACTGCTCCAAAGACTGTGGCCTTCCAAAGTCTAGACCCCTCCCTGCCTGGCCTTTCGGCCCTCACCCCTCAGCTGCCTTTCACTCTGCCCACGGCTGGTACTTGGCTGGCTTCTCTGACTCCAGCCCTGCCTCATCAGCCTCTTCCCTACTGTCACAAACTGTCAGCCCCTCCCCTACTCCTCTTTGTTCAGGCCCATATCAGTCTTGCTAATTATAATGCAGCCCAAACTTACCTCCGTCATTCTGGCATTTTCATTGATTCAAATTAAGAGTCAGACATAATTAATGCAAACTGTCCCCTCGTCCTCACCCTCTGACTGATGGATTTTCAGTGTCAAAACATTAACCTTTAGGTTTGGGACCTTGATGCATTCAAAGCCCATAAGCACCTGATAAGCAAGCAAACTATGGAACCTATCCCTAAATCAGCACTTTCTCACTCATCAGCCCTTATTTATCTATGCAAAAAGGTATTTATTTGAGGAAAGAAAATAAACTTAAGCTCACAAAGACACATACGCAGAGAACCAAACTGTCTGCTCTTATGGCAAAGGTGGAATTTGGAAGCTGTTTAGTTGCTATTCCCTATAACAACAGGATTGGAGGCAGAAATGCCTCGAGGCAGTTTGGAGAACCCCATTAGGAACTATGCCAAGTCCAAGAAGTAGAAAGCAGGCCTCTGAGTGTGACTGCAGTGTACCAGTTATGCATCGCTGTGTGTCCAAGCACCTTAAACATTTGTGGCTTCAAAAATAGCAGGTGTTTATTTGCTCATGATTATGCAATTTAAGAGATATTTGATACAGAAGGCTTGTCTCTGCTACACACCACATTTTCTGGGAGAGTTTATCAAGGAGGGTTGTGGGGAGGAGCCATTTCCAAGATGGTGCCCTCATGTGCTTGCAAGTTGGTGCTGAAGTTCCATTAGCTGGGGCTGAGGTTGAGAGCCCTTGTCTTATTCCATGTGGCCTGGGCTTCTTCCAGTAGGTTCTTCCAGTAGTCAGTGTATAAGAGGAAAAGCACGAATATGTAGATGGGAAAGCTGTATATAAGTACGCTTCTGTCATGTCTTGCTTGCTAGTGTTAAGTCTACTAGACATGGTCAGTTCTGAAGTTGGTGAGAAAGGGTTCCTTAATGAAGTAAATGCTAATAAAGTGTGACTTATTGGGTAAGGTGGGATATGGAACAGTCTACCACAGGTGTGAACCCAGCACAAGATATTAACATGAGTTTTCTTTAAGTACAACCACTACACAGTTTTTTTAAATGTGGGTGATATTTTGTTGCAATTTTTATTTAATAACATATTTTCTCAAGGGAGAAAAAAAGTAAGATTGCATTAGTTCCTTCTAGTTTTATTGTTTACAGTGTGAAGGAGTCTGGTAGCTCTGGAGGTCTCCAAGCTCCATTTTGATTCAAATGTGCCATGACTCTTAAACACAATGACTCTATGCTTTTCTTTCAAATTCTCACATTCTCACTCCCACTCAGCAATATCTTCCTCATGCTTCAGCCTCAGGATATGAAGGAGCTTTAACGTGCTAGGTAGTTGGATTGAAAACAGAAAGCTCTTGATGTATGGACCCAGAAAACTGGAAGGAGGCCACATCATCATCTGATCCAGTCCCTCACTCGAGAGATGGGAAAGCTGAGGATCCTTCCTTGAACAGAAGCTGGGTATAGGCTACCTTAAAACAGAGAAAAAAGGTGAGACCCCTAAGATTAACTGTTCTTCAGGGCTGATCAAAGTCTGAACTCTCCTATAAAGCCAGGGAAATTACACAAAATCAAACAGGAAATGCAATACTGTAACAATTAGTAATAAAAACCAAAAAGCTGGAAAGTGAGTGCAACAAGCTGGTAAATGTCATCCCGAATCCTCATCCCAAAGACACACGTGTTTCCAGTGAGCAAGTGTAACATGAGGGGGGCTGGCTCGTTTGTGTTTTTCTGTCCTGCCCAGCCCCCAAGCTATTTAGTCCCAGAGAAAAATCACACAAGGAATCTCTTTAAGTTATAAAGCTGATTGGCCCGTTAGGTCAGGCTTCTTACTGGCTAACTCTCACATCTTGATTAACCCATTTTTCTGATCTATTTTAGCCATGTGGCTCAGTACCTTTTTCAGTTGGGCAGCTCACATCCTGCTGCTTCGGTGATCTGGACAAGAGTGGGAGGAATCAGCTTCCTCCTCCCCAGAATTCTCCTGTTCTCCTTGTATCATTTCCACTTCCTGTCTGGTTTCCCCCTCACCCCACACACCTCCTGCCTATCCAATCAGCATTTATTTAAAACATGATTGACAGATTACAGACAATTCTCCCGCACCAAGCAAGAGCATCATTCCCTAAGGCTCCAGGAACAAATTCACTCTCCTTAGTAAGTCCAGGTAGCTGTTCATTGAACCCAGATCTGAATGGTAACCTATTTGCTACTGGAATAAATACACTGATACCACTAAAAAGAGCAGATTTAATAGTAAGCCTGGCCCCCAAACCATGTCTGTATTTGGAGTATGGGAGTAAAAGTTTGGTCCCAGGGTGCTCTTGGAATCTGAGCACCAGTTCTCCCAGTGGGTCGTTTTTCAGCAGTTAGTAGCAAATTTAGCTAGAAAATCTCCCCTTCAGATGGGCCCTGCAGACATCAGGTTCATCTGCTCAGTGGTAGTCTCATGACCTATATTCGCCACTAGCTCTTGTTCCATATCCAGACCAGTGCGGGACGAGTTGCAGCCCTCTCATTCCTGCCAGGATGAAAGAACTGTAGCTTGCTGTGTGATTCTTTAAAATGACCAAGTAGAGGTATCACTCTTAGTTGAAACTTCTGTGCTACTGCTCTCTCTGACCAACTTACCAAGTGCTAGTATCTTTCACCTTAACTTGAGATGACTGTTGGCTTCAGGAAGATTGAGCCAAGTGCTAGGACTCCACCAAGAAGCATGCTTCACAGAGAAGGTAGACTAGGCATCAACCAATTCATATGTCATGCTCAATCCATCCTTGCATGGATCCATAAATCCTCAAATCCATCTATCTACCCACCCTTCACTCATCAGTCTGTCCATTCAATTATACAAACACATTATTATTCACCCATCTGTTCATCAGTTCACCCAGTCAACCATTCTTTGAATTTGTACTTGGTGAGTAATAACTAAATTTAAATTTTCCATCTAAGAATTTGATAGCAAGCTTGTAATCCAGTAGAAGTCACCAGACCAGGTAAAGCTTAGTTTTACATAGAGTTCACAGGTAGCATATACAATCGGAAGAGGATGAGTTGCTAAGCACATGACTCAGATACTGTGAACTGGCATTTAAAAGAAGGTAGAGGTGAAAGGGCTCAAAATAAAGGGTTCTGGGCTTGGCCAAACTCACCTGTAACTTCCTTCCTTTGTATTCTCTCCCATAACCTGATAATGTCGAATATGTCCATCTTACAATTGAGACATCTGGGAGCCAGAAAGTCAAGCAACTTTAAACAAAGCCAGATTGTTTATACACAGTGGAAGGGGAGCTAGAGATTAGGATGGTTTAGACCCAAAGGCACTTCTGTCCATTATAACTTACTGCTTCCTTTAGACAAATGCTGAGTCCTTTGTTTTTGCCTGCTTCATGCTTTAGCCCTTGGAGGGTCCAGCATTTGTAAACGTAAAGAGATAGGTGTGTAGGAATAAGGCCTGGTATCCTCAGGATATATTTCCCCTTAACTGTATAGATTAGCTCTTTGCTGTTTGAAATGGTCTATGGACCAGTAGGGTCTGCATCACCAAGGGACAAGGTAGAGGTTTCTAATTCTGTGTTTTTCTCAGAGTTCTTGAAAAATTACCTGAATTTTAACAGGATCCTCAAGTGATTCAAATGCCCATAGAAACTCATGGATCCCTGGTTTTGAAGTTGCCCATGGATATATTAGTTTTAACCAACATAAAGTAGTACACCAAGAGAAGAACTGTCTGAGCTTTAAGAACTTTAGCCTTCAGTTCTATTACTTGCTAATATGATCTTACATGTGACTTCTCCGGAGTGTATCCTGCATTTACATGCATAGCTGGCAGAGGTGTTCATCTGCCATGGAACAGTAGGCCTAAGTTGGACACAGACAAAACATGCTGTCGATGGGGAGCAGAAGGCCAGAAGGTGAATCCACGGCAAGGGGATTTGGAGCTCTTCTCAGAAAGAGCACCTAGCAGAGCCTGTGGGTTGAGCACACTTGGATCCCTGAATAAGGAACCTTCCTTGACCATCTTTGCTCTGCCCCAATAACCTTAGGGACATCGTTGGCAGGGCAGCAGGCTTAATCCTCTTCTATGCAGCTTTAGGCGCCACTAGCCCCTGGTCATCAGGAAGCATCTCTCAGGAAGAAGGCAAATGTGCTCTGGAGATCCACCATCCCCCAGATTCATTTCCAGCTTCCGGGCCTAACTTGGTCCAGCTCATTGTGATTGTATAGACTAGCAGAACTTCCTCCCTTACTTCCCTAAGGGTCACAGCATGTTATCGTTCCAGCCATACCACAGTTACAGATAGCTGTAACTGACCATATGAGTTTCTCCCTCACGCTTCATGTCTTAAGACTTTCTCCTGGGCTTCGGCATCTCATTGGGTTTACGCGCATATCTTGTTCGCTTGCTATTATTATCTTGTATGCCTTCTAGTGTTCCCTCTCCATATTCCAGTCCTCTTCACCTTGTATTTTATCTGCAGAAACTGTTGTTTTCCCTAATGGCAGACCACAGGGAGGAGTTTTGCCAAGCTGACCCCATGGCTCATAGGTTGCATGAGCTGCGTGCACATCCAGGTGAGTGTTCTGGGAAGCCTGTGGCTGGAGAAGCTTGCTTGGGAGAGTTGTACAGGAGGAGGCTTCAGGAAGCTTCTGAAGGGAAGGAAGGTAGCCCCGCTCCCTACGGTGGCCAAAGGAACACAGTTTTCCAAGAGGCCCAGCCTTGGAAGCTTCCCTCATCCACTCGTTCCCCTCTTTACCCTGAGGACCTGGGTTGTAGCTTGTGTCTGTTATTCCTGTCAGGAATGAGTTAGTGTCGTCACTAGGTTTGAATGGTAAAGAAACAGGTAATTTCTAAAGAAATGTTTTCATTGGATCAAGGAGTCCTGAGAAATCCTGTCTCCTTCACATCACTGAACTCCTGGCAGTGCCTAGCACTCTCAAGTTCTGCCTCTTCTCTTTTAGTTTTCCCTCTTGACTCTTTGTACCCCCTCTGGGTCTTTCTTAGGGTTTCTCTTCATCATTCTTTTCAATCTGCTTTTCTGTTCTATGTTTGTCTTTGTCTTTGCTCACTTTGTTGGTAACTATTTGTGTGTGTGCGTGCGTGCGTGTGTGTGTGTGTGTGTGTGTGTGTGTGTGTGTGTGTAATTACCTCAGGACCTGTACCTTGAGGCCTACAGGACAGAAAAAAAGCCTGGCTCGAGTTCAGGACCTAGACTTTGAGGCCTGTAGGACAGAGAAAAGCCTGGCTCGAGTTTGAGTGAGGATGAGATGGCAAAAACTAGGTAGAAGCCCCTCCAGCCAGAGTGAGGGTTTGGCTGCCTCTCATTGGCTGGAGGTACCCTTACATCACAGGGTGTCGCTTAACATGGGTGCTCACAGTAATAAACTGAGTTCCTGCTTTGACTCAACTCCCTATCATGTCTGATTGCCCTGCATCATGGGGCTGCAGAATAGGCAGATAGTGCACTTACCTTTCCCTGGGGAATAAGGATGCTCATGGAAGCCTAGCATTATTTCATCTCTCTGCATGCCTTTGCCTCTTTTTCCAGTTTTTGTTTGTCTCTGCCTGTACCCTACCATGTGTATGAATGTCTGTTGGTTGGTTGTGTAAGTGTGCTGGTTGGTTGTATGTGTGTCTGTGTGTCTTTGGTCCTGCCTGATTTATATTTTGCTCTATGTGAATCTTCCCCTTCTCCCTTTCTCTTTCCTCTCTGAGTTTCAGTCCCTTATTCAGTCTCTAGTCATGTGTCTTAGTATTCTGTGATTGTTGCTGTTTGGTTTTGCTTTTCCTGTTGTTGTGATAAAACACTCTGACAAAAACAACTTAAGGAAGAGCTTCATTTAGTTCCCATCATGGCAGGGAAGTCACAGTGGCAGGTGCTCCGACTGGCTACGTTGCATCTATAGTCAAGAATCATAGAGACAGGATAGCATGCACAGCTCTTCTCCAGGTTATACAGTCTGCTTTGCCCTGTCTGGGGAACGGTCCTGCCCACAATTAAGATTTTTGTACACATCAATTAGCATAATCAGGATAATCCCTCACCAGCACGACCAGAGGCATCTCCCAGGTGATTCCAAATTTTTGCCAAGTTGACAATCAACACCAGTCATCACATCAGAATCTCCCTACATCCCTGTATCTGTACTTTGCCTCCCAACACTGGTCTTAGTCTGCCACTTTGGTTCCTGACCTGCCAGCTCCCAGTGAGTGGCTCTGGACCCTTCCTCATGGTTTTCCTGTGGGCAGATCTGCTGCTCATACTTGCTCTGCTGTATATATCCCCCTCACACTGGCAAGGGCTGGAAAGTTGGGTGGTCAATGGTTTGTGTGGCAATTCAGCACAGGAGCCCAATTTCCAATTGTGAGAGCAGTAATCACAAGCATGCATGTTGTATACTCGTGGTCAGATATGAACATGCTTGCACACATGCATTTTGGTAGACATGCTGACAGATTACTCTGATCTGCCTCCAGGACTGCTGGCAATGCCACAGTAACCTTAGAAGAAGACACTGCTACCACTTCTGGTACTTCTCATATATAGAGAATGATTTATAACAGATTAAAAAAAAAACTTCACCATCTCCACCGAGTTCCCAAAGACTAGCTCCATGTCTCCCTGTGAGCTTGGTGAAGTCCATTAAGCCTTCTTCCTAGCATCTAGGCAGCTTGCTCATTCTCTTTCTTTCTCTCCCTCCTCCCCCTTCCACATATTTCTATTTACTTTTCTTCTTTTGCTGATGCTCAAAGCCTGCCTTTCTCCTTGGATCTCTCCTTTTTTAATGTACTGAAATCTTTATCCCTGGGCAACTCATCAGGCCTGTGTTTCTTGCCCCCACAGGCCCCAGCAGCCTGCTTTAGACCTTGTAATTGTCTCTCCAATTGTGCTAGAATCTTTGGCAGTTCCGCACTTCACGAATTCTTCATCAGCACACTGAAAGAACATGGATTTAGGAGGAAGAGGCTCCCTTGTGAAAGCCATTCTCACACCTTGCAATTCAGGTACCTGATTTGGGAAGAAATTCCCCAGAAGACTACCCCACAGCACGAGAGGTGGCATCCTGTTTCTGCCATGACATGCTGCAGAATTCAGAGTGCTTTGAAATCTATTAGGCAGATGGTTTACTCTCTCTTGGCTTTTTGCTTTTGGTTCTATCACTGGCTGCTGCCTCTTCCTTTTCTTCCTCCTTCTCTCTCCCGCATTCTCCTCCTCCTTCCTCTCCTCTTCTCATGCTGAACTCAAAAAGCTTCTGTGTTGGTTCCTTGTTGGATAGTAAGTAGAGAAGAACCAAGTTCCCTAGAAAGTAATAAAATCATCGTTTCTCTCCTCAAATTTCCAGGAGTCATGCCTATAGATCAACACCATCCCATTGTGCTACCTGTGGCATCCAAAAGCCCATTTATCCTTGGGCATGAAAAAACTCGGGTTTGGATCTTACACGCTGTGTGACCTTGGATAAAATCTCAATGTGCAGGGTGGATTTCTGAGCTCCTCGCTGGAGGAGAGGGCAAAAGAACAGTCTTCCCAAGATGCCTGTGGGAATGAAATGAGGCATTCAAAAGACGAGCCAGGATGGGGGCTCAGTAAATAGTAGGAGTGCTGCTTTGTTTTGTGGTCTTTTGTAACAGAGAGATCTAATCCAAGCTCCGCTTATCGGATTGGAGGACTTGTGCAAATCTCTTAAATGCGGGAGACTTCCATTTCCTCCTGAGAAGAATAGCTCTTGATTTCCGAGTTCTTTTCTGCCTCTCAAATGCAGCTCTCTCACTGCAAGGCCAGCTAAGAGGTGCATGGAAGGTAGCCTACTGCTGTGGACAACTACTGGTAATGCCAGGGGTTCTGTAGGGGCCCCTGGGAGCGTGTTTCAGAGTCGCCTCACCCGGAGACTTAGCAAGTTAGGTTCTGACCCACTCTTTTAGTTTGTTTTCGGTTACTACAACAAAATAAGAGAGTCTTGGCAATTTCAAATGAAAAGAGATGTGTTTGGGCTCTCAGTCATGGAGGCTAAGTAGCACCAGGATCTTGTTGCTACGTAATGTCCCGATAGGAAAGCAGAGAGGCAAAACAGGCACATATGGAAGGAGCATGTGCACACGGAAGAGGGAGGGGGGGAGACAAAGGAGAGTAAATAATCAGCCAAATTGATTGACAAGCACTGTGAATTCTTCTTTCCTTCCCAGCTCTGTGCTGTCACGAGAACAGTTTCATTCCCGGAGGATCATTCCTGTAGGATCTTTCCTAGTCTGCTGATTGATTGGAATCCCACTGTCTTCTCCAACGCTTCTGCGCAGGGTACCAAGCTTCAGCGTGAGTTTCGATGTGGACAAACTGTATCAAATCATAGCAGACACCACCTTCCTGTCTGACATTGGTTGAGAGCTGTTTCCTCTGCACACTTAAATTGTTTAGGCACCAAGGAACAGATCTCTCTAGGATCAGAGTCCCTGCCTCACCTCATTTGTGAGTGTATACTCAGGGGCTGGGGAGGTGAGAGGGCTCAGTGGAGGCAGTGTTTGCTGTGAATTGAGTTCAGGTCCCCAGAATCCACCTCAAAAGCTGGGTGTGTCAGCATATGCCTCTAATCACATTTCTGGGGAGACAAAAACAGGAGGATCCCAGAGGTTTTCTAGCCAGCACCGTCTTCAGGCTCGCACGCAGCTGGGAAGAGCAGTCTGTGCTCCGGGCCTCTGAATCCCGATGATTCTGAGCAGCAGGCATTCAAGGAGAGCTTGAAGGAAAGGCTTCAGTGTGAGTGCAGGCAGGCAGCTCCAGTTGTCATCTCCTAGGGGCTCTGGGGCAGCAGAAACAGTCACTGCTGGCATCTAAAGGGCATGCCCCTCACAGTCGACCCTCTGCACGAAGTTTGACGGCTGTTCCTGTTCATCCCCTTACACCTAGATGGTGATAGTGCCCCTCCCAAATGAACAAACACCAGCACTCACCTCCTGCCTACAGCATAATCCAGACACCTTTGGGGGCGAAGCACGCAGGCAGCTGAGCCCTTATTCTAGCCAGTAGTGTGTTCCCAATCTTGGCTCTTGTTCATCAAGGCTTGGGGAGAGGATAGGGGGAGAAGAAAGGAGAGGAGAGGAAAAGAGAAGAAGAGATAGAGATAGAAGGAAAGAAGGAAGGAAGGAAGGAAGGAGAGAGAGAGAGAGAGAGAGAGAGAGAGAGAGAGAGAGAGAGAGAGAGAGAGAGAAGGAAGCAGCAGGAGGAGACAGAAGAGGGATAGAGAAGCATATAGCCCTAAAGGCTTGAGGGAGGATTAGCCTCCCTCGATTTAAAGTCAGGGCTGAGAAGGACAGGCATAGTTATCTTCTTGGCTCTTTGACAGAGTCTCTCAGCTATATCTGATTCCTGTACCCCAAGGATATCTGAGAACGAGCCGGAGATGGTGGCTGCTGCATAGCTGTAATAAGGACACTTGTGTATTTGGACAGGGGCAGAGGAAGCATCAAATGTAGCCCTCTGGGTGTGCTCTATTGATAGATCTCAATCAAAAACAGAAAATGGCCCTAGCCACAAGGACATCATCAATACCAAGACAGCCATGGGACTTGGGGTGTGCTGTAACTGAGGAGCACAGGACAATTCAATGCCTCTCTTGGCAGACAGCAGAGGAGGTTGCCATCAGATCCTCTGTTTCAAGCCTGCATTTGAGCAAAGAAAACTTTACCCTCCTTCTTAGTCTACTGATGAAGCAGGAGTGGGTCTCTTCTGAGAGTCAGGGGCTAGGCCAATCCCAGGGATAGACACAGAAATATGTGGCTGACTGTGCCTGGGCCCCCATCCTCGAGGCCTGCCTTAGTTTGCTTGGGTTATTGTGCTAAACACTAAACAAAAGCAACTTGGGGAGGAAAGGGTTACAGTTTGGAGTCTAACCTGAAGGGAGAGGACAGGAACTAAAGGATAGACTATGGAGGATCACTGCTTACTGGCTTGCTCCCTCTAGCTTGCCCCGATTGCTTTCTTATACATCTCAGAGCCACTTGCCAAGTGGTGATACTACCCAGAGTGGCCTGGGTGCTGCTACGCTAATCATTAATCAAGAAGATGCCTTACAGAGTTGCCTGAAGGCCAATCTTATGGAGGTGAGATTTTCATTTGTATTGCTAGACTATGAAGTCTTTAACACAACAGTGCTGTTTTAAGAGGCCTTAGTGAGAGATGGTCTACCTCAGGATGAACTTTTAACGAGGACAGGTTGAGACATTTTAGCGGCCACAGAGAACCTGCAGTCTGTTGGTAACCAGCTGCTGGACATAGCAGTTTTGGAGATAGCTGGAGGCTAGGGTGGGTAAGCCATAGCTACCTTGGACTTATTGGGAGCCAGTGATTGTCTAATTGAGTGGAGGAAGTAGGGTCTCTGATGGGGATGTTCTGGAACTGACAGGAAAATTCCTGAATAGCTTCCCTTTTCATTCCAGTCTCGATGGCCCAATATATAAAATGTAAGAGAAATATCTCACTTCAGTGTAGGCAGAGACTGCAGTCATTTCACGGCTGCTCAGACCTGAATAATCGCATAGAAACTATATTAATTACAACACTGCTTGATCAATGACTCAGGCATATTTCTACCTAGTTCTTGCATCTTGTATTAACCCACTTCTATTATTCTGTGTATCTCCACAAGGCTGTGGCTTATCGGTAAAGGTTCTGGGTGTGTATCTCCTTCAGCAGCTACATGGTCGCTCCCTGACTCTGCCTACTTTCTCTCTACATCTCTGTTTCAGATTTTCTGCCTGGCTTTGCTCTGCTAAGCCATTGACCAAAAGAGCTTTATTCATTAACCAATAAAAGCATCATATATACAGAAGGACATTCATATCACCTCCCCTTTTCTGTCTAATTAAAAAGGAAGGTTTTAACTTTAACATAATAAAATTACATAAAACAAACAGGTATCATGCAAGAATTACAGTTATATTTCATTGTGAGTCTAAAGTTTCATATCTACTTTTTATCATAACTAAGGAAAACTGTAAGTGTAATTATCTGTCTTCAATTCCACCAAAGACCCCAGAAGTATATAATATTACCTAAATAAACAGGAAGTACATTGTAAGCAACTTCCAAATCTCTAGAATTGACAGAGACATCTTGCTGTCTGGACAATCACCCAAAGTTCTTCTGTAATGTTGGGGCATCCATCTTCAGCCTACAGACTCATAGTGTCTGACAGACTTTTTCATGAAGCAGGAAATTTGAAGATTTGTTTTGCCTTGTAATGACAAAGTTATCAGCTGCTTTCTTTTGCGTCCTGCAGAATGTCCGGCAGACTCTTTCATGAAACAGGAACCCCGAAGGATCGTCTCGTCTTCTTTAGGCAAGTTCAACAGTCATTTTTCTGTGAGTCCTGCATGTCCAGTTCATACAGCGTACCCTCAAGCAGTCCAGGCAAGAGCGGTTTCTTGCCCAAATGGCTAGCAAACTCCATAAGGAGCCTCTTCAATGCCCATCATCCTCTTGAAGTAATTGGTGCTGCCAGAAGCAGACATGTCTCACTGTTGAGTAAAAGTCTAAGTTCTTAAGACCTTTTAAATGCCATGTTCTGTAGGTCTTTGAAAGATCTAAAAATACCTATCTTTCTGAAATATACCTCTGCACATCTAGAAAAATCTAACAGACATGACTACATTAAAGATAACTATTAATCTCCATTTCTTATACATTCTTGAATGAGCTGCACAAAGACAATACCTTAAACAAGAGCAGAAATACATATACAGTGAACAAAATTAACTTTAAATCTGTATCAATAGACCAAGATCCATACCAATGCAAAGTATTCATCACTCTATCATATCTCCCTTTAAATAAAAACAAACATTTATAAACAACAATTTTGAGAATTTGGCCATTGTTTTCTCCAAACTACTTTTTATTTTCTGTTGGGTGAAGTACTTTTAGGGTTCATGGAGACCTTTTGAGGGATCTTGTTCAATCAAACAACATTAGTCTGGAAGGAACCCACAGGTTCTCATCCTCTGTGGAAACAAAAGCAGAACCTCTTTTCCAAAGCAATCTATCCTAAGGCCCAAATTTTGAAGATAAGATACCTTTATGTTCATTTAACTTAGCAGCCCCCAAAATCAAATGTCTCCCTGCAGTCAAAAACTTCAAAGAAAACACAATAATATATATAATCCAGACTATCTGAGTATATTCCATCTTTATGTGGCTTATTTTTCTTTAGTCCTTTAATCTATGACTGTCTGTACTCTTTTATATTACTTTTACTGTCTCTTTAAAAACTTTGCTTTATTTTTTAAAACTATTTTTTGTAACTGTCTATAATCTTTTTTTTCTCTCTCTCCCAAGCCCACTTAAATTTTTAAGCAAACTGTGTCTCATTTAGAGGTCTTTTTTGTCTGAATCTATCCTATTGTGTATCTGAAATTCTTTTCTGACAAGGAACTTTTTTGTAAAAGCTAAGTGGGCATGGCTAGGAGCAACTTCGTGGCCCTATTTGTTCCACTCAGTCCAACATGGCAGAGGCATATTTATTGCCTCGGGAGAGCCATGCACTCCACCCCAGCTCCAAGGATGCAGTGAGTCTATGTCACCATTAAGCAATTTGTAACACATTGCTCATGGACCCCATTTAAATGCAGGATCTCCGAAAAGAGTCAAAGTTTTTTTTTTTTTCTGCCAGCATGAACCAGGAAGCTGTTTTTTAAGAAGCCACACAGTTTTTTTCTGCTAATGCTGAGTCAGAAAGTCTTCTCTTAGAGGAGCCTCACCTCTGCTTGCTGCCAGCAAACAGATTCTATCTGGAAAAAAAATTCAGCTACCAAGAAGCTGTGCTTAATTCTGTTCTTTTGAGTTTAGAAATCCTTCCCAAGCTCTCTCAGTTTTTCTAGGAATGTAGTTGCCTGATATTGGTGCACCATTTTGTAGACAGAGGCTGCTTGTTCATTTCCTGACCACTCGGACCCAAATAATCACACAGAAACTATGTTAATTACAACACTGCTTAGCCAATGCCTCAGGTGTATTTCTAGCTAGCTCTTACATCTTGAATTAGCCCATTTCTATTAATCTGTGTAACACCACAAGGCTGTGGCTTACCGGTAAAAGTTCTAGGTGTCTATCTCCTACAGCAGCTACATGGCCTCTCCCTGACCCCACCTACTTTCTCTCTATATCTCTGTTTGGACTTCCCACCTGGCTCTGCTCTGCTAAGCCATTGACCAAAACAGTTTTTTCATTAACCAATGAAAGCATCACATATACAGAAGGACATTCCATATCACTTTGGCTTTGAAAACAAAAAATCCTTTTATCTACTGAGTATTTCAGGCTGTGCGGTGAGCATTTATGCTAGACTGTTGCTCACAGTATCTCCCTGGGTATCTGGGTTCTCTCCAAGTGCTCCATTTGCTGTTGAGGGAAAATTTGGGGAAAAAATGCAATCATGAGACATGTGGAGGTCCTACCCACTCTCTAGATCTTCTTTCTGGAGATTCAGAGGTGGTGGGGGAGAACAGAGGCCCAGTTCCTTTACTACAGAGAAGACAGTGGGCCCCGGCCTTGAGTAGTATTGCCTCTGCTCTGATGTACCTTTAAGAGGGTCTTTAGAAGGATGTGCCAGATCACTGTGCCTTTTGTGTTTTTTTAGGCACAAATGACTCATGGCTTTTTACCGTTGAAAGAAAGCAGGGCACTGGCTCCTAACTGTTCTTCAAGGAAGGAGCATTCTCATTTTCATGTCAGGTGCAGGGTGGAGACAGGTGTTTAGACAAAGGCTGTTTCCCTTTGTTCCTTGGGAGCAGAACCATAGTTTGTTCAGTGGCAATGTCTACAGGCTCCAGGGATGGATCGTGCTTACACCAAGGCAACTAGAGTAATTCTGCTTTCCTTCACAATTGACTGACACCTTGTGACATAGTTCTGAGCAAATAGATATAAGAAAATCATGGCAGAGGAATATGGAGAAGTACTAGCTTCTATAAAACAGAGACCCCCAGAAAAAGATGCCCTGCTTTCCCTTGGTTGTTTCCAGTTTGGTATGTTAACATGTTTGGTTGCTATCTGAGGCTTGAGATAATGAGGTAGCAAACCTAAGGACAGAGGTATTAGGCTGAGGATTATGTAATTGGAAAGTCATCACTGGGTTTCTTAAGTAGTTCAGTGGGCCCTATAACTGCCCACCTTCAGATTATGTGCAAAATAGAAATAGGCAAATTCATGGTAAAGGCCACTGTTAGGTAAGCTTTTCTGTTGTACGGAAATATATCCTAACTGCTACTCCATACTAGTGATGGAGATTGGGAAACAGAAGAGTGAATAAAGTGAGCATACATACAATGAACTCCAGCAGGTGGTGAAGACAAATCATTATGTGCTGGATGGAGTACCAGACTTCCCTGACACCTCCCCTTTTTATATATTGATTCATGACCCAACAATTTTTGTGAGTGTGGGTGTCCAGAGATCCTAGTTTTGGACTTGACTAAGTGATCGGTGGCATTAGTCTCCTTCTCTCTTTATAGAGGAAACAAAAGAGACTGAAGTCGACTCAAAGTCTTCTGACATTCAGTTGGTATTGGTTCAGGACAAAGATCTTTTTTGCTGCCGAAAACCTTCATGTCTTAAAATCTATAAGATTATAAAATTCATTTTAAAATAAAATATCTTTAATATGAGCCAACTATTTACAGGAGTGGGAAGAAAAATGAATGAGAGTTGAATATGAAAAGATTTCTACTGTTTATTAAAAATTTTGAATAAATGTATATTACATCTATATAATTTTAATTGATCCTTTGTGGAGAACTTAGAGCTTTCTCATCTAGCAAAGTTTGTGTTGAGGAACAGAGAACTAGATGGACCTTTCAGATTTCTTCTGGCACTAACATTCGGATTCGAAGTAGGAAGTGTATGTCAGTGCTTTATCAATACAAAGAACCAAAATGGTGGCCTCAGGTGGCGGTGCTCTCATCTTAGGCATCTCAGATCAAGAATTAAGATGCCATCCTGTCCTGACTTCATGATTGTTGTTGAAGGTCACACACTGACTTTCTGGGTCATGGGGGCTATTTGCCAATGCCATGCGTCACTCATGACCCTGGATGCAGACCAGAACACATTGTTCTTTGCAAATGTAACAGAAAACTCCAATGTAAGAATCCTGTGAGATCCTGGCTCATATTAAACCTTTTTTTCTGTGGCCTTTTCATTCTGGTTTCAGTAGAACAGGCTGAACGGCCGAGAGTCCAATTGTCCAGGAATAGAAAACTATTTAGCAAGTTCTGCTATGGTCCTACTGCCGCATGGAGACATAACCCTGTTTTTACGAATGTCTGTGTACCCATAGTCCAGAGCAGTTGTTATTATAATAGGCAAATCCCAGGTTCTTTTGGCCAGGAGGAAAGCAGCTGACACATAAATACACAGACATAATTATTTTCCTCTGGAGTGGGGCTGCTCTCTGATTTGATTAAAGCAGACATGATTAGCCCATCTCAATGACTGTTGAGGCTTCTCCCTTTCAGTGTGGCCTCGGAGAGCCTCTTAGATTGAATTGTCTTGACATAAAACCACAGCTGAGCTTTGGAAATGGAGCCCAGCGTCCCCAATGCATTTCAGTAAAAGCCTAGGAGTATCTTTTTAAATATAGAAAGCCAAGAATTTAGCACATCATGATTTTTTACCACAGAGCCAGCCATCTGCAGGCGACCAATCTGGAGTCCCACCGAATGACCTGCATCCTTAACCCAGAACAGCTACTCTGTAGAGAAGTTGTCAGCTTTGCTCTTATTTAGGCTGGCAAAGGTTTTGGAATTATCCTTCAAAGCTTTGTGTGATCATAGCTTGGCACCCAGTGTAATAGTGCTGGGGTGGTGGTTTCTAAAGAGACGATTAAGTACTGGGAAAACCCCTCTCTGAAAGGGTTAATATAGTTCTCAAAAGACTGTGCTAATTCACTCACAAATGGATTATTACAAAAGAATGAGCGTAACCTTCCTTGGTCTCTTCCTTCCTTGCTCTCTCACACACACCCATTGGGCATGTGGCCATTTTCCTTTCCACTTCTCCGCTGTGTTGTGACACAGCCAAGAGCGTCCTTGCCAAACATCTGCCAAGCTGTTTGGACTTTCCAGCCACCTGAATCACGAGCCAAGCAAACTTCTTTTCTTTATGCATTACTCACGGACTCCAATTTTGTTCTAGCAACACGATAAAACTAAGACATCTGGTCTGGCTCTCACTAAGGATATGAGCAAATGGACAAGGCTGGCTGAATACACCTACGAGGGCTGTCTTAGAGGCAAAGGGAGCTGAATAAGAAATAGAAGCGGTCTCAGAGGACACTGCGAGCAACAAAAGGTCAGCACAGCACTCTCCATGAAGGAAAAGACTGCCTGATACTAAAGCTAAAGCCAATGAGAAGAAAACAAGATGGGAGAAAGGAGGCAGGTTTCCCCCAAGGTCCTCACAAAGCCTTGTTTACATGGTCTATAAACCACATTAAAAAAATTAGAGTCAAGTGGACCAGATATGGTTCCAAAAGTCTAGGTCCGTTTGCAGGAAGATAGACAGAAAAGTAAACTCTAGAATTTTCAGGTAGGTCAACCAGATCAAGAAATGAAACAGTTGGGCACAGAGATTGAGAAGCACGGTGATGATAATAGAAAGGCTGTAGAGGTACAGAGCACTCTGGCGTTTCTGAACCCTCGTCAGCACTCAAAAGCACACAGTATGTGCTTTAACGTGATCTCAGCCACAGAGTACTACAGAAATGATAATTCAAATTCAGATCTGAGTACTGTATGCTTATGAATGCAATCTAAGACGGCATTAGCCTGGTCACAAGTGGTGTATCTTCCTGCAAAGAATGGGATTGCCACAAGTTTCTGTGGATTTGGTAGGCTGAATAGTTATTATTATCCTCTCCAAATCTGCAGAGGGTGGCAGAGGGTACATGTACCATTGCGTGTGTTTGTTTAGAGAAGTCAGAGGACAACTTTCAGGTGAAATCGATCTTCTACTATGTGGGTTTCAGGGATCTAATCTAGGTCATCAGGTTAGTGGGAAGCATCTTTACCTTCTTAACCATCTCACCATTCCCTGTTTACTTTGTTTTGTTTTATTTTTACAACACTTGGCATAGGGCCTATGCCACTGAGCTATACCTCTAGCCTCAAATATTGTTAATTATTACTCTCACTGCAGGTATAAAGAAACATTCAGGATCACCAAGAGGGTAAGTGGCAGAACTGGGAATGAAACAAACCATCCGAATTTAAGGTTTGCAAGCTGAGTACCAGCCACTGCTGAGAGTTATTCGTTCATCTCTTCATCCCCCTGCCTCCATCTCCAGCCTTTCTCTGTTTTCCTTTCCTAATGTTTATTCATCAGCATATCTGTTCATTTACTCCGTATTCATCAGGCTTTTTTATATTACAATGTTTTAGATTCTTGAAATAACATCAACAACAGAACAAAACAGACACTTCCCCAGGCTTTAAGGGCAAATGAAGCACCTGAAAATTAGTATCTGAGCTGAGTTACTCCCCATAAATATGCTCTCCGTAGAATCAGAACTTCCTGCTACCCATGAATATTCTCTCCAGTGAACCAGAACTGATGGTGTGTGTGTGTGTAGATTAGAAAGTCATGGACATAGAGGTAGAGATAGAAACAGAGATGGGTTGGTTGTTGAATGACTAGGGAGGTTGAAAATCCCCAGATGTAGAAGGTAGGTTGGCAAGCTGGAAACCCACAAACTAGCTCATGTTCTGGAAAGAATTTCCTCTTGCTTGCTCATTGTTTTGTTCTATGTTCTACCCTCAACTGACTGGATGAAGCCCATATGTATGAGAGATGGAAACCTGCTTTAGATAGAGTCTATCTTCTCAAATATTTATCCAGTCCCCAAATACCTCCACATACTATATGAACCTATCAGCACTGGCTAGAATCAATATATTTAAGTTATAATAGTGCATTATTCCTGAAAATAAGGTTGCAGAACCACAAAGTTTCCTTCAGGTGCTTTTAGGAATACTCAGAGAAAGTCTTGACTGTGTCTTGGAACACAAAGAATCAAATTTATAACCTTGGCATCTTGGTGGAAGGACACCACCAGAAACTACTGGAAGAGAGACTGGCCTTTGTTCCAGAGTCTCACAAAAGACATGGTTCCCCTGAGAGCTGTGGGTACACCCACAGTTCTACCACAAAGCATTTATTTCCTGGCAGTTTCAACTCTGAACTCTTAGGGTACCACAGTTGCCTTGAGTTCTGCGATGATGAAGACAAACAGGGAAAGAGACAGTTCCAAACTTGGGGATTGTTTCTCCCATGGGTCTTGGACAGCTCCACTTGCCGCCAGCTCACGTACTCCTGTCATGAAATTGGCTTTCCTCATGTGGGTCTTTATCCAAATGGACTGAAGGATTCATTTAAAACATATGACCAAGAACATCAAAAGGCATGCTAGCCATATGGCAAGGCTTTCTTTGAAGCTTCTTATCTGCCCTTGAATACAGTTATTTCACAAGTTCTCCCCTTCTGCAAACTTACATTGTCTCCATTCCTTACCTGCAAGTGTATGCCTTTTTCTTGTTCCATGTTAAGAAAGTGACAATAGTAACAGGAATGACCATATTTTTTAACACTATATCAATGAATTCATTTGCCTTATTTTACTTCAGGGCCAGTGCCAAGTTACACTGGACACTCCTGATGATTCATCTTGTTAGTCCTTGAAGAAACATTTGACACAGTTAGGATTTTCCTGGTTTCTTCAAATTGCTTCTGTAGAGTAAAAGAAACAAGTACCAGACTGAAGAGACAGCCTGCAGAATGAAAGAAAAATCTTTGTCAGCATGTGCCTGTCGGAGTTAATACAATACTGAGAATATATTAAAACTAAAAACATTAGATACCCCAAATCATATCATGCAATCAATAAATAGGCAAAGGAATTGGACAGACAGATCTCAGATTAAGATATACAAATCGCCAATAAACATATGAAAAGTGATCAAGGAATTTTTCATGTCAGAAAAATAGACATCAAAACTACTCGGAGATGCCATCTTCCTCCAGTCAGAATGGCCGTCATCAGGGAAACAAGCAAGAAGCGGCAGTGAAGGTGTAGAGGAAAAGAAACCCATATACACTGTTAGCTGGGAAGTAATTTAGTACAGCCCGTATGGTAATTGGCATGGAGAGTCTTCTAAACCTAAAAGCGGAGCTAACATATAAATCCAGCTGTACTTGTCCTTGGTTTCTATCTGGAGGACTTCAAGTCCTTGGACCACAGAGATGCTTGTGTGTCAGTGTTTATTGCTGTACTAGTCACAATAGCGAAGACATGTTACCAGCCCAGATAGTCTTCAACAGATGAGTACATAAATAACATTATAATTGTATTCAACCGAGTTTCGTTTACTTATTAACAAAAAGGAAACTATGTCATCTATAGGAAAATAGAACTGGAGTTCATTATGTTAAGCAAATAAGTTGGATTTATAAAGCTAAGTGTCACTGTTCTCTCTGATATGTGGACTCTACACCTAGAAAACACATATGAGATATGAGGGCAGAGGGAGGCCACTTTAGGGAAAGATGACAAAGGACAATGGCGGTGAGTATGAACCAAGTGCACAGCAGACGTGGATGTGAAATGCACTTTATTGTACAATGACTCTAAGCTAACAATACTAATAGAAAACCGTTTACCTTTCTGCTGCCAGGCCTCCATGTTTTTCTGTCACTTCTGCACAAGCTCTGTAAAGAAGACCTCAATGTTTAGTCTCACATAGTCCTCTAAATTTATTTATACCCATACTTCTTAGGTGATGTCATCTAGGTTCACAATATAGTTCCGATTTTTTATCAACAACTCAATGGAAATGTTTCTTCTTGCAGCAGGTTCACTACTACATCCTAGCAGTACTTCTTCAGGTCCTTTAGAAGCAGATTGGATTCTATGTGCAGGAAGATATTTGGGGGAAGAAATGCCGGTGAAATGTAACAAGCAACCCAGCAGGTGGAATCAGGCAAGATGGGCCTCCAGACTGCAAAGGGGGCCCGATGCCATGGAAGGGGCAATGCAGGGGGAGAAGGGGAAGTAAGTTGAAGGAGTCTCGGGCTGTACCACAGTTTCAGAAAAATGTTGATGGCCCAGTTGCAGTCGGAGGTCTGTGTTGATGTCCGTGGCTCCTGTTACCACCACAGACAGTGACTGTAGCACTAGGGAGAACCGGTCCTGCCCCTCACCAACTGCAGCACTCAGGAGGGCAGGCCCTGCACCTTACCTGAGCAGCACAATAGAGATGACCCTCTTGGGATTGGCAGGGGCTCAAGGGGTGAGAGCAGGAAAGTTGCCCCCTCCCTCGTATGCCATATGGTGGCATGGGTGAGGGAATAATGTCCTCCCCACTCCTCACCTGCAAGGAGGGAAGGTTGGCCTTGGGGGAATGAGAATGGAAAAGCTGGCCCTCCCCCTCACCTCTGCAAAATAGTAAAGCTGGCTCTGGTGGTGTGAACACAGGAGAGCTGAACTTGGGGCATGAGAGCAGGAAAGCTGACCCTACTCCTTGTGGCCTGCCACCCCAGGAGAACCAGCCCGGGCAGTGATGAAGAGCTTGCCTGAATGGTAAGGATTAGGGAAAGTTGGCAGGCTGATTAACCTAGCTACCACCTAGGCCCACAACAAAAATATGAGTGAGCCCACCACAAATTTATCTCATCTATGAACTGCTGGAACATGTGAAGGGGCCTGGCCTACAGACTCAAAGCTGTAGGATCTCCATGACACAAGGCAATGGTAGGATCTCCAAAGGGAGCAGAGGGAGGGTCCAGCATTGATAGTATCTAAACTTTCTCAGATAGTATAGTATGGCCTCGAACCAGACCAGTGACTTATTTCAATGACCACTTGCATTGTTTGGCTTTTAGGAGGATTACAAGGGCAGATGTTGGAAGGGGGAGATTAGTAGAATCTGGGTGTATGACGTAAAATCCGCAAAGATCATTAAAAAGTGGAAAAAATAAAGAAAATGTTCATCCCATGCTAGGGAGTCCCTTACTCAAAGTTTCCTATCGGAGGACTCCCCGTATCGTGTAGGAATGAAACTGTGGTGCTCAGGGTCCGGGAGCAGACTTTTGGTGGTGTGGTCTCATTGTGTAGTGTAGAATCTTATCTCATAAATCTATTTGCTTCCTAGTGCCACATTTTCACGACCTCAATATTAGCTAATGCTTGCTCTTGCCCATCTGATAGACAAGTTCTATTCTGAAAAGAATAGAACTCTATTGTCCATGTCATGTAGGTGTTCTTAAGTTTGTTCTACCTTGGCAAATGTTTTCACTTTCCTCCAGATGCTAAATTCAAGAGCATAGAACTCGTTCTAGAGTTTGCTCTCTACTGCCTACAGGCAGTCCACTAGTGACTCCATTACTGCAAGAAGCTCAAATCCATTTCCTTTTCTCCATTTCCACCATCAACATCTAATCCCAAGCCTCCTTGATCTCATGTGCCCTCCTCATTGGCATATCCATTGTCACTCTTGTCAACTTCTAGGTACCTTTGTGACACCTAAAGTATCCTTCAGAATGTCGCTTAGAACACTTTCTGTCCAGCGACCTTTCATTGTAAACCTTCCGAACCCCGAGCACATTAGCATGCCCTGCCTATCCCTTTTCATCCCCTAATATAGAAGCACTATGAGAACAGAGACCTTGTCTGTTTAATATAATGTCCCTGCTGCCCAACATAGAGCTAGAAATGAT
The DNA here is from genome assembly GCF_982192425.1 of Myodes glareolus. Classification (NCBI taxonomy): domain Eukaryota; kingdom Metazoa; phylum Chordata; class Mammalia; order Rodentia; family Cricetidae; genus Myodes; species Myodes glareolus. Next base: position 135,027,289 of record NC_142053.1, on the reverse strand, counting down.
AGTAGAAGCATATTGACCGTTTGTTGACTACTAAGTGGGTGAATCTCTTTTTTCACAAGGCCTCAGAACTGAACTATTATGTGCTATTGGTGTCTATGTTATGCTTGTAGCACTTAATGGTGGCTTTGCCAAATTGTGATTTGTTCTTATTTTTTGTGGACCAAGAAATTCAGAGGTAGTCGGCCAGTGCAGGAATGTCAGGGGTTCCAAAATGCCATAGTGTCCAGAAGAGGCTCCTATGTGTTTCCTTGAGTGTTCCCAAGCTCCCTAGTGGATGTTTTCCATCCAGATGTGTTTTTAGATGCACTTTTTTGTATGGTCACAAGATGGCTGCTTTGTCATCAATACAGCTAGTATCTGCTCTCTAGGTATTACAAAGACAGATGTTGTAAATTGAATGAGCCTCCTTTTTTCAAGAGCTGTAGTGGCTTGACTTCCCCAGGATTCAGATTTTTCAAAGAAGATTAGGTGTGGGGGGTTCTCTTAAGGAAAGGGAAGAAGTGTGCAGAATGGGAAATAGGGCCATGAAACCATCCCAACCTCATTCGAAATCTAGAGTTTGGGGTACCAGCTATATATATTCCATGTTGACATGTCACTGGAGGCCAGGAAGAAGGTGATCTCTCTAGTGGAAGCAACCACATAGGTGTTAACACAAAAGGCTGTCTGTCAGCAGAGTTCTCAACAGTTGAGGCAACAAACTGATCATCCCTAAACCTCAGCATCTCAGAAATACCATGCAGGCATTCCCGAAGACCTCACATACCAAGATTTCCTTGTATCTTAATGATCAGAGCCATGCCATGCAGCTGTCTTTAGCCACAAGACAGCTGGGATGTGTGTATTTTAGCTGGGCATATTGCCACTCAGAATAAAACAAAGGTTCCATTAATAAGAAAAGGAGGTAGAATATTTAGGGCATTTAGGCAGGCCACCAGCAGTCTCTGGCAGATCGCCTATTCTTCACTTCCTCGTCTCTTTTCTCTCAACTCTCCTAGTGCCTTAGCATTAAAATAAATTAAACAAGCAAACAAAGCAAACACATAAACAAAACAAACATGAATAAACCTCCTTCTTCCTTCATTAGCCAATAAACAAAAGCTTATGAAAGTCTCATTACAAAAGCACATACAAATTCCTGCCTATAGAGCTTGTGCAGAGGATAGCTACCACCATGCTAAGGATATTTTGGTTTTCACTGGGCCTAAAAGAGTCATTGTAGACAATGTAGACCCTCCCCACTGGAAACTCACGGATGGAATAAGGAAATAGCCTACTATAATGTAGTCTGATGTAGTCTGATGTAAAAGACCTAGCTGGGAGAGAGGGCTCTAAACAAAGGGCACTAGAGAGAAGCACTCTGATCTGTGGCAAAGATTCATGGAAGGCCCGAGAACAAGAAAGTACTGGAGACATCACACTGCAGTGAAAACGGTAGGGATTGTCTAGGAGCTGGGTGGGCAGGGAGATAGTGACTCTGAGCTTGAGGGCTGAGCATTGAGCAGTCAAAATCTAAGTATAAGGGAGGCAGCTTGAGTTACAAGGCCAGGTAATCGCAGGAATGTAATGCAGGAATGTAATGTAATGGCAGGAAATGTGTGTGTGTGTGTGTGTGTGTGTGTGTGTGTGTGTGTGTGTGTGTGTGTATCTGGCAAAGAAGCCATAGTCCTTTAAGTGGCTTTTGGTTCTCGTTGCCTAGCCTAGAGGTGCTCTGCTCAGCAGGCCTCCATGCTAAGGTAAATATGGCCTCTGACAGGACTGCTGGAGAGCGATAAAGTAAGGAGGCCTGGAGCCAATGGCAGGTGAGCAAGGCCTATGCATGAATTTCCATAAGCAGTCCTTTCAGAGTGGTCTGGACAGGAGACAGAGAAGAGTGTTCAGTGGAGAACACCAACGGTGCCCACGCAGCCAGCTGCTCTGCTGGCGTGAAAGCTGCAGCAGTGGGAGATACTTAAAGCAGGCCTGGCAGGGCAGAAATGGCAGTGTGTCTGAGCCACAGCTGGCGCATTGACCAGCACGGCCGCTACTTCTCTAAGCTCCCTTTCTTCATCTTTCTCATGGGATACAGGAGGGCCTCTCGCCTACGTCTTCCATAACTACTTCTCATCTTCATTCTTTCCTGGAATTATGGGCTTTCTTTCCCTTGTTCAGGGAGGATGCATCCTCAGAGGAAGTAGGTCCCACACCCGTGCTCACAAGGAAGACACCTAAGTGATTGCTGTGTGCTAACTGACCTGGTCTCCATTCCCTTTACTGGTGATACGGGCATATGATTTAATTCTGACCATTGTTATGGCAGGACAGATTTAGACATTAAAAGTGATGAGTAAAGATTTGAAGCCTTGCATATCTTCTGTTTGTCTTTGTGTTGTGTGCAGATGAATTTCATTCTTGCCACCGTAAGGCAATCTTGCCAAGGACAAGACAATAAATACACGAAGAACACACAGGGAAAGATGGAAGAAAATGAGACATGGACAGGAGGCATGAACCACTGAATTACAAACCCCAGGATACCTCCACGTTAAAACCTCTTATTAAATCAAAAAATGATTAAATAAGAAAAATCGTGTGTTATTTGCATAAAATGCATGGAGATTTTCTGTTATTTGCAGCTACAGCAAATCCAGTTTGTAAAGAAATCCTAACAAAGTAGGGTCAAACACAATGACATGAGAAAGTGCCAACATGAATGACCAATAAACTACGTCAGGGTTCTCTGCTATAAATTTCTATTTTCACACACACACACACACACACACACACATACACACACGCACGCACACACACACACACACAAGCTGGAGTTTCATTTAGTTATAATTCCTTTTGTAATTCCACTATGCATGTAAAAAAAACTTGAACATTTTCCAGTCTTTGGCTCTGTCTGGGGGTCACTACCAATCTGGGCATTTATCCAGCCAGTTCAGTATTTTGACCTGCTCCCTAATAACTTCCAACTGTTGGCCCAGAAGTACCCCCAAAGCATGCACCCCAGCCAGAGCTTACAGTATGGGGCTTGGAACAGAAAGACAGAGCCTTCAATTTCTGGCCTAAGAGTTATTCTTCCAGGAAAGGATCAAGGCATCTTAAAAAGTAATGTGCCTTTGTAGACAATGACGTTGAAGAAAATTAGGATTTGCTTTGCTTAGCGATTGGTTTCATGTCCATATTAGGGATCTCCAAAAGCAGCCCTGAATTTACAAGTTCAAGAATCTTGTATTGCTTGTCCAACTTGGAAATTAGTGCATGGACTCCAGATGAAACAATTGGACAACACAAAAGCAATGCACAGTATAAATATTCTTATTTCCTAACTACTTGTCAGCTATTTCCAGTGGGTAAATATTTACGCATTTTCTTCTCCCCCTGCGGAAAGCAGTGCTCACATATATGGACATAAATATTTTGGTGTATGTAAATATTTACTTGCACGAGCAATATATTTCTTTTTCCAGTCTCCCTCGTAAGTTCTTTAATAACAGAACAATTCCTGCTTACAAATAAGTTCTGATCTTGCAGTCCTCCTGGAATGTTGTGCAGAAGAGAGGCATTTTGTGAGGATGGTACATTGCTGCTTAGCCAGCATGGCTGGGCTCATGTTAGAACCTGGCATCCTACTAGCTGTGCAACCCAGAGCCAGCTGTTTAGTCTTTCTGAGCCCTGAATTTTTCATCTGTAAGTGAGGATAATAGCAGCATCTACCATGTAGTGTTGCTGAGGAGATGCAATAATTTTGTGTATATAAAGTGCTTTAGACACAATCTAGCATATTGTCAACCTTAATAAATAATATTAAAATATTGTACTGTTGTCAGTCACTGGAAATAAGTATATCACTCTTTTCTAGATGGTATTGTGGATACATCTTAATTTTATCTAAGTATCCCTTTTGTATCATTCAAAAAATTCAAACGCTAACAATACGAGCAAATTGCTTTAGACTGGCTTTTGATTATTTTCTACCCTCCGCTGGTGAGTGGCTATCATTTTCAAGTATTTACTTTGTGCTAGGCATTTTGTGCTTCCAAAGATAATGTTGTATTTTGTCATTACAGCAACTTTATAAGGGAAATAATATTTGTGTCTTCATTTCTCAACTTGAAATTGAGGCTCAATGTGAATAATTAATGTGTCCTAAGTTAAATAATATGGATGGTAGAGTTGAGATTTGAACTCAGATATCTTACACATGGAAGGCCCTACATCACTATGCCATTGTGGTGTTTCCAATGTTTTCGCAGAAACAACCCATGCAGGCAAGGATCAATCAGTCTCTCCCCGTTCCCGCTACATTTTCCTCCCTTTCCCTGTCATGAAAATGGATTAAACTCCATTCTACCTTTTGTCCCACGGGGTTAATACACCATTGGCAAGCTAACATGCCCCATTTTAAGCCGTATGAGTGCCATATTGTAAAATGTGGCTGACTGGATAGTGTGGAGCACGCCACACCCTACTGTAGGAATTGTAGCCTGGATCATTTTCACCACTCTTGTCTGGGTATAGAGGTTTCCTGCTCTGTCTCTAGTTTTGCATTCATTCTGCCCAGCTCCTGCAGATGGTGAGTTGAGTTGAAACCTTGCGTTACAAGCACGTGGTTCCTGTTCTCAGGACACCCCCTGAGATAGCCTCAGAATGGCTTTCCTTGTTACAGAAGGCTATCACATCCTTCAGTCATACTGTTTCCTGTTTAAAACCTTCTCTTGTGCCTGATTGCCAGGCCTCTCAACAATCATTAGACAAAGGTCAATGGTAGTTTTCAATCCCCCAGGATCCTGTAACATCTTCTCTATATAGTTACAACCTAGAGATCAGAGCACTTTGATTTTCACTGCCTATCCTATCACATAGATCCATAGAAGACTGATAACTAGATAGACTGGCGTCCACTTGCTGCCCACAGTAATGGCCTGTGTACCTGGCCATGTCAACTGCCTTAGGCAGAGCTGCCTCTCTCCTCTTCCAAACCCCTCAGCGCATTGTCAGAAGCCTTGTTCTAAAGACATCTTCAAAATGCAGTTTTTAGCTTGTTAATATCTCCAAGTAGAATTGGAGAAAAGTGAACCCAATTACCCAACCCAATTCTCTCACACAGAACTGCTCTGAATCATATTTATGAAGTTTTAGGTGAAAACCACACCTTATTCTCTTGGGCTCTCTCTGTTAGCTGAAACCCATGTTCCAGTTTGTGAACCAATTAGAAACGATGACAGATTGCTTCAGGAAGGATTTTGGAGCACCTACTGCCGTGAAGTCAGCATGGAAAACACAGAACGAAGGCTTGGTTCAAGCTAATGAAGTGTTCAGCCCTTTCAGACAAAGGAGTGGGAATGTGAATGACGGGACCGAGAGTAAGAAATGGCCAAAGAGAAGTGTGCTTAGCATTCTGTGGGCACTGAGAGGAGCCTCAGAGAGGGGAGTTTCTAACCATGCTAAGAGAACTGTATTAGTTACTTTCTGCGACAAAAACACCTTCCAGAAGCAGCTTCGGGAGGAAAGGTAATGTTGGCTTACAGTATCAGAGTATGCATTGCACACGGAATAGCATGGTGGAGGGAATGGTCTGCGATGATTGGAGCTTACCCCACATTCACATCGTGATGACACAGGAAGCAGAGAACAAAGCTGGAAGTGGGGCTGGGCCATAATCCTCAAGGCCTTCTTCTAGTGGCCCATTTCTGCCATCTAAGCCCTATCTTCTAAGGTTCTACAACCTCCCCAAATAGCACCAACAGTTGGGGACTGAGTGTTCCAACATGATTGTGTGGGGTCATTTTATATTCCAACAGTGACAAGGATGAGAGAGAGGTAGGCAGGAGAACAAAGAGATCACGTTTAAGACTGGCATGAAACCTGAAGGGCAACACCTCATGTTTCTACTGCTGCCTGGCAAATCACCCCAAATGTAATGACTGAAAACAGCACTTTATTTGCTAATCCTTCTCCAGTCAGGGCTGAGATCAGCTGGGTAACTCTTCTGTTGGCCTTTCTGGTAATCCCTCTTGTGGCTGAATTCAGCTGGCTCCTTGGCTGGAGACTGGCTTCAGCCGAGCTTTTCTCTCTCCAAGTGGTCTTGGAGTCTCTGCATCCCCACATAGTCATGTTGTGTGTTCTGTCGAGCACGGCATCCCAGACTCCTTAAACGGTGACTCAGGAGCTCCAAAACACATGAGCAGAAGCTGTCAGGCGGTCTTCTGTGCTAGGCCTGTAACTGTCCAATTGTCACCGTCACTGCAATCTGCTGACTAAACAGCTGTGCAATCAGCCCCGATTTAAAGGAAGGGGATGTGTCAAGAGCCCGACTATCAGGAGGCTGACTTCATTGGGGCAGACATATGGCGGACCAGCTAAATGAAACTGGGAGAGACACTGGGTAAAAGAAGACATAGAAGCAAAGGGGCAGAAGCATGTGAACCCCTGGCTTTGGGGAGAGAGTTAGGTGTCCTGCAGATGAGAGGGTTGCATGGGGACATGTGCAGGCAACAGTGGGAGCGACTGCTCACTTTCCTCACTATAGTCTCCTTGCGATCCTTTTTTTTTTTTTTTGACTTATCTTTTTTTCTGTTGACTTTCCATCTGGAAGTGCTTGCTGGAAGTGCTCCCGTGTGATCCAGTTCTTCTTTGACATGTTCAGGTTTGGTCATTGTGATAAGATATTTGAGGTAATCAGCTCAAAACGAGGAAAGATTTGTTCTGGGAGACTATTTCAGATAGACACGTCCAATCAGTGGGCCCGCAGCCACATATGCCCCAGGACAGCCATGAATGTTGCCCAACACATTTGTAGAGGACACCTTACCACAGTGTCAAAAGATTAGACACCCCCAGTTTTAGAGATTTCAGACAATGATCGGTGGGTCTCCTTGCTTTGGGACTATGGCAAGACAGAGCGAGCGGTGCGGGGCAGGAGCAGCATATGTCAACGCAGAGCTCATGGAAGTTGATGGGCAGGTGTGGGGTGGAGGTTGCAGTTACAGTATCTCCTTGAAGGACATGACCTCAATGGCATCCCTTCTTCTCACTGGGACCCTATCCTAAATGTTCCATCACTTCCCAGTAGCACCAGAGACTAGTGACCAAGCCACCAACAGATGAGCCCTGAGGAGACACTGAAGGTCCAAACTCTAACTGATCATATGGGTCTAAAGGTTATGTCAGTATTGTTGTCTGGTCACCAAAGCCATTTTCTGTTTTGCCTGGTCACTAAGGTGGCCTGCCCTTCTCTGCTTCTTTTGCAGCTAAGTGTGCCCATAACAATTAAGTTCTAGTGGAGTGGCGGTATGCAGTAGACAAGACTTTGTCCACCTTCTGATGCTTGTGCGCCCACATTTTTATCCCTTCCCAGTGGGCTGAAAATAGAGAGCTCCAGAAGGAATCTCATGCTGACGATGCCAATGGTGCCCAATGGAAGATGTCTGGAAGATGGGATCAGAACAATTGGCTTCATGGTGACTGCTTGTCACATAAGAATGAAACCTTTGCATTATAACCTCGGGGCTGTGACGGTCAGTAAGTTACAGCAGCCAGCATGACCTTAACTAACAGAATTAGGAAGTGAGGAGGCAGAGAACATATTAGTATCACCCTGAGGAGCTAGGAGATGTGTGAGGGAGGAGGGTGAGAAGACAGGAGATCAGTAACCGAGGCTTAAGTAGGGCCATCCAAGTGTGGGAAGAATTCTTGAATGAGGTCATGATAGCCTTCCTTTCCATGAGGCCAGATTTTCTCAGAGGAACATCTGGAACCGGCGGCAGGTGGACTCATTGACATATTCCCATCTGAAACTGTACTGTACTTTTAGTTTTTTCAAGGGCCTTGACAACTTGTAGCTGTGGAAACCCTCCATGAGAGCGTATTGACAGGAAAGCAATTTGGTAGCTTTTTGGACAAGCTCAAGGACCTGGATTTCATAGTAACATAAAAACATGGCATATTTGGTTCTCTGTTATAATTTGCTTTCCCAAACAATCTCTCAGAGTTTCATGGACAGAACCTTTGTGTTTTCCTGAGTGGAAAAACAGAGGCTGAGTTGACAGGCAAGATCTTACAGTTAAGTGCAGGAGGCCTCATTCTAGGCCATTTATAAAGCAAATATACAGAACTTGTCGAGGTCACATTCATATTCTATAGAGACACGCTGATTGGACAGCTCTGGAGAGCACTGCGTCTCCTTTCCTTCAAGAACCTGTGTCTCTCAGCTTGCCCACTTGAGGGCTAATGCAAGAAAATATATAGATTAGGGGCAACCAAATTGCAATGGGGGACAAGATAAGAGTAAATAGTCTACTTGCCTTTTGCCCTTCACAGGCTTTCAAAGAGAATGAATGCCTGAGCCCCAGCAAATGCCTACAGCTCCTTAATGCACCCCAAATTGACTCTCCTCCCTCACCTGGCTCGGTCTCCAGGCAACCTCACCTCTGCTTTGCAGGAGCATCTGCCTAGGCTAGGTATCTGCGCTTGTGCCTAGCTTCAGCCTGTCTTAGGCTGTTGCCTTGGACTCAGGCGAGTACAAAGCATGGGAGGAAGGGACAGCTATTTTTCTTTTGCCCTCCCTGCACTGGCTTCAGACAAACTGTCCTAGCAGCCAGCAAGGTTAATGGCCATGTGATGCTCTTACCAGACATGGCCCGTCTGCCCTGTCGCAGGCAGTTGGTGGCCCCTGGCAGTTTGGACTCCCCTATGCATTGGTGACTTTGCTTGGGTGCCCAGCTGGCACTAGGGATGACAATGAGCAGCTTTGGTTCCAAACAGCAGCAGATGCTGCCAGCACACCAACTTCTGCCAGCAATTCAGGGGTGGGGACTCGGCAGGAGAGTTTAATCACTTGCTCCGGCTGCTACAGTCCCCAGTGTCCCCTGTATCCTCAAGTCACCAGGGAGGCTGGGGTGGTAGAGATGTAAGCTTAGCAGTAACTACTTGTTGAGACAAGTTTAGCATGGCATGGTGCCATGGGGAGGAGCAGGAGGACCTTCACCAGATGCCAAAGGACCCATAGGCCCAGGTCTGATATGCTGAGCCATGGTGGCCAGTTATGCAAAAATGCCACCTGTGGGCTCCCTCTCAGACCAGCTGTGTTTATTTATTCTCAAATTCATTCATCCACCCATATAGCGATGGTCTTTATGTGTTTGGTGTTGTGTTATGAACTGGCCATGGAACAAAGAGCAATGACAATATGTTCTCCCTCTCTTTTGAACTTACAATATGGAACATAGATAGATCTTGATCAAGTCTTTGTTGTTTTTGAGATAAAGCTCTCAATGTAGCCCTAGTTGGCTTGGAACTTGCTGTGTAGGTCAGGGTGGCTTCAAACTCAGAGATCTGCCTGCTTCTGTCTCCCAAATACTGTGATTAAGGTGTGTGCCACCCATACTTGACTTGATTAAACCTTAAACATTTGTAGTTACATGACAGCAGTTGGTTTTCCTTTTACTCTACCAAAATCCCAAAACTGTATTAAGACACTGTATTGTTGAGTCGTATGACTTGTAATTCTTTAACTTGGAAGCTAAAGGCAAGAGGATCAAGGGTTTAGGGACATCCTCAAGTACATAATGAGTTCAAGGCTAGCCTGGGCTAAATGAGCCACCATTACAAAACAAAGTCAAGCAAAAAGACAATGTCCTGTAGTTTGTTAAAAGTTCCAGAGTCATGAAGACATAGCCTGCACTCATCAATAAGAATACACCATGCAGCCAAGCAGTGACGGCACACACCTTTAATCCCAGCACTTGGGAGGCAGAAGCAGATGGATCTCTGTGAGTTCGAGGTCCACCTGGTCTACAAGAGCTAGTTCCAGGACAGGCTCCAAAGCTACAGACAAACCCCGTCTCAAAAAAACAAACAAAAAAAATGCACCATGCAGAAATCCTATCAGCTATCTAATGTTCAGCAGTTCATCTCTGTAGGCCAAGGAAACATGGGTCAACTGTGGAAACTCATAGACGGGCTAGAAGGTGAACGTGGCTCTTTGCTTCCCTAAGTTCACTGTATCACAGTCTGACACTCCCATGTACAAGCAGGCAGAGAAGTGTGGTGCGGGGCACCTAAACCCTCCAGTGTCTTCTGTGGGCTTCTTGCCTGGGCTGCTGTGGATGGAAGTGCTGAGGTTGGGGCTTGGTCTTCCTGCTTGTTTAGGAAAAGGCCACATCCCAACTCCAGTCATTGTTGCTCTCCAGGGCGACTTCAGCTCTGGTTCTTGCAGATACTATTTGGAGCAGCTCCCAAGCCATTAAAGCCTTCCTCCTGGGGAACTCCCCAGCTGTGGGAGAGGAGGGAGAGAGGGGCGGAACAGCCAGTTCAGATTCACTTCAAAGAAGAAGTGGAACAATCCCCGTTACATTATTAATCCCTGGAGCCATGTAAAGTTTCATCTGTTTTCTCTCAACGAGTTTTTACAAGCTATATTTCCTAAAAGCTGCAAGACCTACAACCAAATGGTATCTTTCACATGTGTGTGAAACTCTTGGGATAACTCCTGCCGGGCTGAGAATGGGGCAACAGGTTCTAATCTTGCTTTCGACACAACAAGCCATGTGTGTGAAGATCGGTGAGCCATGTTTCCTCTCTGGGTTGCTGTATCTGTATTGGTTAGCTGTGGCATGTAAAAATCATACTCAAAGTATCAACAATATTCAACGGTAACAAATGCTCCCACACATCTGGTGGGTGGCCGAGATGGGGCTGATAGAGCCTGGGCTTCCTTCAGGCCTTTGGCTTCAGATCAGGGGCTTGGCTGAAACAATTCTGCTCAGCCTGTGCTTCTTCATACTCCTCCTCAGACCAATAGGCCAGGCAGGTGTTGTGGCTTCAATGTCCAGTTCTTTCCTAAATCCACATGCTCAACATCACATCTCCTAAGCAACAGTACTGGGAGCTGGGGGCCCTCTGGGGAGTGTGGAGCTTACAAAGCCTTGCTTTCGTGAGAACTGACTGTAGTTGCTCTCGAAAGTGCTCATGGGAGTGATCGCACTGTTTTCTGCTATTCTGCCATACGAGGACAACCTGCCTCTCTTGCCTTCCTTTCTTCTGACAGAAGCATACAGAAGAGGTTAGAGTCTCCATCTTGGACTTCTTAATTTTCAGAGCTACCAGAGAACTAGATCTCTATTTTCCTACAAGAGTCAGCCTCAGCTATTCTGTTATATCAACACAAACAGTCTAAGACAACTGTCCTCTATAATATCAGAGGTACCATGGAGAAGGGGAAAGGCCCGAGGCCCCACCAACAGTAGAAGGAAGTTTCATGTCACACCTCACCTGAAAGGCAAGGAAATATACTCCACCTGTGATGTGACGTCACCACAAAGTAGGGTCAAGGATGTGGTACCATGATGCAATTGGCCATAGCCTCCTCACCTATAATACAAAGAAGTCACCAGGTCACAAGTTCCTCCGGTGCCTCCTGGCTTAAGTATTCTGTCAGGGCAAAAATTGACCTGGAAGCAGAGAAGCAGAAAACATGCCAGCGAATGACAGCAAGCAAGAATCAGTCTGCTCTGCCTTTATAAAATGTCTCTGACCGGAAGAGCAAATGGCAGCCAATGACAAAGATGCAGTTCGTGAAAACTACTCACCTTCCCCGCATAGGGCAACCACTTTGCACAGGCTCAGCATATGTGGACGCTGAGATAAAAACGCAGGCGAGCCCTGCTCTGAGTCCCCATGCCTGTCCTTCCTCCCTTGTGCCAAGAAGGTGAGTGGACTGGCAGCAGAGAGTGAACGCTCTGCACTTCTCTCTGTGTGCGTGTTTTCTGCTTTGGAGGCAAAAGGAGCTGCTTCCTGCCAGAGAATATGCAATTAAAAAAAAAACCAAATTATATCAGCAGGACTCTCTTTGCTGGAAGTGTGAACTTGATAGAAATCAGAAATGCAAATGGTATTCAAGTGCGGTTAAAACTTCCGCTTTCCAAAAGAGGGGAAATTAATTGCTTTTATACTTACCGTAGTGATAAGCCGGAGGCACATGCTATACATAGGGAACGGCATCCAGAAACCTTCCGAAAGGAGGAGGGAAAGGCGGCAATAAATCTCCCCTAGAATGCCTCATGTTCCTCGCTGCAGATGTGCACGGCATGTCATTTTCTAGCCGTGCAGTTCAGGGACCTGCCAAAGAGTTTCAATTTCAACTAACTGCTGTGTGGAAGGCTTGAGGAGGTTTGGGAGACTATGCACACACGACAGAAGAAGAGTCGGAGCAGAGGGCAGTCTCCGTACCTCTTCTCTGCTAGGAAAACGTGCTAGCTTATGGGTTTTAGTTGCCAGGACATCTGAAGCTGTTCTACTTTCTAGAATGCATGTTCTTGCAAGAATGCCTCACATCCCCAGATGTGAGCCACTTTCCCCCATAGGTAGGATGGCCAGGGATACAGAATGGTAGGCCGCTCACAAAGGCAGAAACAGATTGTTCTGGGGCAGTCCATGTTTGGTTTTGTTACTCTGATATGGAGTTTGCTAAGTAGGCAACGCCACTGGCTCTCCAAAGTGTCTCGGTGGCATATATTTGAACAAGCTGTTTGCAAGCATCTATGGAGAGTGAAGACACATGCTCCCCTTGAGTTAGCTATTCTACTCCTACGTCTCTGCTCAGCCAAAATGCATGCCCAGGTTTGCTAAGAGAGCACATATAAAAATAGTCATAATAGTAAAAAAGAAAAAAAGAAAACCCCGGAAACAATTCAAACGCCTATCTGCAGGAGAAGAGATAAATAAGGCATGTCACCTTCACACAATGGAACAGTATCAGCAATGGGAACCAACAACCTCCAATTAGATGCAACGATACAGATGACTCTCACAGCCTTGATCAAGAGCAGTCAGACGTGAAAGAGTATGTACTCTCTGACTGCTCCGACGCCACGTTCTGAATCCAGGGAAATTAGCATATACTGTTGGAAAGCAAAACGTGGGCCACTGTTGGCCAGAAGCAGTGACAGAGAGAGAATGCAAGGCGATTTCTGGGATCACACTGTTCGCCGATTGAGTCTGAAGTATCCCCCAAAGGCCTCTGTTAGGAATGCTTGGTTCACAGCTGGTAGTGCTAATTTGCAGATGCTCTGGAAACTTTAGGTGGTGAGGCCTAGCTAGAAGAAGCAGGTCACTGGTGACATGGCTTTGGAGCTTACGCCAGGTCCCCAGCCCCTTTCTCCCTCTCTGCTATGAGGGAAGGCAGTTCCTCTGCCACACACTGCTGCTGTGAGGGAAGGCAGTTCCTCTGCCACACTGCTGCTGTTAGACTCCTCAAGTACAGGCGGGCACGCAACCATGAACAGAACCTCTTGAAACTGTATGATAAAGTAAGCAGTTTGCCTTTATGCTATTTATATCGAGTGTTTTGTCATTGTAAAGAGACAGTGGGTCTGTTCCGAGTTCTTGGTCTAGGTGCTGTGAGGTCAGATGTGTTGAGTTTGTGAAATCTTATGAAACCATATGTGTGTGGCCTATGCACTTTTCTGACCGTTCCTCTCAATCTGGTAAAAAGACAAAGCGATATGGCCACAAAGTACCTCTCAGCCTCAACAGCCCCAGTTCCCCTCTCCCATTCTTGACTTTGTTTCTGGCTGATACCTTCACTTGGGTAGAAGGAGGCACATCCGTGTTCAGTTCTTGTGTGCAGGCTTCTTTCTCTCCTAAAATATCCGCAATTCGGTGAGTTCTCGACGCTAGAGTTCTAATGGTTAGCACAGACAAAGTGCTTGCCCACTGTGGTCGGGGCCCTGGGGTCAGTCCCCAGCACCACACAAAAGAAATGGAAATAAGAATCTTTTTCTCTTTGTCTCTGTCTCCCTCTCTGCACACCCTCACTCTGCCAAAGGGACAGCAAGAAGCAACCATCTGTGAATCAGGAAAAGTGTCCTCACCAAGAACCAAGTTCTCATTGGTCCTGGCTGTCCAAACTCTAGAAGCACGAGAAAGAAATATTTCTTCTTTAGTATCCCACTCTGAGATCATTTTCTACAGTGACCTGAACTAAGAAGATGCTCGCCCAGCTGAGGTTGGCCCATCTTTAAAGTCAGTCCTCATAGAGCTCTCCAGACACTGACTGGCTCTGGCATCAAGTTACAATAAGCCTGCTTTCAGGTGCAAAACCCAAACCCAGGCTGTCTCATCAGGCCCTGACTTTGGTTTAGAACCGGGTTGGTTACAAGAAGCTTTCAGAATGCCTTCAGTTTCCTTCCTGATTTGAGTTCTTCAGATGTGGATTACACATCGAAGTTGGCCAACTTGGGCACAGAACCATTCTGTAGTCTTTCCTTCAGCCCATACACACTTTCACTTTCATAACCATCACAGCAAGGCTGTCTGTCACATGTGTGAATCCATTCAGTTGACATTCTGCCATCCCCCTCATGAACCTGTGCACATTTTTGATTACCTCAATAAAAGCCCATGAACCCCTAAAGGCAGCATGTGGGTCTGACTTCAAAGCCCCGGCCTTTCTCATCCTTGCTCTTCTTACAGCTGTTTCTCCTTCTTCTGTCCTGGGTTCTGTCCTGCCAAGCAGTGTTGTCTCTAATATGTACTAGGTATCTCTTCTCTCCAGCTCTTCTATGTCCATTCAAATGCCCATCGGTTTCATTCTGAGGGCGAATGGACATAACACCATTAATAATCTATCAGTCAGACAATCTCAGCAAAGAGCCATGCTATAACCAGAAACTTGTAGATTTCATTCTCTCAGATTTCATGCCCTTTTTCATTAAAAAAAGACAATTTTACGTGTATGTGAAATCTTTGAAAGTCAGCCTTATGGAAGGATAGAGGAGACAGACAGTTAGTGAAGGCTAGGAGGAGGCTATGGGGAATAAAAAGACGTTGATCAAAGGGTACAGAGTTTTAGTCAAACTGAAGGAATAGCTTTTGGTGATCTGTCACATTGCATCATGACTACAGCTAGTAAAAACATTGTAATAATTTCAAAATTATTAAAAGAGATGTTTGACATTCTCATCACAAAAGATGATAAATTGGAGAGGTGATAGATATGTTAATTAGCTTGATCCACTCTTTTTATACTATAGACGTAGATCAAAACATCACATTGTATCCCATAAACATACAAGATTACCTGTCATTTAATAATAAATAATAAAAATGAGATACTTTATCAAGGTTTAAGGCTATCAATGTTTAAAGTTCTATTTCAGGGACAGAAATAGTCCTAAATATGGATATATTAACTAAATACTCATCAAACATATTTTAATCTAGTCCTGGACACTCACCTGGACTACATTTCCCAGCTGTTCTTGGGGTAAAATATGGCCATTTAATTGACTTGTGACTAATTAAACATACTCAAATGTATGCAAAGTACTTTTAGGGTTGGCTGATACTTACTTCTTACATGGTCTTTGGATCTCATTCTTCCATTGCTTATCCCTGCTGGTTGGAAGTTAACATATAGAGTGGTGTTGGAAGACTAAATATTCTCAACACACTGCCCACTAGGGATACCAGGGAAGCCTAAAACAAAACTCTATGCCCATATCCCACACTCGTCAATGAAATTAGAATTTCTACTGTTGAATAGACAGGGCTACCTATTGGTTTTGAACTCTCAATGACTACATAAAGCTAAGTCTCCTCTTCTACCACATTATGGTTTGAATCTGAGAAGCCTCCCACAGGCTCATGGGTTGAATGTTTGGCCCCAACTGGTTGGTGATGTTACTTTGGGACATTCTGGAAACTTTGGGAGCTAGGCTCTTGCTGGAGGAGCTAAGTCATTAGGGGTCTTTGAAGGTTATACCAGGTCCCTAGTACCTTTTGCCATCTCTGCCTTCTGACTGGCATGATTTGAAGAGTCTCTTCCTTCACACATTCATGCCATCATGAAGTTCTTCCCAACCGCATGGGGTCAAGCCACCGTGAACTCAATCATTTTGTATCTGTGAGCCCAACCTTATCCTTCTTCTCCTGCTTCCTCAGATACTTTGGTTACAGTTGTGCAGAGTAACAAACACTGGTCCTAAACTGGACTTTTCCTGAAAAAGAAATACAATTTCACTCTTTGATACTAGAGCAAGCTTTTCCTAAACTAATAACCAGACAGCTCTGTTTCTGCCAATAGACTATCATATCCTAACTAGTTCCTGATGGACTAGAGACTGTTGGTAGGAAGTGAGTAATGAGGTTTACAACAGGACGAGGAACAGATAGGCTTCTCTACCTGAGCATCTAGGAAGTGCTTGGGGATGTAGGTTCAGAAAAAGAAAGGGAGAATGGTGGTGTGGTGAAAGGCAGAAGAATGCAGAAGAACAGCTCAAAGACCTATGCCAGTCTGATCTGAGAGAGCAGGCAGGAGTACATGCCATGGGGAGTCAGTTTGGTTGGCCTGATACACAAGCTCAGCCTAGATTTGGAATCCCCCTAATTTCGGACTCTGATTACTTGGATTGTAGTGTCTTCCAACTGAATAACAAAACCTTGGACTTATGTGGTCCTGCTTCTCCATGTGGAGATATGTTTGACTTGAGTGATGGAATCTGGCTTGCTACAAAGGTTTTATATTCTTGTGAGTTTAAGAACAATAACTGTTATAAGCTAACTACAAAGGAAGCCTATGAATTGGATGCTCTTTGCTTAGCTGATGACTTTCAATTCACAAAAGCCATCAGCTTCTTTTCCTATTTTCTACCTTTTATCTCCAGTTCCCTTCTTCTTACCTTCCCTTTCCCATGAATGTCTCCCCTTCTTTCTTCTCAACTTCTTTCCCCATCTCTCTTTGACTTTTCCCTCCCTGTTCCTTTTCCTATCCTTGTTTCTATCCATATTGTCTTTCTCTTGCCTCTCCCCTTTTCTTAACTGGTCCTCTTCCCCTTCCTCTACTGCTCAAAAGCAGCTTTCTACTCCCGTCATACCTCTAGAAATTGTGAGCATCGAAGCTATGGGGTGATTGTGGATTTGCTCATCATCCATTTGTTAGCATTGGTAACATAGTGTAGACAATCAGGCAATGGGCTGTAAGTGGGAGCACAGAAGAAAATAAGGTGATATTTGTAGTGGAAATTCTGCCTTGTCAAGGATGGAAGCAGAGAGTAATGCTGTCAGCATCCAGGGATGAAGATGGTGGAATCTTTAAGAGGTAGCAGCTGCTTCGTGTCTAGCAGAGAGCGGATGATATCCCCAGGGAGCAGATGTTTGTGTCTGTGAGGAAATCGTTGCTGAAGACAGGCATTTTAGTTTTGTGGCTCTGAGATGCATCGGGCCCTGTGCTGTGGAGAGGGCTCAGCAAAGACTGTCCATCGCTGAAGGACAGAGAGGAAGAACTTGATGTTCTCTAGGGGAAGTAAGGCAAATGTCCACTGGGAGCAAGAGATCACAGAGGAGAGTGGAGGTTGTGACTTCGGTTGTTCTCTTTGAGGGGCTGGATGGTTTTAGAGCGTGCTGATGGACTGAGGGCATAATTAGACTCAGGAAGTAAACAAGGATCCAGTGTTAGTCCATGAAGAGGAAAAGAGGGGACTATAAGGCTGAGCTAAGTGTAAGTATAACACTTCACATGGCCCAGTCCTCTGAAACTTCAGGTGTGTCTTGGGGACATTGCCTACCTATGCGTTTATCTGCCATAACTGATGTTTTCAAAAGTGAATGTAGGGGCTGGAGACACAGCTCAGTCATGAAAGTGCTTGCGGCTCGAGCATAAAGGTCCGAGTTCAGATCCCCAGCATCCATGTAAAAAGCTTGGAATGTCAGTCCGTGTCTGCAATTGTTGTGTTGGAGAAGTTTTGGAGCTCTCTGGCCTGCTGGCCTAGATGAATCAGTGACTCAGGGTTCAGTGAGAAACTTTCTCTCAAAAAAATTCATCTAGAGACTGACTGAGGAATTTACCCAACAGTGACACCTATTCTCCACAGACATGCACACACACACACACACACACACACACACACACATGAACATACGTGAGAATACATACACTCCCCACACATACATAATTAAATGTCCCGAGGAATCTTGGCTTTCTGTAGTCTCAGACCACCACAGTCAAGTGAAATTCCTGAGGTGTTTTCCTGGTCCCCACAGCATGTCTTAGACTAGGCAATCCTAGAATTTTCCTTTCTTCTGGATGATGCTATTGACCACACACACACACACACACACACACACACACACACACACACACCTGCACACACTCACCTATGGGGAAAATACATATAAAGAAAGATACTTAGTCCATGAATGGTTAGCTCAGAGAATTAGTACAGAGCAAGCAGCACTTAGGTGAAGACCTCTGAAGCCCCAAGGCCTCCATCATGCCCTTCTACTCCCAGCCCTTCCCTGAACTCTGCACATTCTTTCCCAACACCACATTTTCCCTTTGTCTGCTTCTGAACCGTGAGCATCAATAGATGCCTGTGGACTCTTTGATATCTGCCTTCTTTTACTCGGCATGCTACATGTGAGATAGAGCGTGCTGTGTCTCCTTCTCCATGCCTTGTATATGTATCCAAACTGGTCCTCCTCTCTCCTTTGCTTTCAGGGGATAGTGCTTGCTTTTGCTTTGGCTGCCCCACAGCCGAATATTCTAAAACACGTTTCTTGGAGCATTTGAGAACTGTTTGGGGAGTGATTGGAAGCAGACCATGACTGAAAGAGAGATCCCTGGATTTGCAGGCTCCTTCACCAACTGACCACAGATGCTGTTTTGACTTATTATGGGATAAAGGCAGACAGGAAAGGGAAGTAGCAGGTGCTAGAGAAGATACGTTGCAAGACGGAAGACTGCAGTCAAAGTAAGCTGAGCATTGGCAGAGACATACTTCAGGCTAGTTGTCAAATAATATATTTTGTCCCCCACTGTGCAGGGCTATAAATAAGGAAAGGCTGCATTCTATACATATATGAAATTGTCAAAGAGCAAAGATGATGGGAAGCAGAAAAGGCCCCCAGAAACAGTGTCAAGAGGAGTCATTTGCTCTGCTTCCTTCAGAGAAATTTATGGAACTCTGCTTTGAAGTTTGCCTTGTGTGAACTAACCCTGGCCCCACTTCCATGTCTCTTGTTGAGTCATGGCTGTAGTCCGCCCACTCATCCATTTGAGGTGCGGTTTGCTTCTCACAGCTCAGACACCTCTCTCCCTATAACCAATGGCTTCCACTCCCTGTGATGACTCACACATTGCTACATGGTGACCCACTCGCTGGCTGTGCATTAAGCTCTTCAGCTCTCCGCTTGCATCCATTCGTTCATTCATTTAACAAGTACTTATGCTAGGCACTCAGGGAAAGGACTGGCACTAGCTTTCTGACCAGGACCTAAGATGCCATTATATTCTCCACTATACATTGTGGTTCTAATGCAAACATCCCTTCTGGAAGGCTCCCCAGCCATTTCCTTTCTCCAGTCTGGAGTCATTCTTTGAAAACCAGGGCAGTGAAAATCCATTTTAGAGGCAGTGAAGCCTACAGTGCTGGACCACTGACAGTTACATCCCTCCTGGTAGTGGTAGCTGGCCTAGCTTTCCTCTTTCACCCATAAGTAGAAGAAAAAATCTTTAAGCCACTCTGGAAGAAGGAAGGTGAGAATTCTATTCTTTGTTGTTCCCCTCCCAGGGGTTCCAGTATTGTGTCTGAATGCTGAAAACTCAAGTAGGGTCAATGAGAGAGGTGGGAGGGGTTCTAATGGGCTTAAACTCTTGCCAATGCAGCCCAGACCCTGAAAAAGGGCTGGTCTACCCAGAGCCTGGCTGTGGTTGGGGGCATTGTTCCCCATGTAAATGTCAGGGGTCCTTTTGACCCACAGAAGGCAGAGCAGCACAAATGTGGGCAGGAAATGGTTTGCATGACCTGATCTGTGGGTGTGGAGGAAAGGCAGTGAAAAAAATGATGGTCACTGGCATTCCATTTTTCTCTGCGTGCCCACCCCCACTCCATGCCCAGCCTAAACAACTCTGATTCCGTCTTCACTGGGAAAGCCCTCTCTCACCTCATGTGCTTCTGGTAGAAGGAAGCAAGGAAAGCCTGGGTGTTAGTTGCTTCTCTCCATAACACATAGTTGGGAGAAAGCTTAAAGGGAGGAATTATTTTGGCTCACAGTTTCAGAGGGCTCAGTTCAT
The DNA here is from genome assembly GCF_982192425.1 of Myodes glareolus. Taxonomy (NCBI): domain Eukaryota; kingdom Metazoa; phylum Chordata; class Mammalia; order Rodentia; family Cricetidae; genus Myodes; species Myodes glareolus. The sequence continues at coordinate 135,007,227 of NC_142053.1, read as the reverse complement.
GCTCGCCTGGCTCCATTGCTTCTGGGTGTGGGGAAGCAGAGCAGAATGGTGGAAAGACATAGAGAAGCACACATACTCATTTTATGGCTTCACCTCAAGCTGGCAAGCAAGCCCCCCAATCCATAAGCCTTTTTTTTTAGAGTGTGCAGATGATATCCGTAGCTGTGTGTGAATGCTGAATGGCTATGTGTTCATGAGCATGCCTGCACTGCTGTTTACTTGGGACTGAGAAGTAAAGCAGGTGAATTCCTGCATCCAAATCCCTTGTTTCTCCTAGGTAAACTGTTGTCCGGAGAAGAGATGTGAACTGTTTAGCATTTAAGTCCTTCCAATAGTGGTGTTCAACCTAGGTTGTTAAAATTATCTGGAAGAGCTTTTAGGAAGTCAAGTAGTCTGGGTCCCTTATTTAGGGATTGTCATTGTGGATCTCAGCTTCGTTCATGGAGAGTCAAGGCTGAGGATCAAGGACCATGAGGCTGAAGCCCAGGGTGCCTCCTGGTCATGGAGACACAGAATCCTGAGTTAGATTCAAAGTGTCACAGTTCCCCCCCACCAACCACCACTACCACCACCACTGATCCCTACTCGCCTGACTCCTGGAGCCCAGTGGTAATCCCGGACTGTTCCAAGATGCCCATTAATGTGTCTCAGCCAGAAGCCATCTTTGGAGGGTGTGACAGCCCCGGTAGTAGGGGAGGTAGCAGCATGGGACGTGGGAGTAGAGACGGAAGGGTATTAGAAAGGTACTTCTTTCAAACTGGTTCCATAAGGAAAGATAGCCCACAGGGTTGGGGTTGAGGAGAGGACAGCAAGTACATTTACTGCAGCTCACCCATGGACAAAAGCTCACCGCGCCTGGCTCATTTTTTGTGACAAGGAGATAGACTCTTCAGCAGAATGAAGAACTTCAAAGGCAATGGCCCCCCGTTCTTTTAGGCTGGACATGGAAACAGGCCCGGACTCGTTGTCCAGTGTTCCCTTCTCTGCTACCTTGCCTGCCACCTTGCTTTGCTCTTATCTGATCTGTTTCCGCTCACATCCCTGCTCCCAGACTCTGGACAGTGCACACAGGTTGTGTGCCGTGGAACCCCTCCTCCTCCCAGTCCCAGCACTCCCCACCTCCTCCTGCACATCTCATCTTTTTACTTAATTTCCTGCAAGTTCTCATCCCTGACTGCCTCGAGAGAGAAGAAACCGGGCCCTGTAGGTTCTGACCCACATCCATCACCCTTGGCAGGGTGGGGCAGGGCCAAGGCCAGGTGTCTACTTCTCATGAGAGGCAAGGGGCCCCCTTTCCAAGCGAGCTGCCCTAAAGAGTTCACAAACCCCCAATCTCTTGCTCACCACAGCTTTGCCTTGCCAGACGGAAATTGTTCTCTAGGTTCACCCAAAGGCCAGAGACGCTGTTTCATAAATAAGCTTAGCTCTACTTTTGTGTATTTCCTTTAACTTGGCAGGCCCCTCTCCCCTAGTACCATTTTGCTGGCACTTCATAAATACCTCCTTATGGCACCCTTCCACAGCTCACAGCCTCAAGCGCTTTTGCAAAAGCAAACTTCAGGCCTCCCCATCACCACCCCATATCAATCCTGTGCTATGTGCAGTGGCCACTTCTGTGGGAATGAAAATGGAAGCTTGGGGAACAAGTTTGCAGCAGAATCGGATTTAAATTGAAGTCTGTGAGTCCCCTCGCCTGTGTCCCTAGGTCTTTGCTCTCACGGAGCTCTCCCAGCCCCTGCTATCCATCTGTTCCTTGCAGTGTCTGCATCAAGGTTTTCATTTGCCCTAGTGGCGTGCTTGACTGGGATGCCTGCCCTCCGTCTTCGACCTCACCTCTTATCTCACAGTACTGCCTGACCCAGCACAGCCTGGGCACCTGTGATGGTGTACCATGACCACCTGTTGCATTCTCAAAGGCTTTGTCCTCCATTCCACAGGCAGAGATCTGGGCATGCAGTATCTCCCCCTTTCTTCCTGCTTCTGTCAGGCCCCATCATTCGGATGCCCACTTGATATAGGCTACAATATCCCATTTAGTTACACACCGGCTCCCATTTAGTTACACACCAGCCATTGGCCACAGCATTCCCCTCCAGCTTGAGCAGGGCCTTAACAAAATAACCTCATCAACAATGCAAGACCTAGTGGCTACTGGCCTCCTCTCCATCTCCGGCCTCCACCCCCTTCCTCCTCCTCCCTCAGCCCTCAGGGACCGCAATGAGGAAATTGTCCTGTAATCGCATTTTACATGCACGTGGATCGAGTCGCTTCTCTCATCTGGTTATCTTTGGAAACACTGGGAGGGAAGAGGATATTAAAGAAATCCTCCTCTGCTCCATCTTGGGGGGGGAAAGGCAGCACATTTTGAGTCACTACCTTATCTTTAAAGAAACCTGACATGGAAAAGGCAGGGCGATACGATCAATGACTTCATCAGCTTGTTCTCTGAAGTTGTTTTAAGCTTTCCCACCCCCCTAACGGCCCCTTCATTTCCTGTTTTCTGTCTCTAATGGCAAGGAATACACAGGCTCTCAGAGCTAAGTGAGCCTTGGTGGGGGGTGGGGGCGGGGTTCAACGCAGGAAGCTGACCAGAGAGGAAGCTTTTAAGGTCCAAACTGGAATCTTGCTGCAAATTAGGAAATCTTTTGAATTCTTGTTTTATTTTTACCTTCACTTTGTGGTCAGTGGCTCTAGATGCTTTGTGGTCTCTGAAGAGTTGCTGATTGGAAAGACTAAAGGTTTCAAGTGTGAAGGAAAGGAAGACTTTGGGATTTCGTAATAGAAATTTTCAACTGCTTCTTTCAAGATGCTCCAAATGCCTCCCAGACGTTCCTGCATCAATTCTTGCCTCCTCCCACGGTGAAGGCCATGGAACTGGTACCATCTGAATCATTCCATGCAGGGGAAAACAGAGACACCCACTTGTTCCTGCTTACCCAGCAAGTCGGCACAACATTGTGACAGTTGTTTGCCCAGGCCCAACCAGCTTTGGGTGGTATGTGTGTATGTGTGTGTGTGTGTGTGTGTGTGCCACCCAAGCATTTGTGTGAGCACATGCATAAGCTATGGGTCATATTTGCAATGTCAAGGGTGAGAAAACCCATCAACATTTGGCTCCAGTTGCCTCTGTGGAGGGGGAGTTTCTGAGTTCTGGTTTGTGCTTCATCTTTTCTGTTAGGAGAAGGGTCTTTGGGTGGGCTCTTATTGGTTGCCATGGTAATAGTGCCAGCCATTCTCTTGTCAGTCAGAGAGTGGCATCCTCTGCAGGGGCATCACACAGAGAGGTTCCCATCTGGCAAGCTCATTTGAGGGGCTGAGCACATGATGCCTTCCCTGAAAACCAATTCTCTGGGGTCCCAAGCTCTTTCTAAACCCTCAAGTGGCCTTCTCAGCTCTCATTTTTGCTACATGTGTGTGGGGTCTGAGCACACACTTGCAGACCTTAGGCTAGAGCGCGAAGCTGCCACCTGCTGCTGAAGGGTGGACTTCTCTGGTATGCATCTGAGGCCAAAGTTTAAGACAGACCTGGGACAGGACTGGTCCTTGTTCTGGGGACCATAGTAGGTGTTGATGTGTTCTACTCCTATGCTCTTGCCCTTCCCACTTTATTGAAATGTAAGAAGACCAAGAGCAGTGGCCAAGAGGCCAAAAGGGCAGCAAACCAAAAATGACTGGACTATATAAGAATCAGAGAAGCAAGGAGAAATTTAGGTTAGGGGGCGGGCATGCCAGTCAAGAGGACTCTGTAATAGTTAGGGACCGAGAGATGCTGTGAGAACCTTGTAGCCAGCATCTGCTTTGATGTGTTAATAGGTACCCCAATTAGCTATTTGAGACATAACAGTGAGTGACTGCCTTTTGCTGAAGTTTGGATGAGTGCCCCTTAAGGTTGGTCCATAAGTAAAAGCTTTCTTTCCACGGTAAAGATATTGGGAGGTGCTGTGTACCTTTAAGAGGTGAAACCTAAAGTAGGGTCCTTATGTTATTGGGATCATGCCTTCAAAGGGCATGCCAATCTCTTAATCTAGCCCCTTGATTCTCAGCTGGAGACATGAGCATCTCCTTGGACAGATCAACCTGCTATGATGTAGTGCATCTGTTTCCCTCACTGTTGGCCAAAGCAATGGGGCTGCCTAATTTTAGACACAAACATCTGTAGTAAGAGTGGGTACTTTGTTCCATCCTGCTCAGCTCCCAGCCACCCAGCTATCTTAACCCCTGAAATAATCACACAGAAATTATATCAGTTAAATTACTGCTTGGCCCATAAGCTCTAGCCTCTTATTGGCTAACTCTCACATCTTGATTCAACCCATTTCTATTAATGTGGTTAATAGAAAGCCACATCTTGACTGTGGCTTACCAGCATGAGTCTAACCAGCATTCCTCTTGGGCAGGAGAACCATGGCGTCTGCCACACTGCCATTCTTCCCAGCATCCAGTTCAGTCTATTCCACCTATATAAGTTCAGCCCTATCAAAAGGCCAAGGCAGTTTCTTTATTCAACCAATGAAAGCAACACAAATACAGAATGACCTCCTACACTATTTCCCCTTTTCTGTTTAAACAAAAAAAGAAAGACTTTCACTTTAACATAGTAAAATTACATATAACAAAAGAATTATCAAGCAAGAATTACAGTTACAATATTTATATCTATTTTATCTTTTATCATAACAATGGAAAACTTTAACTATCTATCTATTCTTCAACTCCAGAAGGATATAATATATATATAATATATAATATTCCTAAGTAAACAAAAAGTAAGGAACTTCCAAAACTCTAGAAATGAGAGAGACATCTTCACTGCCATCTTAGGCTTTCAGGCCCATAGTATCTGACAGACTTTTCCATGAAGCAGGAAATTTCAAAGACAGTTCAGTCACTTTCTTTTGTATCCTGCAGAATGTTCCACAGACTCTTTCATGAAGCAGGAACCCCAAAGGATTATCTCACCTTTAGGCAAGTTTAGCAGTCCACTCTCTGCAGGTTCTTCATGTCCAGGTTATGCAACAGTCCAGGCAAAAGCAGTTTCTTGCTCAAATGGCTAACAAACTCAATGCCCATCTTCTTCAGGAAGTAGCTTGGTGCTGCCAGGAGCAGACGTGTCTCATTGTCATGAAAAACCCTAAGTTATTAAAACATTTTAAATGCCATATTCTGTAGTCTTTGAAAGATATGAAGAATGCCTATCTAACTGAAATATATATCTAGAAAATCTTAATTAACTTGACTACAAGCGTGACTATTATCAATAATTATCCATTAACAATCTATATTTCCTAATTATACATTACATTTTTAAATGAAATACACAATCACAATACCTTAATCAAGATCAGAAATACATATACATATAACAAAATTGACCTTAAATTTATATCAACAAAGCAAAATTTATACCAATGTGAATTATTCATATCTATATCATATTCCCCTATAAATGTAAAAGAACATTCATAAGCAATATTTGGGAATATGAATGCAGGTTTTTCTCTCCAAACTGCTTTGTGCTGTATTGGGGCACTGTTAATCAGGTCTTTTATGATGTATCCTGTGTGCTAGGTTCATCTCAGTCTGCAGTTGAGTGTAGCAATTTTTTGGGGTGTTTACAGCAACCTTTCAGGAGGGCATGGAATATCATACCATATTGGTCTAGAAGCAATCCACAGGGTCTCATCCTCTGTGAAAACAAAAGAAGAACCCCTTTGCCAAAGCATCATATCCTTAGACCCAAATTCTGAAGTCAAGATACCTTTATAATATACATGCTGACTTAGCTTGGCAGCTCATATAGTGAGATATCTCTCTGTACTTAGCTCCTTCACAGTCAAAAAATTTAAAGAAAACACAATAATACACATAATCCAGACTCTCTGTGAATTTTCCATCTTTACGTGGCTTATTTTTCTTTACTTTTTTAATCTATGACTATCTGTACTCTGTCTCTTTAAAGACTTTACCCCCCTTTTTTAAACGTTAACTTTATGTTATGACTTTCTATACTCTTTTTCTTCTCTCTCCCAAGCCTACATACTTTATCTAACACTATGACCCATTTAGAGGTCTTTTATGTCTGAATCTGTCCTATTGCATTGCTTTTAATTCTCTACTGTCTTGAAGAGCTTTTAAAATGCTAAGCTGTTAAGAATCTAAACTGTGACAATCCCAGGTCAAATACAGGTCAAATGCCTGCTTGCCCCGCTCATTCCAACATGGCGGAGCCACTTGTGCTCTGAGCCATGCGCACTGCACCTCTAGTATGTTGGAGCTGCTTGTGCCTCTGAGTCACTTGTGCCTCTGAGCCACAGCACGCAGTGTCCCCCTTCCAGGCACACCAACACAAACCACATCTAAATGTTCTGTCTCCCTCAAGAGACAGAGGTCGCGCTGGTGGCACTGCCCAGAAACTGGTATTTCAAAACTGCCACTTTCTAGTAGACCTGATCTCGCCACCTACCCAGGCAGGGAGTGCCAAGCCACAGGCATGGTCTCAGGTACTTTGTTCCCTACCCTGAGTGGACACACAAATGTCTGTGCCCACAAATGCTCCATAACCAGAGATTGCACCAGCGGCAGGGTCCAGAAAGCCTAGTTTTAAAATGGCGCAGCTTTTTTTTAATTGCTGCCATTGCTGAGTCAGGAAAATCTCTCTTCAGTGCGTCACCAGCAAACAGCAAGAAGTTGTGTTAAACTCTCTCTTTTTTAAGTCCTCTCAGGTTTTTAAGTGGATTTAGTCTATCATGTTGGGCGCCAAACATCTACAACCTGGCCGCCCTAGTTTGCTTTCTATCACAGTGATAAACACCATGACCAGTAGCAATTTCAAGCTGAAAGGGTTTATTTCAGCTTATAGCTTACAGTCCATCACTGGAGGAGGTTAGGGCAGGAACTCAAGGCAGGAGCCTGGAGGCAGGAACTGAAGCAGAGACCATGAAGGAATATGGCTTACTGGCTTTCTTTCCATGCTTTCCTTAGTTTGCTTGCTTATACAGCCCAGTGCCACATGCCCACAGTAAGATGAACCCTGCCATGTCAGCCATCATTCAGGAAAATGCCCATCAGGTATGCCCACAGGCCAGTCTGATGGAGGCAATTCCTCAGCTGAGGTTCTTTCTTCACTAGTGTTTCTAGTTTGTGTCAAGTTGACCCAAACTAACCAGCACACTCTTTTTATCTCATAAACAGTCTTTGCTAGTTTTTTTCTCTTTTATGTGTGTCTGCATACATTTCACATATGGGTGGGTACATATGTAGATACAATGTGCATACATGTGGCTAGAGGCCTGATGCTGATGCAACTGAATGATAGTCTGTCTGCCTTCTCCTTTGAGGCGGGGTTTCTCTCAGTCAAACCCAGATCTCACTGATATGGCTAGTCTCACTAGTCAGTTTGTCCCAGAGATCCCTTGTCTCTGTCTTCCAAGGCTGGAATTACTGACGGCAGCAGTGCCCACCCAGCACACATGTGGGTTTGGGGAATCCAAACTCGAGGGTTTCTGTTTGCTTAGCAAGGGTTTTAACTTTTTTTTTTTTTTTGAGTTATCTCTTCTGCTATGTCAGGTCTGTTGTTGGAGTGACTTGAAGCTGACATCGTTCAGCTTCCAGCCAACAGTCCCTCCACTCCTTTGCCTCTGGGCTTCCTGAAGAAGTGAAGCGTGGCAGTGCAATTGCCGAGGGCCAGAGTGCCAGGGGGCAATGCTATTCCCAGCTCAGCGGAGAAACCCTCAGCCATCTGTGCCTCAGGTGGTCCCAACAGGATTCAGCCCTTGAGGCTCACAGTAGCAAGTGTCCTGGCAAGGCACTATCTCACTTCCGCATGCTTCCAACTGATGCTTTCTGGGATTACTTCTCAAATAAACTGCATGCTTCTGGAAACTCAAACTTTCCTCTGCCACCATAGTCATGGGGGCAGTAGCCTCTAAACCTACAGCAAAGTTTTTAGAAATTGTCCTCTGCCCGAGTTAAGACTGAGAGCATCTCTGACATCTTATTAGCCTTTCCCATATCTTTTCCCATTATTGCATAATTTTCAAAGTCTTGTACCGAACCCCTTAAGTTAGTACAATGACTTCTGATATTTTGCAGAAGAAAAAAAAAACCTCTGATGCAGGGCTTGGCTGCAGTTCACTTGAATTCATCTGATCTTAGGTAAAGCAGAGACCAGAAGGCATGTGTTTGGATTTATGTCCCGAAATCCTTTCAAGTTCAAATATATGTGTATTTGTACATGTATATGTATGTATAAATGTGTGTCATAGACTTTTTCTCCTCAACTTCTCTTTGTTTTCAATATAACAAAGAGTTCGGTACCAAAAGAAGCATCCATCAAGGCCTGCATCCTTCATACACACTCGCAAATGTGTACCAGATTGTCTACTGAGCCTGAGATATATGTGGGTCAGCACCTTCAAGGACAGAGCCTCACAAAGGTCTATTGCTAAAGCCCAAAGACCTGGTGGCCTTAAGGCAGAGGCAAGAGGTCATGTAAGCCTGGCTTGGTTGGTAGCAAGGCAGCTAAAGCAGGTAATAGGGACCCTCTTCTGACCAGGGCAGGGCTTTTATTCCTGCTCTTCTCTTCCTCCAGGTAATCACGTGGCTCATTTCCCCCACTTGCTCCCAGCAGGAGCTCAATGGCCCCCTCATACAGGCCTCGCCTATCCACTTGAAAACATAACCTCCTTCACCTCATTTTCTTTCCCCTGTAACCTTTATTCCCGCTGCTGTCCAACAACTCTGCTCATGTCTGCCCTTCATTCCCTCCAATAGAGCATGCACCTATAAGGAGAAGGGCTTCTGATTTATCCCTCTATCCTTAGTGCCTAAAACAACACTGGTGCTTTCCAGAACCTTGATAAATACTGAGTGGATTAATGAAGCAGTGAATCACTGGCAGGAAACTGTGGCCTAACGGGGCAGGTTCCTTACCGGAGCCCAGGAATTACCGCAGCAAAGTGGGACAGAGGTAGGAAGGATCCCCAAGCCAGCTCAGCTCCGAGGCCTCTGGCCCATTTCTCTGCTCCATGCTGTGCTCATTAAATCTCCAAGTAACATGGGACTCATAAAGCAGAAAACAAGGAGAAGAGAGATGGATTCTCAGCGGAGATAGGACATCACACCCCTCCCCCTGCCTCCTTCCTTCTTCCTGTTGTATTCCAAGAAGCTCCTTTAGAAAGAAAGCCGGCGCAGGCTCTCCCAGAAACTGCTCTTGGAATACTCGGATGCACAATCAACCAATTGTTAAGTCCTCGACAATACCTCATCAGCGAGCACAGCACTATAATTAAAAGTAAATCCAGCTCAAGCTCTTTAAAATAGGATCTAATTTAATTGGGGCGTTTAATCTATCACTGTCACTCCAAGCCAACCGGGGGAGAATCTCATCGCAGCGGTAGGTGACAGGAAGACTTAAGCGGCCCCTCTGCAGGGTCTCCCTGTCGCCCCAGGCCTTGTGAACAGCTGGGAAGGGACAGGCTTCAGTAATTCTGGAAAAGGGAGAGCCCACAGAAACTGAGGACTACAACAGCGCCCAGTGGAACCTGGGTGTGGCTGCCGTGGCTGTCTGGACTTTCAACCAGGCTTCCAGTAGGAAGTGGGAGTTCTGGGCAGAGACTTTTCCCTGCCACCTACCTCACCTTAAAAATCAAAAACAAACAAACAAAAATGTAGAACTCCACACAGCGATACTGTGAAAAAACTAACCTTTATTCATGAGGCTGGCGTCACTGCATGAATGCTCTGTGTGAGAGTCACCGTGTGTCCCTGCCTTATGTTATTAGCTTGGGACCCAACTCAAAAACAAAGTCCCATCTTTTAAGAGAAAACATATATTAGTCAGACAGTATCAGATTTGATGGTTCAGGAAAACTGGCTTAAAATCATTTAACAACAGGTTCCGATCCTGAATAAGCCACTTACTAATTTATCAATCTGAGGATGTTTTTAAATATCCACCTCCCCAAGGGA